>NW_022060027.1:962228-1302908 GCF_007399415.2 Gopherus evgoodei | reverse complement strand
TCTCTGGGGTGGTGGATGCTTTAAGATAAAACACAGTAATGTTACTTTTCTACTAAGCCAGCTTAAAACCAGAGAAATGAAACCAGAAAATGCTCCTCTGACAGCACTGGTGTACGTATATCACGAGCAGTTCTAATCGGCATCTAGGCTGGGAAACACCATTGGCCTCACTTCCTACATCAACCCCTTTGAGCCATGCAGCTCAGATTTCCCCCTCCCCAGCCTTGGTCTGGCCCTTTTTTGCCCCCCAGTTGGAAAAAGAGAGCTTTTGGGCAGAGTGCTGGCTGGAAAGATGCTTGGAGCTGGGATCAAAGAAAGTGATGTTATGTAAATAAATGGGATTGCATCTCTGAACATACCTGTCTCTGTCATCACTTTCACCTCTCAATCTTGCTATGCACAAGACCTATAATATTGGTTAATACTTTGGGTCAAAGAAGAACCAATATGTATAATATTGAGAGGGATAAACCAGCTTCGGAATTCACAAGTCACAAAAAATCTCTGCAAATAGTACTCTGTCCTAAGGTTAATTACTAAACACTCAAAGGGATAAATCAGCATTTGTTAGCATAGATTCATAGAAGACTAGGCTTGGAAGAGACCTCAGAAGGTCATCCAGTCCAACCCCCTGCTCAAAGCAGGACCAATCCCCAACTAAATCATCCCACCCAGAGCTTTGTCAAGCCGGGCCTTAAAAACCGCTAAGGATGAAGGTTCCACCACCTCCGTAGGTAAAATATTCCAGTGCTTCACCACCCTCCTAGTGAAATAGTGTTTCCTAATATCCAACCTAGACCTGCTCCACTGCAACTTGAAACCATTCTTCCTTGTTCTGTCATCTGCCACCACTGAGAACAGCCTAGTTCTATCCTTCTCGGAACCCCCCTTGAAGTAGCTGAAGGCTGCTATGAAATCCCCTCTTTCTCTTCTTTTCTGCAGGCTAAAAAAGCCCAGTTCCATCTTCTGCTCATAAGTTATGTGCCCCAGCCTCCTAATCATTTTTGTTGCCCTCTTCTGGACTCTCTCCAATTTCTTCACATCCTTTTGGCAGGGGAGGCAAAAACTGGACACAGTACTCCAGATGTGGCCTCACCAATGCTGAATAGAGGGGAATAATCACTTCCCTTGTTCTGCTGGCAATATTCCTACTAATGCAGCTCAATATGCCATTAGCCATTTTGGCAACAAGGGCACACTGTTGACTCATATCCAGCTTCTCATCCACTGTAATTCCCAGGTCCTTTTCTGCAGAACTGCTGCTTAGCCAGTTGGTCCCCAGCCTGTAGCAGTGCATGGGATTCTTCTGTCCTAAGTGCAGGACTCTGCACTTGTCCTTGTTGAACCTTATCAGATTTCTATTGACTCAATCCTCCAATTTGTCTAAGTCCCTCTGGACCCCATCCCTACCCTCCAGCATATCTACCTCTCCCCCCAGCTCAGTGTCATCCACAGACTTGCTGAGGGTGCAATCCATCCCATCATCCAAATCATTAATGCATAAGAACAGCCAAAGTAATTTTAGGAAAATCTCTGGAAAGTGAATGAAACTCCCTCTCTCTGAGATCACTGGAATTGTTTGCCCCAAACTTTCAGGGCAAGATCTACATAGTGATGAGACGTGGTAATTAAATTTTGTACTCTCTGGAATGGGTTTGTGGAGGTCTGTGTGAAAATACGAGCAATGACAGGATGCTAACTTCAGCCTTAACTCCGAGGACACCAGCTGTGCCATCATGATAACAGCGCACAGCTCCTCCCTTTGTGTCACTGCTTTAAACACTCAATAAAACATTACATATTAAAAATAATAATAATACTAGGACAGAACGTCAGTGACCCAAACTCCTTCCATGCATCTTTAGAGGAGCAGAAAAAAAAATAAAAATCCAAATTCATTGCCAGTATCAGCTGGAGTATGGACAAATAATTATCATAAGGAAGCAATTGGGAGACAGAAGCTCTTTGTTAGCAGCTTTCCCTGCCACTAACATGATGCCAGAGTATGTGCATCACTGCACAGCCACTGCAGGCAGTGTGAGGCTGTGCACGTCCCACTGACATCTACATTGCATGCAAACCCATTGGGGGAAATCCTGCCCCCATTGAAGTCAATGGGAAACTCCCAGGATTTCACTCCTTGCCTGTCTTTCTTCCCCTTAGGGAGGTCCATGGTGGGGAGGGTTACCAGTGAGTGGTGCTGGTGCATCATTAATAGGATCTATTTCACTAGACCCAATTCCCACTTGGGTAACATTTTGGAGGTTTTCAAACTGGCCTGGGGAATTTGACTGTCCAGTTCCCAGGAGTTTGAATGGGAATTCTGAAATCTTGAACATCTCTGCCTTGGTTATTTGTCTGACTGCAGAGGCTGGTGGGGAAAGCCCTTCTGTAGCCGGATAGATTTTCAGGCCATGGGGGAATCTGCCCTATCACGGTGGTGTGGAGTTTGGGAAGGATATTTTCATCTTGCCTGGATGCTGGTCTATGGTAGGCAGGGCCTGACTGTCCAGGCTAACAGCAGATGTGGGAGGCAGGTACCCACTCCTGCGTGAGATCTGGGGTAGCAGCAGTGAGACCAGACTAACATACACAACCAGAAGACTGGGAATTCTGAGTAAATCCATGTTCCAAGTCCACGGGTCACTGCCAAGCTGGAACAGGCAAACAAATCTCTCTTTTCTATCACTTCACTTTGTTGTTAATAAAAGCTGTGACTCACCCTGGTGCTTCGCACCCAATCCACAGAGGCATCTGGGGAGAGAATGACAGTTACACAAAGTTACTTGGGTGTAAATGCCCTTAAGGGAAGGCAACTTGCTGAGCACAGACTATAATCCCCCAGCTCCTATCTCTCCCCTTGTCAGGGCAGGGCTCCACTGTGGGCAGTACTGAGCACAATGGAGCCTGATCTTGATCAGGGTCGCTAGGAGATACAGAAGCAGAAGGATTTAATGCGGCTGTTGAAGATGCTCAGTGGAAACTGTATGTCTGGGTTTTCAACTGAGCTATTTTGGCAGAAACAGCATCAGCTTTTGGCAGAAAATTTCAACATTTTGTTCAAAAAAGGAGTGCCCCCAAACTGAAATATTTTGGCCAAAAGCAGAAATATTGTGATTCAAATACCACCTTGGTGATATGTGGGACTTGTAGTTCAATTGCCTCATGCTGATATTCTCCTCTATAGGTTGAGCTGGCTGGCTAGTCCTCATCTCCCATGATACACTGCAACCAGAGACTCCCATGATGTACTACTTCCCATCACCAAGAGGAGAGAAAGTGGTGTATCATGGGAGAGCCAGAGAGCCTGGCTCAAAGAGACTAGGAGCATGAGACACCTGAACTACAGCTCCCATGAGGCACTGTTGCACCCAGCTCCCAGGGAAGGGGGTGGAACACTTTCCAAGGGGAGCTTTCCCCAAGATGTGTCCTTTCCATGAAGGACGGGAAGTGATAGCACTTTAGCTCAGTCCCCTAAGCCATGGCAATGTAGGGCAGGGGATAACGGGCTAAGAATGGGACAAAGGAACCTCAGGGACTCAGATGCACGAGTCCTGGGAGCCCAAGAACTTTTTCTCCTCATCCACTTTTATAACAGGCAGTTTGTTGTTTTAACTCTTGGCCTGACAGGCTGATCCGGGATCTCTGCAGCCACCACCAATTAACACATTTACCCCCAACCCTCGCCTTTCTCTCTCATGTGCATGTGACCCCAGTAACCCCAATACTCTACAAAAGCTCTTACATTCAATATGATCTTCAGGAGTGTTGCTGGTGTCGTGCTGAGCTCGTTCCCTGTGGGGAGTAATAAGGACAAAGGTTATCAGTGATGCTATGTGCTCTCTCTCTGTCACCTTGGTGACGCTGAGTCTGTTTTCAGAGGTCCAGCTGTGAGGAGATTTCTTCCCATGACTGGTTCTGCTGCTAGGACCTTACATCTTCATTTAGCTCACACTCAGTGAAAAGGCAGAAATCCAACTTCTGGATAATCAGTGAAAATGGTGACTTCACCATTTATGTAGGGAAAGTCTAATAAAACTGAGACTTGAATATCCTGTTGTACTTCAGCAAAATGGCCAAGAAACCAACTAACCAAAACCCCACTAGGGCAGCATGGATTTAAGCTTGAGGGGAACTGAAAATCCCTGACATTTCAGGACAGAAGTTGAAGAGAACTGGGTTGTTTTCACGAAGTTAGAACTGGGTGACATATTTCCACAGAATTTTTTTCATGAATAATAGTTTAACCAAAATCAAATGTTTGGCCAAAACCATATTTAATAAAATTTTCAATGAAAAAGGCTTAAACAAAATGCTCATTTTGTTTTTTTTTTTTGACTGAATATTTTTGTTTTGTTTCACTTTCAATTATTTTGTCAGAAAAAAACATTTTTTGTAAAAAAATTGAAGAAAATTGTTTATTTGAATTTTTTTCATCCAAATAAAACTAGAATTTTGGCCCAGGGCTGCTCATAATGTAGAAAGACTGAATGTTCATCATTAAGGCTAAACTCTGCATAGTGTGGAAATGCAGCTTTAGATCCCCACTTCTGGCCCAGTTGGCTAACCAGCTCCCACATCCCAGGGGGGCAGGGTGGGAGTGTTTGGGGGCAGAGACTGGTCATTTGGGAGGAGGAAAGAGAGAGGAATATTTGGGGAGAGGCAGCTAAGGAGCCCTGTGGATGGGGTGCAGGAGGCAGGCAGGGAACATACACTGTTGGGAGTCGGGGGGATGGCTCCCAGTACCAAGGGTCTGTGTGTCATGTCCCCTGTTCCCCCACTAGTTTTATTGGCAGAGTTGCTGCACTGGAAATCCAGGCTGGGCCGAACACTGGCAGAGCCTGGAAACTGTCCTTAGTCTCCCCATGCACCTTTTCCTCTCTGTGTGCATCTGATCAGCCTGTGGATTCCCTGGACTCCCACCTGGTTCTCTCTGCCCCACCCACAGGGCTGGCTTCTCTCCATATCATATCTGGCTGGGCCGGGGCCAATTAGATTTGCTGGAGTCCCTCTTGGAGCAATGTGCAACTCTGGGGCTGTGAGGCCGGCATGGGCCAGGCAGAGTTTAGAACAAGTATATGGGCCTGTGGCCCTCAGAAGGGCAGCAGTGGGCCCAGCGGGCTGCAGAAGGTGATTGGGAAGTTGAAGGGGAGAGGAGCAGGAGTTTGGGAGAGCCCTGAGTGGCAGGTGCTGGCTGCAGAGCAATGGGGAAGAAGCCTTAGACATTGTTTGAGGGTTCGCTGCAGAGTCTGTGTGTGTGGTGGGTGGGGGAGGGGTCCCTCATAACACCCTGACAGGGTGGTGGGCAGACAGAGAGCCAGCAGCACTTAGCAGCTCCAATGAAACTGGGGGCAGCCTGGGCCCCAGTGAGCTGGTCCCCCTGCGCCATGCTGCAAAGGCAACTGGTTCAGAGTTCCTTCTGCACAGTGTGTTGTTCACATGGAGAGTGCGCTCTGAATCCCCATGGGCGTCCCTGCTGCCCGGCTCTCCCGAGTAGGTGTGGGAGCGCTACGACTACCCCATGCACAGACCTGCATCGAAATCACAGTTTCTGTGAGGGAAGCCACTGTGGGTGTTTCAGGGCGTGTCCATGTGTGGATGCACCGAGCCTGGCACTAAACCAGATGCAGCCGATGGAGCTAACATTGGGTGTTACCCACTGCAGCTGGATGGACTGGAGACCCTTGGTTCCCAGCCAGGCCTGGCCACTCCCAGCTTTGCCCCAGAAGAACAGACCCAGTTCTGGGTGGTTCAGTCTGTGTCCCTTTGTTGCCAAACAGCTCTGACACCCCCTGAGTGTGAAGCGGGGTCACTTTCATTCTTTCAAACATCTTGGGGTGATTTTCAAACACACTCTCTCTGCTGTCAGTGAATTTGAAGGGAACATGTCACTTTGGCACACCTCTTCCTTAAAGTGCCTTCTCCTAACCCCCAGATCCCACCTCAAGCAGGGAGTTCATCCTTCCTTGGCCTTTTAAAAAATTCCTCCAAAACAGACTGAAACCCTCTGAGTCAGGAGAGCTGAGCTACTCAGCTGCCGGCCCTTCCATGAGGCAGAGAGAAGGGACCCAGACAGAAAACGAGATGGGAGAGGGAATAATCTCCTCCTACCTTTGATCCCTTGGTAGAGATGCAACTGGAAGCAGTAAGACAATGTGATCAGATATGAGGATGCGTTTTCTCATGGGCAGAGAAAGAAAGGAGAGAGATGGAAAATGAGTGACATGGCCCAAATTCATCATCACATTGACGCAGAGCCCCATTCCTCATGGCCCAGACCTGCGCTCTCCTCAACCAGTCCCACTGATTGCCCCTGGGAGCGGTGTGGCTAAATCTGACAATTTTAATGGCAATCTCATGGCATTTCATGTTCTATGTAAAGTCCTAGATCTGAGAATCAGGGGCTTCAGTGAGAATCTCAGCTTTCATTTAAAAAAAAAAAAAGGTAAATTTTTAAGCCTCATGTTTGGGAAGAAAGGCCTGAAAATGTGTCTGAGAGACCCCACAAAGATAAAATCCCCCAGGCAAATACAAAGACCCCACACTGGTGACTTGTTGGAAATCCCATGATTTTTAGGCCAATCTCGAGATTGTTGGGGTGACTCAAGTGCTGTGAAAGCTTGGGGCTGGGGACACTGTGTGAGGAAATGTGGGCAGGGCAGAGCTGTGTCCAGAGCTCTATTTCCAGAGCTGTTAGATCCTGATTCAGGAAAACACTTACACTTGGGCACAAGTGTAAGGGCCTTTCTTGACTAGGGGATGCCTTCCTAAATTTCAGCCTTAGTTACCAGTGTTTTGATATTTCATTCATACACTTGCTCCTGGCTGACTCCTAGATTATAACCATTTATGGGGCAGGGGCTGTCCCGTTCATTACTGATCTGTGCAGCATTTGGCACAGTGGAGGCCAGATTCCTGGTTGAGGCTCCAGGGAACTACAGTAACACACTTAATATATAATGTACAGCACCTAGCACAATGGGGCTCTGATCCCTGACTGGGGCTCCAGGGTTCTATTGTAATACAAATAATTAATCACAATGATAATCCCTTTCATCAGCTCTTTGATTTGTCTCTCCAGCCAGCCTCCCAAAAACACAATTTCACTGTGTCTTTCATCATCTCTCTCCCCTATCCCAGCAGACAGGTACAGGGGATCTAAGGAGTTGCCTCTGTCACGTCTGTCTGTACATTTGCTAACATGGCTTGGCCTCACTGCCATACCCACCTTTCTTTCCCAGAAGATAAAGCACCACAGCCAGAACCAGGATGGCAGGTATTGTAATTCCCAATAGTAGATTTAGATCCTTCCCTAGGAAAGAACATCCATGTGAATGGCCTCTCCAAGCAGCCACTGGCAAGTCCCCACTGTCTGGAGCTGGCTGAGTCCCATGGTAAGTGACTTCTAAAGTCCTCATGAACATACCTGGAAGCTCATCCCACGGTTATCTGCAGGGCAACGTTCTTGGCTGTTCTTTGAGAGTAAAGCTCATTGAAGTTTTTCCAATTTTTTTTTGCCAAACTTTTTTTTAATCCGAACACAGTATAACTAAAATCAAAATCTTTCTCCCAAACAATTCACTTACAAGGGCCTTCTTAGGCTTTCCACAAAAATAATTTTGAAATGAAAGAATTTTTTTTGTTTTATTTTGCATTGATAGTTTTCTTTCATATTGGTTTTCAAAATCTAGAAATGGAAGGAAAGTGTCCATTGTCTGTGAAACTGAACAAAGCAAAGCTATTTGTGTTTCTGACATTTTTGTTGCCTTTTGGTTGTGAAAACCCAAAATAAATGAAAATGTCTACTTGAAATGAGGCCAAATGAAATGTTTTTGTTAAGTTTCATGAATATTTTTTCATAAAACATTGACATTTCCATAATAAGTTCTGAATTAAATGGTTTTGTTCACAATTGCTTGTGGAAATAAACCTGGATTTCCCCTAAGCTCTAAGGATGAGCACCTCAATGCGGGAAACATGCCTGTAGGATCTGCCCTGCTTCAGGGAAGCATCACTTTTCAGGACAGCACCCTGGTACAAACTTAACTTCAAACAGCCATTTCAGTTCCAGCAATGGGACTGTAGCAGATGCTTACAGTTAAGCATATACACAGATGCTGTCCTGAATAGGAATGGTCTTGAGCACATGCTTCAGAGCATTCCTGAGTCAAGGCCACAGATCCCTATGGCAGAGATGGTTTACAATACACAGTGGAAGAGTTTTCCATCAGAAAATGCTGTTTCTTTAAAATCAAAACCTTCTGACACGACTCTTCGGTGTTTCGGAATCTAAATGTTGCTACATTTCTGTTCCTTGCAATATCGGAAATGTTGACTTTTCATCCTGATTCAGGATGAAAATAAAATGTGAAGAGTCAGAATTTCTCGCAGAATACAAATGGAAAAGCTGGCTAGGTCATTGGGCTCAGTGGGTAGTGATCAATGGATTCATGTCTAGCTGGCAGCCGGTTTCAAGTGGAGTGCCCCAAGGGTCAGTCCTGTGGCTGGTTTTGTTTAATATTTTCACTAATGATCTGGAGGATGGTGTGGATTGCACTCTCATTGGCACTAAACTGGGAGGAGTGGTAGATAAGCTGGAGGGTAGGGATAGGATACAGAGGGACCTAGACAAATTAGAGGATTGGGCCAAAAGAAATCTGATGAGCTTCAACAAGGACAAGTGCAGAGTCCTGCACTTAGGACAGAAGAATCCCATTCATTGGTACAAACTAGGGACCGAATGGCTAGGCAGCAGTTCTGCAGGAAAGAACCTAGGGGTTACAGTGGATGAGAAGCTGGATATGAGTCGACAGTGTACTCTTGTTGCCGAGAAGGCTAAAGGCATTTTGGGATGTATATGTAGGAGCATTGCCATCAGATTGAGGGACGTGATCATTCCTCTAAATTCGGCACTGGTGAGGTCTCATCTGGTGGACTGCGTTCAGTTTTGGGTCCCTCACTACAAAAAAGATGTGGAAAAATTGGAAAGAGTCCAGAGGAGGGCAACAAAAATGATTAGGGGGCTGGAGCACATGATTTATGAGGGAAGGCTGAGGAAACTGGGATTATTTAGTCTGCAGAAGAGAAGAATGAGGGGGGATTTGATAACTGCTTTCAATTACCTGAAAGGGGGTTCCAGAGAGGATGGATCTAGACTGTTCTCAGTGGTAGCAGATGACAGAAGAAGGATTAATCATCTCAAATTGCAGAGGGGGAAGTTTAGGTTGGATATTAGAAAAAACTTTTTCACTAGGAGGCTGATGAAGCACTGGAATGAGTTACCTAGGGAGGTGGTGGAATCTCCTTTCTTAGAAATTATTAAGGTCAGGCTTGACAAAGCCCTGGCTGGGATGATTTAGTTGGGGATTAGGTCCTGCTCTGAGCAGAGGGTTGGAGTAGATGACCTCCTGAGGTACCTTCCAACCCTGATATTCTATGATTCTATGATTTCCCCTCAAGTTCTGGAGGCACATATATAATCAGTGTCACTCTGGCAGGAGTCAATAAGTGGCGATGTTACACAAAGTCTGACACCATCTCTTCCTAGCCCAGGGAGTGCTGCACACAGCCATTGCCAGCATATTGTTAGGTGTTGGTTTGCTGATGCAGACACTTTGAGGGGGGCTCATCTGGGGAAACTGCCAGGTTTGGGCTCAACTACGGTCAATTCCCGGGGCTCAATTGCTGCCTGGGAACTGGAAACTGGGCACTGGTGCTGGGCTGAAATAAATTCCTGAAACGGGTTTGCCCACATGCTGTGTGTGACACTTTTGTTCCAGGACTGGCGGGCGCACAGAGAGTAAATAACTAATTACTTGGAGAGAATTACAGTACTTGTGAACCCAGACGTAATGATGTATCTAGTGCCTCCTTCCAGAACAGCAATACAGTGAGTGCAGAGAGAGGAAATAATTCACTGACCACCAGTTTAGCAGAGGGGGGCAGTGAACTCCAGATGACTCTGGCCCATCAGAAGAGTTTGGGATTCCTCCTTTGAAAGAGCCATTGTCCTGCCCTGCAAAGATGTTGCCCAGCTCAGCAATGCTTGTGAAAGCCTGGGAGAGCTGCAGGGAAAATTTGTTGCATTGAATTAGCCTGTCACCCTGTTATGTGATTGTGTGTTTCCTCTACATCCACTGTCATGGCGATCACACTCAGACTGGGGGTTGCCCAGCCCAGGACACACCTTTCCCTAAATAAAGCCCCTAGAATAAAGAAAGGCTTCAGAAGATTTACCTTGTGGGGAGGAATCCCCGACACCGCCACTGCTGGAGTCATCACCTAAGCAATAAACACACATGAGATCAGAACAGAGCAAGGCCCCACTCCAGGCCCATACGCTGCCCTAGCACAGCTACACCAAGGTCTGTGGTTGGTGGCCGTGCTGCTGAAAGAGGTCTGGGGTTAGAGTGCATCAGAAACTGTATCTGAGTCAGCAGTGTGACGTAGTTCTCAATAGAGCTAACGTTGTATATAATTCATGGGATGTCATTGTTCTGCTCTGCTTGACATGGGTGAGGCCTCAGCTGGAGTACACGGTCCAGGTTGGAAAAACTCCTATCATGGATGCTCTAGGTTTACTGGGTCCTGCTTCAGCAGGGGGCTAGACTTGATGTCATCTTGAGGTCCCTTCCAGCCCAACATTTCTGTGATGTCCCCGTCCCCAACTTGCCAGGGTTGAGCCGTCTAAGCTGAGCTGAGTGAACATCAGGAGGGTTCCAGTGTCAAATTTTGAATGAAGATGTTTTGTTAGAAATGTTTCATTTCTGATGTTAATGAATTTCAATATTTGGATTTTCAGGGGTTTGTTTTTTAACAGTGATTCTCGTTCTGCCATTCATCCCTCCCCCATTCGTGTGATGCTGAGTTGCTGGGCAGAGCTGAGCTGGGATACACACAGAAACACACATAGACACTCATCCCTTACCGGTGAGACTGAGGCGCTGGGCAGAGCTGAGCTGGGATCTGGTCACCCAGTTGTCACTGTCCTTGATCTCGTACCCACAGGTGTAATTCCTGGAGCTGCCCCCGGACACCACATGGTTATAATCATAGATGGCCTTCTCTGAACCCCGCTGGGATGAAACCTCCTCCCCGTCCTTGCAGAAGACGACGCGGGTGGCCAGGAGCAGGGAGAACACGGAGCACTTGAGCCATATGGAGTCCCCTGGCCGGGCAGACGTCTGGCTCAGGTGAAGGGTGGGGGCAGGGAGAGCACCTGGGAAGGGGAATGGGGCACAGCTGTCAGCGGGGAGTTGGTGATGCCTAGCGCTGTCAATGGGGCAGGAGGTAAATGGCGGGTGGGTCTGTGCCATGTCTCAGATGGAGGCTCTGATTCCAGCCCAGCTGTGCAGATGGGGGCACACGCTCTCTCTTGTGACCAGAAGCTTTCTTAAGTGGGATTGGTTGGGTTGCTAAAGAGCTGGAGGTTCAGCCGGGTGGGGCTCCCATTGTCGGGTGCTGCTCATTCTTCTATAACAAGGGGTCTGGGTGCGGGCACCCCGCTGACCCTGCTGGGGCAGTACGGCCGGGAGAGAGGTGACCCCTCAGCATAGCAGGCCCCTGGCCACTGAGGGCTGTCTAGGGCCAAGCCAACACCCTGGTCTTTCCCCCCCACAGCCCATGCAGTGAAGGCCAGTCACTGCCCCAAGGAACTCGGCAGCCGACAGCCAAGGAGCTGCGTCCAGAGCCTAACCCCTCTGGCATCTGCTCTAACATCCTCCTTGTGTCCTTCCCACCCTGCAGTCCCCAGCTGGCAGAGGAGGCACAGGAGGCAATTCCTGGCCCAGGCAAAGGGAGGGTGCTGGAGCAGCGGCAGGGACTAGATCACTCATTCCCAGGAATTGCCAGGGCGATGGGACCCAGCTCTGAATTCACAGTTGAAATGCTGCCGCTGCTGGGAAGGTCAATATCTGCCTGCCACCTTCCCTACCCCCTTGGTGTCCTCTGCTGCTGCCATGTCCAGGCAGCCAGCAAAGAAATGACTCTGCCAGCCACTGCTGGGCTGGGCACAGGATCACCAGACATGGCTTTCTGGCCTGGGTCATATTGGAGCTCAACCTGGGTTATATAATGGTCCCTTTTGGCTGTACCCTCTTGAATGCCGCCTGCCCGCCCAAGGCTGGCTACTAAATGTGCTGCTGACATTTAAGAATGAGGTGCAGGCTGAGTCTATATGGGTTGTGAGCTCCAGGGGAGAGACCTGTGACAGCAAGGTTCTGGGAGCTGGTGCCATTGGAAGGTAAACCCATGTCATTCTCTGCTTCCCAGATCCAGTGACCTGGGGGTGGGATGGGTTATGGACATGGCTCTCTGCATGTCACACTGGCCTTGGGTCAGAGCAGAGCTTAGAGGCAGCAGGACAGGGAGAGGTCAGCTGGATCTCCGCTCATATCCCACACAACCAGTTCACCTTCCCATGCCATTGTCGCTGGCACCTCACTGAGCAGGGAACGTACCAAGAAGTGATGGCTGGACAACTGGAAGGGGAGGGGTAAATGCCGTGGGTAGAATGGGGACAGACAGACAGATAGACTCACCAGGAGCTGAGCAGATCTCCTGGCTGCTGGGACTCAGCGCTGGAACAGAAAGGTGAGTGTGGTTAGTGCTGGAGATAAAAAGGTCTCTCTTCAGGGACAAATCTACCTTAATAGATATGGAAATGCATTCCTGATTTGTGTGTTGGTGAAGAATCAAACCAGGCAGGATGTTAGATTTGGGGCATGGCAGGTTCCTCACACACACAGACCTTGGCTGAGCTGGGACCAACTTTCCCTTCAGCTCTCTAGAGGGCTAGATCCTCTGCTGCCATAAACTGACATTGATTTCAATGGAGCTACACTGATTTACAGCGACTGAAGATCAGGCCCAGTAGCTCTCACACTCAATGTTTACACTGGTTCCCATTTCTCTCCCACTAAAGAGGATTTCCTGACAGGCTGAGCTAGGGGCTGCTCTCGGTTCTGTTTCCTCCCGAGCTGCTATAAAATTCAGACAAGATTCCCATATACTCACTGGGCAGCAAGAGGCATAGAGACAGGATCATCACGGTGATGGCGGGAACAGATTAGGATGGAAACAGCCCAGCTTCTGCTACTCAATGGGGTCGGGAGGGAACAATCCTCAGTTGCTTCCTGCTGTGATCTGCCTCCACTGCCCCATCTGACTTCAGGAGAAGTCTCTCTCTCTGCTCCGATCTGCCCCGTCTGCTCCCCAGGGTTGGATTCTCCAGATAGCACCTCTCCCTGCTCCCGGGGCCCCGGGGTCTGCAGGGCTCAGGCAGCAGAGATGCCACAGCCTCCCTCTGACCTGCTCTGTCCCCTCCTCAGGTCTGATATTTATCACCGCTTCCCGTTTCCTGCCCTGAGGCCGCCCCCATTCCCTGCCCTGGCCACAGCATCTTTATTTAGGGCTGCAAGATTGAGAACTGAAGGGGCCTGGTTTACTTGTTTTAGTCTAAACATATCACTGAGGAAACGCTTCCCGTCCCATCTCACTGTCTGGGGATGGAAACTGACCCCTGGCTAAAGGCACAGCTGGGCCAGGGTGAAAGGTCACTGGGTGATTGGGAGGCCTGGGATGTTGGAGGAGCCTGAACCTTTTGCTTCCACCCTGGTCTCCAGTCCTGGTGAGAAGGACCCTGCTCCTCCAGGGAGAAATTCATCCTCTGGGCTTAAGGGGACATAAATGGGGGCTGGGGGCTGTCCTGGTACACAAGGGTGACCACCCACCCCGAGAACACCTGCCATGGGACTGCACTGGCTTCCTCACCTTCTTAGTGCCCACTTGCCCCATCCTACACACCCAGCTTCAGCCACTTCTGCAGGCTGTGCCCTGACTGCCCCCGCTCCCCATTCTGGGTTCCTGAGGAATCTGCTGTCCCTGCTTAGAGATTGGTACAGGACACTGTCAGGTGGGGAAGAGCACAAGGCAGTTGAGAAAGAGCATCCAAAAGTGACTTCTGAGCAAGTAGGGAACCCGAATCAATGTGACTAAGGAAGTGGAGAAACCCGGGCAAAAGGTCGAAGAAACATGTGGGAAAGAAAGTCTTGTGAATAGACGTTAACGCCTGTGCGGGAAGACAAACAGCGGAGGGCCTAGAGGGAAATCGGTCAGGAGTACAAGGCAGAGCAGTTTTGCACAGCAACTTTGCAGAGTAATTGATGCAGAAGTGGATTGTCCTGGGATAGTGGCTGGACACATTTCACCTCTAGGATGGAGTCAGCTCTGCAGAGTCGGTGGACAGGGGATGTTTGGAGGAGCTCAAATGCTCAGATGAGAGTCAAAGAAGCACACTTTGAGACTCCCTGTTATAAGCAGTGCCCAGAAGCCGACAGAGTGAAAAGGGGTAAATATTTGTTGCAATTAATAAAGAAATATTGTTTAAATACCTTATGTGAAAAATATTGTTTCCCCATTTTCCCCTCTTGTGGTGGCAAAATGGTAAAAAGGGAGGGAGGGGAAACCAAATCCTGAAAACTTTTCAAAAATTATCTGAAAAAGTGGTTTTTTTAAATGTACGTTTTCATTTTCTTTTCTAATTTTCCAGTTTTGTTTTCACAAAACCCCCCAAACAGTTTTTTTTCCTTGTAAAAATGGACACTTTGGAAAAAATGAAAATGCTTGACAAAAACTTTCACTTTGAAAAATATTTCCCTTTTAGATCATAACATTCTGGTAGCTCTAACCCAGAGTGATCCCTGGGGCTGTGGTTCAGGCTGAGCTGCTGGCACCCTTGGGTGGCATCCGGGCCTTGCTTGTAGCTCAGACAACGCTGCCCAGAAAGGGCCTGATCCAAAGCCTTTTGGTGTCAATGGAAAGACTCCCCTGATTTCACTGGCCTAGATCAAACAGGAATTATTTTGGGGAAGTTTTCTGGCTTGTATAATACAGGAGGTCAGACTATGTGATCACAGTGGTCCCTTCTGGCTTTAAAATCTATGACTAAACCTGACTGAGGGTACGTCTACACTACAGGATTATTCTGATTTTACACAGACAGGTTTTGTAAAACAGATTGTATAAAGTCAAGTGCACGCGGCCACACAAAGCACAATAATTCGGCGGTGTGCGTCCATGTACCGAGGCTAGCATCAATTTCTGGAGCGTTGCATTGTGGGTAGCTATTCCATAGCTATCCCATAGTTCCCACAGTCTCCCCCGCCCATTGGAATTCTGGGTTGAGATCGCAAGGCATGATGGTACAAAAACAGTGTCGCGGGTGATTCTGGGTAAATGTTGTCACTCAATCCTTCCTCCGTGAAATCAATGGCAGACAATCATTTCGCGCCTTTTTTCCCTGGATTGCCCTGGCAGACGCCATAGCATGGCAACCATGGAGCCCGTTTTGCCTTTTGTCACTGTCACCGTATGTGTACTGGATGCCATTGACAGAGGCTGTACGGCAACGCTACACAGCAGCATTCATTTGCCTTTGAAAGGTAGCAGAGATGGTTACCAGTTGTTCTGTACCTTCTACTGTGCTATTGTAAATTGGCCATGAGATGATGGTTATCAGTCAATCTGTACCATCTGCTGCTGTCATGGGTGCTCCTGGCTGACCTTTGCTGAGGTTGGCCTGGGGTGCAAAGACAAAAATGGGAATGACTCCCCAGGTCATTCCCTCCTTTATGTTTTATCTAAAAATAGAGTCAGTCCTGCCTAGAATATGGGGCAAGTGTATTAGAGAGCCAGTGAATCAGAGAACCAGAGAGCACAGCTGCTCTGTGTCAGATCCCACAGAAATGATGAGCTGCATACCATTTTAGGGGGTGCCCCTGCAACAAACCCACCTGTTGCTTCCCTTCTCCCCCAACCCTCCTGGGCTACCATGGCAGTGTCCCCCCATTTGTGTGATGAAGTAATAAAGAATGCAGGAATAAGAAACATTGAGTTTTTAGTGAGATAAAATGAGGGGGAAGCAGCCTCCAGATGCTATAATAGTCCAGGCAGGACATTAAACGGTGAGGGAGGGGAGAGGAACCCAGCATGCTGCTGCTATGATAGGCCAGGCAGTACAGAATCTTTTCTTTAGACATGAAAGCGGGGGGGCTGATGGAGCTCAGCTTCCAGTTGCTATGATGAGGACGGTTACCAGCCATTCTGTACCATCTGCCGGGAATAACCGGGAGTCATTCTTATTTTTACCCAGGCGCCCCGGGCTGACCTCACCTGAGGCCAGTCAGGCGTACTCACAGGATGATGACAAGAATAGCTATCAGTCCTTTTGTACTGTACCATCTACCACCGGGGAGGAGAGGGGTGAGGATGCTGCTGTTCAGTGCCACAGCACCATGTCTAACAGCAGCATGCAGTAGACATAGGGTAACACTGAAAAAAGTCAAGAAACGATTTTTTTCCCTTTTCTTTCATGGGGAGGAAGGGGGGGTAAATTGACGAGATATACCCTGAACCACCCGAGACAATGTGTTTGACCCTACAGGCATTGGGAGCTCAGCCAAGAATGCAAATACTTTTCGCAGACTGTGGGGACTGTGGGATAGCTGGAGTCCTCAGTCCCCGCTCTCTCCCTCCATGAGCGTCCATTTGAGTCTTTGGCTTTCTGTTACGCTTGTCACACAGCACTGTGCTGTGGACTCTGTATCATAGCCTGGAGATTTTTTTCAAATGCTTTGGCATTTCGTCTTCTGTAATGGAGCTCAGATAAAACAGATTTGTCTCCCCATACAGTGATCAGATCCAGTATCTCCCGTATGGTCCATGCTGGAGTTCTTTTTGGATTTGGGACTTCATTGCCACCTGTGCTGATCAGAGCTCCACACTGGGCAAACAGGAAATGCAATTCAAAAGTTCGCGGGACTTTTCCTATCTACCTGGTCAGAGTATCCGAGTTCAGATTGCTTTCCAGAGTGGTCACAATGGTGCACTGTGGGATACCACCCAGAGGCCAATACCATCGATTTGTGGCCACACTAACCCTAATCCGACATGGCAATACCGATTTCAGCGCTACTCCTCTCATCGAGGAGGAGTACAGAAACTGGTTTAAAAAGCCCTTTATATCAATATTAAGAGCCTTGTTGTGTGGACAGGTGCAGGGTTAAAACGGTTTAACGCTGCTAAATTCAGTTTAAACGTGTAGTGTAGACTAGGCCAAAGACTCTGATTCCACAATAAGAGTGTCCCCGTGGGAGTTACACCAGGAAAGCTAGAGCGGTTTAATTACACTGGTAAATTTCTTGTCTGTAGAGAAGCCCTGAGATAAACAGCTTTTCCCATCAATGCTCTGCCTGTCCTACATGCCATGTTACTGGAGTATCTGAGCCTGTCACCATCATAAATGGGTTTATCCTCAGACACTCCTGAAGTTCATCCTCTTTTCACAGATGGGGAGACTGGGGCACAGAGCGAGACTAAGTGACTGAGAGCAGGGCACACAGGAGTCTGCAGCTGAGTCAGGGGTTGAACCCAGGGCTCTTGAGCATCAGACCACTGCCTTAGGCATAAGATGGTTCTTCCTTCATGTAACACCCAGCTGTCCCAAAAGCCTGAGTGACGACGAATCTGGTACCTGCCTGGAAGGCCAATGAGCATGGGCTATTTCATCCAAACAGTGGAAAGGCTTGGATGGGATGGGACTGGGAATGAGGGAAAACATCAGAGACATAAGGTGGGAAAAGAGATTTAATTGATCTCACAGAGCATCCCACCCCCTATTACTTCTGGGCTAGATCCGGCCTTTCTTCCTCTGGCCCAAACCCAGGGCAGCCTGGGCAGAATTAGACCCGTCTCCCCAGCCCTGCAGGGGATATTGATGGAGTCTTATGCTGCAGGAATAGAAAGCAACCAGCTGCTGCTCAGAAGAGGGAAGGGAAAGAAGAATCGGTTCTGTGAGCAGCAACTCCTGCTCAGCGACTCTCTGCACACTCAGTCCAGCTGCTCCATGCATCAGCGCAGGGAGGGAACCACAGGAAGAGCTGACAGCACCCTGTGCATCTGCAAAGTCTTCTGTGCAGACACCTCTTCCCCTCCGAACAGTGAGCTCTCCTCAGGCCTGACCCCAAGATAGCAGACCAGCAGGACAGGGTGTATCACATGCTGTGATGTAGGGTTGTTATTTTTGTCCTCACACATTAACCTGCCTCATTCTCACTCTCTCTGTTCTCATGAGGTTTCCAGGGCAGTTTATTTTCATAGTCGTACATTTAAAAGTCAGAAGGGACCAATGGGACCATCTAGTCAGAGTGTCTGCACAGCCCATGCCAGAGAGCCTCCCCCAGGGATCCCTGCATTGAGCTGCTAACTTCTGGCTGAGCTAGAGCCTGTCTGGTAGAAAGAGACGTCCCCTCTCGGTTTAAGGATTCCAAGCTGGCTCCCATTTCTAAAAACTAAGGTGACTGTGGCTGATCAGTGCAAGAGGGGACCAGTGGGAAGGGAGATGCTGGACTGGAGCAGAGCAACTGGAGATGGGCCCTGAGGTTTAGCAGCAGCTGTGAGTTCTAATCTGACCTTTCCCAGAGTTTAGGGGTGTGGATTTGGGGTTCCGGTTTAGGTTTATGATAGACACAGTCCCAAGGCCACACAGTTCGGATCTAAACTCCTCCAACACCCAGATTTGGGACCTCTCCCTCTAAGACCAAAACTGCAATAGGTAGCAGAGATGATGAGTCAGAGTCTGACCGAGGAGGGGAAGAAGATTCTCTATCTGGGGTGGTTGAGCCACCTACTGGTGAATGGTCAACAGGGACAAGGTGGAGCTGATGGTCTTGACATAGATTTCAGGAAGCTCAATGGAGCATACAGATCTGGTGTGTACTGACAGACTGATTGAGTTGCTAGACCGGGCCACAAACCTACCCAGGATCTTTAGCAAGGACGTTGGGAGTTTTTAACACTCCAGTTCAGAGAATAAACCATGGCAGATTGTCAAGGAAGGGACTGTGCTGTGTGACACCTGACAGTACGGCAACATGCAAGCCAATGGCACTGAGGAAACAACATTATTATAATGACAATTGCACCAAGACCGACTGAGAATTTGACATCAAAACATTTTCAGTAGAAAGCTAGATTTGTGACTAAATAATTTTCTGATTTTGCTTATTTAGATATTTGTGGAGTCTCTGCTTTCTTTGAAATTTTTGATTTTTTTTTTGCATCAGCCCCAAAATGCTTTAGGGTTTTTTTTAAGTTTTCAGCTGAATATTTCAATTCTCTGTTGCCAAAACTGGTATTTCATTCTCATTTTTCCGGTTTTCAGTTTTGACCGTGAAAAGTCAAAATTTTAATGCTTAAAATTTCAAGGGAAATTCATCTGAATTTTCCACGGAGAGCAAAATTCCATTTTACGTCCCACCCCAGTGTGCACCATGTTTAAGCCCTCACTGGTTGCAGGTGAAATCTGGTAATGCTTTGTTCTGCCCTATGACTTCCTTATGATCTCTTACAGCAGGGGTAGGCAACCTATGGCACATGTGCCAAAGGTGGCACGTGAGCTGATTGTCAGTGGCACTCACACTGCCCAGGTCCTGGCCACTGATACAGGGGGTTCTGCATTTTCAATGAAGCTTCTTAAAATTTTTAGAAACCTTAATTACTTTACATGCAACAATAGTTTAGTTATCTATTATAGACTTATAGAAAGAAACCTTCTAAAAATGTTAAAATGTATTACTGACACGTGAAACCAATTTGTCTAGGCATTTTCAATGCTTATACTGTCCTTCAGAGTGCTTGCAAACCCTCCCTGCTTGGTGTCATCTGCAACTTTTGTAAACATACTTTCCACTCCATTATTCAAGTCATTGATGGTAACACTGAATAATAGTAAACCCAGGATACACCTCTGTGGGACCTCACTAGATACACCCTCCCCACTTGACAGACAATTTGAGTACTGTCTTTCAGCCAGTTGTGAACCGACCTTAAGATATTTTCATCTGTGTCACATTTCCCTAGTCTGTTCATCGGAATGCCATGTAGGATTGTGTCAAAAGTCTTACTAAAATCCAGATGTATCACGTCTACTGTTTCCGTATTATCCACTAGGCCAATAACTCAATCAAAGAAGGAAGTTTGATTGGTTTGGCATGATTTCTTCTTGGCAAATCCAGGCCAGCTACTCCTTATAACCCTGTTATCCTCCAGATGCGTATCAAGAGACTGTTTGATAATTTGTTCCAGTATCTTTTCAGGCATCTAAGGTTGACTGGTCTATAATTCCATGGGCCCTGTTTCCCCATTTTAAAGCTAGGTGCTGTTTGCCCTTCTCCAGTGTTCTCGACATGCAGGAAAAGAACAAGCACATCTGCCAGTTGCTTTTGGTACCCTTTGAACCCAGGCACACAGAGCACAATGAATTAGCAGTGCACCTCCCCTTCACTGGAATATTTTTTTCCAGAATAACCAGTTACTTTTATTCTTGTTGGTCCCAGTTTTGGTCTTATTTTCAGTTTCATAATCTTGTTCAGACTGAATATTTACTGGAGCAACTGTGTCCAGGTTGAGTGGAATAACTGTTTCATTCACTTTCATAAGCGGTATCCAGCCCCTCTCATCAGATTTGCTTGATCCCAGCATGTCTCCTCAACCAGTTTGTCTTCAACTGAATGCACCTGATTTTTCTGTATTTGGGGTCTGTGGCATTTTGCTAAATTCTTTTTTACTTAGTATATGGATAACCCTGTTTGGTGAATTCAGCTCTGTGGCTTGTGCTTTCATAATTTCTGCTGTCCTGCAGATTTGGGGAGCTTTTTCTAAATGTAAGCATAAGAATCTATGTCTTCCAGATGGGGTATTAACTGTGATAATGTTGAGCAGGTGTTGTCCCCTTACTAAAACTCAGGGGGAGGAGGGAGTTGCTAGCTCCCAGTACCAAAAGAAAGGGGAAGGGTCGATGAGAAATCAGGACCCCAAGACTGACAATTCCCAGGAATAATGGGGAGAGGCCAACACTCCAGGTCAGCCTGATTGACAGGGCGGGGTGGCTAATCAGGGAGTCAGGGCCAGGGGATCCCGTCCTCCATGTGAGCTGGATTTGCCTGGGTCAGACAGAGTGGGGCTGAGCTAAGGAGAGAGCAGGGGCCCAAGCTGAGAGGGAACAGAGCCGGGTCAGCCAGAGGGGCCAGAAAAGCAGCCCAGGGAGAGCAGATCCTGTGCCAGGAGCAGAGCTGCAGCCACAGAGCCACAGACACAGCCCAGGGAGAGCAGATCCTGTGCTGAGAGTAGGGCTGCAGCCACAGAGCCAGACAGGCCAGAGAAGCAGCCTAGGGATCTAGAGGCAGAGCAGCAGCATCAGTGTTGAGTTAGAGTGGAGCAGGAGCAGTCTAGAGCCAGGTATGGTGAACAACTGGGGCCAGCCAAAGGGGGACCCTGGCTCCAGGCCACAGCGCGCCAAGCGCGTGCTTGGGGCGGCATGCCGCGGGGGGCACTCTGCCGGTTGCCGGGAGGGCTGCAGGCAGCTCTGGTGGACCTCCCGCAGGCGTGCCTGCGGAGGGTCCGCTGGTCCCGCGGCTCCGGTGGGGCATTTGCAGGCACGCCTGCGGGAGGTCCACCGGAGCCGCGGGACCACCGGATCCCCCACAGGGAAGCCTGCAGGAGGTCCATGGAGCCGTGGGACCGGCGAGCGGCCGAGAGCCCCCCATGGTGTGCCGCCGTGCTTGGAGTCGCAAAATTGCTAGAGCCAACCCTGCCCTGGGCAAAGGGCGCAGCACAGAAAGACACCCCCAGCCAGAAGTCCTTGCAGACCAGACTGGGAGGGGGATCTTAACCCGACAGGGGGCTGATGCTGGGAAGGGTCCCATCACCCAAAGCCCGGAGGTGTGTGGCCACCACCAGAGCAAGTGTCGAACCCACAGCATCGCTGCAGCACAGCCAGGGCCTGAGAAGGAGACCCGGGAGCTACCAGGAACAGACTGTGAACTGCCTTGACGTTCCAGAGACACTGCTTGTGATGTTCCCTGCCACAGAGCAGGATGATGTGTTTTCCTTTAACCTTTCCCAGCCTTGTTGGGATTATGAGGACTCTGCCAGACAGAAGAGTGGAAGGAGAGTCCTCAAGGGCAAGGGGCTCTCTGGGTAAATGAAGTGGGAGTGAGGACGCAGATCCTTTCACTAGCTCACTTCACAGGGGTAGTGCAGAAGTCAGGAAAGTCCCCCAAAATAGCGGGACCATTCCCCCACTTACATAAAGTTAAATCTCCTTCACAGAGTAGTCTCTATCTCTTAATACATTGACTTTCATGCCACAAATGAGTTTATCTCTACTTTGTCAACTCACCAGAGTCACAGGTTTTACTGAAACTCTTTAATCTTGTGACATATTTTTTCTATTGTGTTATCAGTGTTTTGCATGCATGTAAACAATTGGTGACTCTAAAAGGTCTCATTTTCCTTTTGGCATGCAATGTTCCTCAAATTAAGTCAGTATTTGACTTAACTTCATTCTTTCACCTTCGTCAAACTTAAAGGTGTTATGAATATCCAATGCTCCCACCCCAAAAACATGCAAAAACACTGATGATTTCACTTGGTCATTTTGCTTCTCTGCCTCTGTGACTGCTAAATACAATTCAAATCTCTGCTGGAATTTCTTCCAGTTCTCTGCAGCATTGTCTGACAATCGCAAACGAGAGGCAGGTTGCAACATATGCATTTTTGGCTTTCTTCCCATCTTAAGCTAGTCAGGCTACTATTGTACTCATACAACATTATAAAAATTTTTGTTTCTTCTCTCTTTGCTTCTCCCCTTGCCTCTGCTTTCAGTTTCATATACAGGAGTTAACCTCAAAATGACTACTGCAGTCTCATTGTCACTCAGCATTTCTGACACCATGGAGTGATCTTGGGGTCCATTAAATAACAACCCAGTGAATGAGAAAGGAATAAATCTTTTATTAAAAACAAACTAGAGAGCATCTGTGGTGAACTGCTGTGCACAGCTATGCTGTGTTCTGCACCCCTGCTTCCAGGGGCTGGCTCAAAATTCCTATATTCATATTGTCACCCTTATGAGGGAGCTCTCGAAATTATACTCTTGCAAAAATATATCACTAGAACCAACACTCCCTGCTGAGGGAAGTAGTGTGCAAAGGGGAGAAATTCTTGTTAATGCCCCAAGCTTTCTGGGGGCAGAGGGAGCCCATGTGCTGACCTGTCTCTCTAGGATGGGAAAGGGGGACCCAGCCACTGTCACTCCAGTGGATAGGGGGCAGGTCTATGTGGGTCCCCGTGTCAGGGAGAGCCTAGGGCCCGACATTGCCTGAATCCAGCCCCACCCTCTGCAGAACTCCCAGCCCCTGCTGGCCAGGAAGAAGAGATTGGAGTCTGGAGCCCATCAAGTGCTCTGTGTTGTTATTGCATCTCCAGCCCAGCCCCAGA
Organism: Gopherus evgoodei; assembly: GCF_007399415.2. NCBI lineage: Eukaryota > Metazoa > Chordata > Testudines > Testudinidae > Gopherus > Gopherus evgoodei. The sequence goes on along the minus strand of NW_022060027.1, from coordinate 1,279,571 downwards.
GCAAAGGGCGAGCGTAGGTTTCTGGGCCATTTTATTACCTATTTGCCCTTGTGCAAGGCGGGGCTCTGAGAGCCAAAGAACACCTGGCACTGGGGATTCTGGGAGGCTGGTGACAATGGGGATTTTTTTTTCTGACAAAAATTTTGTTTTCATTCAAAAGTATTCCTGAAATCAGTATTTTGATACAATGATTAAAAAATGGTTTAAAAAATAATGGAAATTCAATTAAAATCAAATGCAATCATAATGATTTTTTTAAGTTCGGTTCTTAGTCTTTTTCTCCATAAATTCCAAACATTTAATTCCAGTCTAAGGGAATCAAAATGAACATTTTTTGTTGTGAATCATTTTATTGAACATTTTTGAATGAAATGAAGTGTTTTGGTGAAAATATTCCTATATTTTTGAAAGCCATTTTTCATTAAAAATGTTATTGATGAAACTTTTTCACTAACTCTAATCACCAGGTTCTTTACAGGGCTCCTATTCAGCCTAATAACAGAGGGTAAAATGTTGAAAAAGCACCTAAGTCCCATTGGCTTTCAATAGGAGTTAAGGGCCAGAGCCACAAAGGGACATAGGCAAATTAAGGGCTAACTGCTCTGAGAGCACCTGCCAGTTCAGACCCTGCTCTAAAGACAGCTGGGGGTGGGTGAGAGAGACAGAGACTGGGGGCATGTGGCCAGAGTATCCTAGAGTGTGAGGCTGAAGCCCTCACCTGGGATTTGGAAGAACTGAGATTCATTCCTCATTTCTGATTTGGGGCAGGGATTTGACCCCAGGTCTTTCCAATCCCAGGTGAGTCTCCTAGTAACAAGTGCTCAATAGGCCCCGGCCCATGGCCTAGGTAAGCTCCAAGAAAGCATTTCGAGGAGGGGAAGGTGGTGGCTCTGTGAATATTGGCTGCGAGCAGTTCCTGTGTGTGGTGGGCAGCAAGGAAGAAGCACATAGGTGCTCAAGGGGACATTCAAGGCGGCTGTTGTTGGCAGAGTGTGAGCTGATGACTTGATGCACTACAAGGTCTGACATTTAATACATTATCTAACACCACCCATCCCTCCAGCACAGGCCTGTGCATTCAACATCCTGTGTTGGGTCAACATGTCTTCTAACACAAAAAATGTCCCATGGAGATGAGGCTTGAAAGGGTCAGCTACATCTGCTTGCCAGACTGAGGCTCTTTGGGACAGGGACAGTCTTTCATGGTCTGTATGTGCAGCAGCCAGCACAATGGGACTCTGATCTCAGTCAGGGTCTGTGTATCATCTGGCTTAATGGGGGTCAAACATTGGCTGGGGTCTGTACAGCATCCGGCACAATGGTGGCCAAGGTCTCAGCTGGGGCCTCTAGGTGCTACTGTAATGCACGTAATAACAATCAGAGAGGCACCTTCCATTTAAAACTCTGAGCCAAATAACGCCCCCTCCCCACCACCCACCCACCCACCCACACGTGCTTCTGGCCTGGCGGCCTTCCACTAGGAGCATTGGCAGGGCAGGGCTGGGCTGCCCTTTTGAAGAGGCACCGTGCACCCCATCACACCCTCCAGGGAAAGGCCACAAGGAAACCCAGAGGGTCACACTGTGCAGTGAGGGGTAACAGGTTGAGCAGTGAATCACACACACCATCAGGGTTTGCCCAGCACTTATGGGAGGTGGGAACAGGCCATGGCAGGGGGGATGTGATCCAGGGGGCAGGAGTGTGAGCAGCCCCAAGAGCGAAGGATCAGGGGTAATAATGGGGAGGGACCTACCTTAAGGATTCAGCGTGTTCCAGGAGATGCCATGCAGTGAGCCAGGGGTCCCGGTGCCACACAAAGCGCCCAAGGAACTGAACGGATGTTCTTGGGCAGACAAGGAAATGGATCGCAGAACTGTTTGTGAACTCTAACCAGGGGATTGGAAAGTGAAAGCACCAGGGCACCTGTTACACATTAACCAGTGTATTGCAGCAGAGGTATTATCTGGCCAGGACCCAGGAAAAGCGTTTTATTACCTGAGCAGACATGGTGAGCAGTGAGGAGTTCATATAGCCATGAGCCACTTCTGCATTGCTTGGCAGGGACAGCCCTAGACTAGCTGCCAGAAACTGGCACCCTATGCGAACCATGCAATCAGTGTCCCAAGCCCAAAGCGAAGATCTAGGCCGAGCTTTTTGGTAAACTGGGAAACATTTTACTCTTTTTTTTTCCTTTTAATGTATCTTTAAGTGTTTTGTTTTGTTTTTTTTAAAAAACAGAAGTTAAATCATTCAGTTTGTCTGTTCATCCATCTGTCCAACCAATGTTTCTGAGATCAGATAAAACAGAGACACAAAATTTTCAGAATAGATTTGTACGACAGATGATATTTCAGTCCCATTTCAAATAAAATGCATTAAAAATGTTATTTGTAATTTTTATTATTACAAATCCAAAATCATCCTTTATGCTATCCTGCTTTAACTGCCATTACCACTCTATCCAATATAGAAAGATATAAGAAAACTCTTCATAGATTCATAGACTCATAGACTCTAGGACTGGAAGGGACCTCGAGAGGCCATCGAGTCCAGTCCCCTGCCCTCATGGCAGGACCAAATACTGTCTAGACCATCCCTTCAATGAACTTTAACCTGTATTTACAAAACACTCAGAATAAAACACACTCTATGCTCTTAAAACATGACTTTACTTGCTTTATGCTGTGAAAATTCAGTCATTAGTTCTTCTAGATCCAGTTTTCCAGCTAGTTCATGCTCTATTGACATTGTGGCAAGTCCTACAAGTCTCTCTTTCACTACTGTTGAACGCAGATATGTTTTTTATCAACTTTAACTTTGAGAAGCTACTTTCTCCATTAGCTTCGGAAACTGTCAAACTTAAAAAGAATGTGTGGAGCTATAAAAATGTTTGGGAAACTGTCTGTGAGTTTATTTTCACAAACAAACTTTATTACTTCTTAAGTAACGGAATATTTCTTGTCATCTTGAAAAAGCCTGAAGCTCACTACACAAATCTGTAGCATTAGATGTCTTTTGAATTTTCATGAGTCAATACCAACTCCATATTTATACAAAATTCTCTTATCTGTTTTGCTGTTTTCTTTTGCAAGCTGTGGATAGCATATAGAAAGCCAAATATTGACTTTAGCTGCTGCTCTGTTGAAATCTTTTGTCAACCGAGTGAATAGCAGTATCAAGGACTGCGAAGTAGAAATTCATTTTGAACCTTTGTTTTGGGTTCTGAATGGGTGTATTTTGTCCTTCATATAAAAACTGCAGTTTCTTTTGCCGAATGCGAACTGACTCTGGTTCAAATTCTGACGAAAAGTTTATTTCTTCAGCAAGCTCAAGAGAATCTACCAGTGTTCTTTTGAACCCTTCATCACTTCTGAATTCCTCCAAAATATTTTTAGTTTGCTGTGGTTTTTGAATAGCAGAATGTATTTTCAAATTCTTTTCCTGAAGCTGCTTATTAGTGAGATTAATCTAAAAAAGGATATTATACCGCAAACTGAGTGAAGTCGAAAATTTGAACTCGGAAAGGCCATTTGCAAGAGCTTCTGCATCTGAACATGCAGTATTTCCAGATGATCCAGTAAAGGTAGTATCATTGGAAATTTCAATTAGGGTATCATAGATGTTTTCTAAGTTCATAGCGAAGAGGCTTCAAAGCATCAGTGAGACTCTCCCATCTTGTCTGACTAAGTGGTTTCACAGTTAGAGAATTCACATGGCGAGTCAGAACCTCCCAATGGCGTGTTGAGTCTGAGAAAAACACATAAACATGTTGCACCAGATCAAAGAAACTGTTTGCCTCTGTCAGGGTTCCCTCTCCACTCTAAACACTAGGGTACAGAGGTGGGGACCCACATGAAAGACTCCCTAAGCTTATTTTTACTAGCTTAGGTTAAAAACTTCCCCAAGGCACAAATTCTTCCTTACCCTTGGACAGTATGCTGCCACCACCAAGTGAGTTAGACAAAGATTCAGGAAAAGGACCACTTGGAGTTCCTGTTTCCCCAAAATATCCCCCCATGTCCCTTCACCCCTTTCCTGGGGAGGCTTGAGAGTAACCAAGGTGAGCATAGAGTAGACCCTTGGGTTTTTAGGATACTAAAAACCCAATCAGATTCTTAAAAACAGAACTTTATTATAAAGAAAAAAGTAAAAGAAACACCTCTGTAAAATCAGTATGGAAGGTAACTTTACAGGGTAAAAAGATTTAAAATACAGAGGATTGCCCTCAAGGTAAAACTTCAAAGTTACAAAAAAACAGGGATAAACCTCTTTTATCTTTGTTTTCTCAACTTGTAAATGTTCCTTTTGCTAGAGCGTTTACCTCTATTTGCTGTAACTTTGAACCTAAGGCTAGAGGGGGTTCCTCTGGACAATTTGAATCTGAGTACCCTGTAAAGTTATTTTCCATCCTGATTTTACAGAGATGATTTTTTACCTTTTCTTTTAATAAAATTCTTCTTTTAAGAATCTGATTGATTTTTTCATTGTTTTAAGATCCTAGGGTTTGGATCTGTGCTCACTAGGATTAATTGGTGAGGGGATTCTCAAGCTTCCCCAGGAAAAGGGGTGTAAGGGCTTGGGGGGATATTTTGGGAGAAGAGGAACTCCAAGTGGTTCTTTCCCTGTTTCTTGTTAAAGCACTTGGTGGTGGCAAAGGAGTACCACATTTTAACCTAAGCTGATAGAAATAAGCTTAGGGGGCTTCATGCGGGTCCCCACATCTGTACCCTAGAGTTCAGAGTGGGTAAGGAACCCTGATACCCCCAAATCACAGACGGTGCTGAACAGCCTGCTGCACACTGTCTGTGATTTATTCCTAGAGCTGTAGAAGAAAACAGAATTGATAAGACACATGCACCTCTAGATATACTACTGATTATATAAAAACTAACAATATTTTCCACATTTCAAGGATGATTTTAATCAGTTGATTCTGGGAAACTTTCGTGGAAGAATGCATCAGCCACTTTGTTAGAAGCTCCTGAAATGTGTTTTATTTCAAAATCAAAATCTTGGAGAGTTAAACTCCACTGAAGAAATGTTTTGTTATTGTCCCTGATGGTATACAGCCACTTCAGCGCAGCATGGTTGGTTCATAGGTGGAAACGCCATCCCCAAATGTATGGGCGTAACTTCTCCAGCTCGTACACAATGGCATAGCATTCCTTTTCGCTTATTGACCAGTGGCTTTCCCTCTCAGATAGTTTCTTTCTAAGAAACATGACAGGATGGAATTCTTGATCTGGTCCTTCCTGCATTGAAACTGCTCCCACTAACCACACTTGGATGCATCTGTGGTTACTAGGAAAGGTTTGTCAAAGTCTGAGATCCTTAGCACAGGTCATATATGAGTGTCGCTTTAAGCTGGTTCTGACACTCTTCAGTCGACTGAACAGCATTTGGCTGTTTCTTTTTGGTTAAGTCTGTCAGTGGGGCAGTGATTTGGCTGTAGTGCAGTAAAAATTGCCTGTAATACCCAGCCAAGCCGAAGAAGGATTGGACCTGTTTTCTATGACTTCTAGCGGTACTTGCCAGTACCCCTTGGTTAAGTCTAAGGCAGAGATGAACTGGGCACATCCCACTTTCTCCAATAGCTCATCTGTGCGTGGCACTGGATAGTTGTCTGGGTGAGTTACAGCATTTAGTTTACGGTAGTCCACGCAAAGCGGTATCTCCTCATTTGGTTTGGGAATTAGAGTCACTGGAGATGCCCATGCACTGTCAGAGGGGTGGATTACACCTATCTGTGGCATGTCCTGGATGTCCCATTCTATAGCAGTTTTGGCTTGAGGATACACCCGGTACAGTTGGATCTAACTGGGCAAGCATTACCTGTGTCAATGGAGTGGTATGCCCATTCAGTCCATCCGGAGGTGGCTGAGAACATCGGCGTGAAGCTAATGCACAGCTCCTTGATCTGCTGTCTCTGCATGAGTCCAAAGGTCATGGAGAGGTTCACCTCTACCACAGCAATGTCACTTTTTCCTTCGTAGTAGACACCTTCAGACCACACAACATCATCTCCTTCCTGGGCTGTAAATTGAACAACCTTTAATTCTCTGGAATAAAAGGGCTTGAGATAATTAACATGATACACTTTAGACTTTAGGTTTGAGGTGGGGGATTCTATGAGATAGTTAACAGCTCCCAGGTGCTCATGAACTGTAAATGGCCCTTCCCATGACACTTCCATCTTATGGGCCTGGAGTGCCTTCAAGACCATGACCTGGTCCCCTAATTTGAAGCAACTCTTTTTGGCACGTTTATCATACTAGGCTTTTTGCTCTTTCTGAGAATCTTTTAGGTTTTCTCTAACAAGGGCTAGAGAGTTTCAGAGGGTGTTTTGTAGGTTGTTTACAAATTTCAGAATGTTAGTTCCTGGAGAAGCCATAAACCCCTCCCATTGCTGCTTCACCAATTATACTGGCCCCTTAACCTCGCGGCCATACACAAATTCAAAGGGGGAAAACCCTAAACTGGGATGTGGTACAGACCTGCAGGCAAAAAGCAACTGCTGCAACACTAGGTCCCAATCATTGCAGCGTTCATTTACAAATTTACATATCATGGCCCCCAAAGTTCCATTAAACTTCTCCACTAGGCCATTTGTTTGATGGTGGTAAGGGGTGGCAACCATGTGGTTCACTCCATGCGCTTCCCAAAGGCTTTTCATGGTCCCTGCCAGGAAATTAGTACCCGAATCCGTAAAGATGTCGGAGGGCCAACCTACCCTGGCAAAAATGTCTGTTAATGCCTGGCACACACTTTTAGCCCTGGTGTTGCTTAGAGCTACTGCTTCCGGCCATTGGGTGGCAAAATCCATGGAAGTCAGTATGTACTGCTTTCCTCTGGGTGTCTTTTTTGGGAAAGGACCCAGAATATCCACAGCTACTCGCTGAAATGGGACAGCAATTATGGGGAGTGGCTGGAGAGGGGCTTTGACCTGGTCTTGGGGTTTTCACACTCTTTGACACACCTCACAAGACTGGACATAAGTAGAAACATTCTTGCCCATTCTCTCCCAGTGGAAGGACTTCCCCAACCTGTCTTTGGTTCTGTTCACCCCAGCATGGCCACTAGGATGATCGTGGGCTAAGCTCAAGAGCTTTGCCCAGTACTTTGTTGGACCTAGCAACTGTCTTTGAGGATGCCAGTCTTTCTGGTGCCCACCAGAAAGAGTTTCCTTGTATAAAACCCATCTTTCTACAACAAACTGGGATCAATTAGAAGAGCTAAGAGGCGGTGGGTTGCTCTGTGCCCCCACCCAAGCTCCCTGGAGGCTGTCATCTGCTTCCTGTTTGGCCTGGAACTGTTCCCTTGATGCTGGAGACATCAGTTCCTCAGTGGAGTGTGGACTTGGGCTTGATCCCTCTGGAAGAGATGTAGGTGATGGGGCTGTTTCCATTGACTGTGAACTGCTCTGCGTTGGTGCACTAGGTTGTTTTTCAGGCTCCGGCTGAGCCTCTTGTGCAGATTTACCTGTGGCTGCCAGTGCGACCTTGGTGGTGCCCCCTGATGTTGGAGTTGCAGACGGGGTTGCAAGTGCTGAATTCAGTGCTGGCAATGGTTCTGGTGCTGGTTGCTCTGCCCAGCGCTGTAACTAGGGAAAGGCGAGTGAGGCACTTGCCTCGGGCACACAAAGCCGGGGGGGGGGCGCAGAAGTGATGGAGAGGGGGAAAAAAGCTGCTCACACTGAGATATTTATAACCCGGGTGATCTTCCCCCTGGCCCCACCTGCTGCCCCCCGAGTGTCTCCCAGCCCCAGCTTGCTCCCCCACCTTCCACAGCCCCAGAGCAGAGAGTCCCTGTCTGTCCCCTGCAGCAAGTGCTGCCGCTGGGTCCTAGCGCCCTCCATCCCCACTGCCAGGGCAGACTGACTCTGACCCTGCCCTTCCCTCTCACACCTTTTCATTTTCCAATGGGACCCTCCAGCAGCATGGGGGGCCCCACGCCCGCAGTCACTGCTTCTGCCCCATGCTGGGCAAGGAGGCAGCCCCATCCCTCACCTCCAGTGAGGCTACAGTCAGGGGCAACAGCAGGGGAGGAGGCGCACGCAGCACCCCCCGACACCCACCACGGGGGAGGCGAGGGATATTCCTGGACCTGAGAAGGGCCCTAGAGCAGCATATGCAGTGACAGTGGTGGGGGTGGGGGTGCTGCTGGGGAGGCAGGAAAGGGGGGCTCCTCCCCCAGAGCTCGCTGCTGCTGGCAGGGAAAGGGCTGGGGGAGTCCTCCTTTCTGGCCTCTGTCCCGGAGCAGCCTGCCTGCACCGCAAACTCATCCTCAGCCCTGCCCCACCCCAGAGCCCACACCCCCAGTCACAGCTTTCACATCCTCACCGTACCCTCAACCCTCCATCCAAGCCCTGAACCCCTCCAGCACCCCAAACACCTCATCCTCAGTCCCAGACAGAGCCCTCACCCCTGCACACTCCAACCTTCTTTCCCAGCCCTAAGCCCCTCCCACTCCCCAAGCCTCCCATTCCCAGCCTGACAGAGCCCTCACCCCTGCTCCTGCCCTGAGCCCCTCCCATTCGCCAAACCCCTCATCTGCAGCCACAACCCACAGCCCTCACCCCTGCACCCATCCCCAAACTCCCTCCCAGAACCTGCACTCCCTACCATTCCCAAACTCCCTCCCAGAGCCTTCACTCCAATCCCCTGCCTCAGCCAAGGCCTGCATCCCAGACCTCCTCCCTTACCCAAACTCCCTCCCAGAACCTTGGGGGGGCGGAGTTTGGGTGGGGCAGGTTCTGGGCACCACTAAAATTTCTACAAACCTACCACTCCCGATCCTGTCCTGCAGACCTGAACTCCCAGCATTCTCAGGTCACATGCTGATCCCTAGTGGCCACTGCTGATATCCAGCATCTCCCTTCTCTTATAAGTCCCTAGAATCATAGATTATTAGGGTTGGAAGGGACCTCTGGAGATCATCTAGTCCAACCCCCTGCTCAAAGCAGGACTAATCTCTAAATGGCCCCCTCAAGGATTGCGCTCACAACTGTGGGTTTAGCAGGCCAATGCTCAAACCACCGAGCTATCCTTCCCTCCCTTGCTGGATTGGAACTGGACTGGAGCCAAAGACCATCTTGGAAGCAACATTACCAGCCCAAGCAGACAAAAATTATGAGTTAGACTGCCCAAAATCACAGGCTGTACCGCCCCATTTTCATTCATTCTTTTGCAGCAATTCGGTGGCAGGCCTTTTCCTTCGAGAGGGACTTAGGGACCTGCTGCCAAAGAGCTGGCCCTGGGGGAGGGAGCAATTTTATATTCTTGCCTCAGGCCCAAAAATACCTAGCTATGGCTCTGACTCCACCAATTCCAGTTCTGGGATTGGCTCTGGCTGGGTCTCTGTGACTGGATCCACTACTGCTGCCGCAGATGTTGTCATGGGGTCTCGTTCAACCAGCTACTAAGTGTCCCATCTCTCTGCCTGGGGACCGAGACAGCCCCTGGCTAAAGGCACATCTGGGCCAAGGTGAAAGGTAACTGGGTGATTAGGGGGGCTGGGATGTTGGATGAGCTCGAATCTTTTGCCTCCACCCTTGTCTCCAATCCCTGGTGAGAAGGACCCAGCTCCCCTAGGGGGAAATTCACCCTCTGGGCTTAAGGGGACATAGATGGGGTCTGGACCTTGCGCTGGACCCTTTGCACAGGGGTGAATTTCACCACCAGAGAACAGCAATCATGGGACTGCACTGGCTTCCCTACCTGCTTAGTCTCCACCTACCCCGTCCTCCACATCCAGCCCCAACCACTTGTGCAGGCTCTGTCCTGACTGGCACCATTCTCCATTCTGGGCTCCTGAGGAGTTCACCTGTCTCTGCTGGGAGGCAGGTACCAGGAAGACAGGTAACAGGGCACTGCCAGATGGAGAAGAACACAAGGCAGTTAAGAAAGAGCATCCAGAAGTTACCTCTGAGCAGGTGGGAGCTGAAATCAATATGATTAAGTAAGTGGGAGAATCAGGGGAAAAGTCCAAAAAACATGTAGATAGAAAAAAAAATCTTGAGTGCAGAAGCTTCCTACAGCAACAGATGCAACGGAAGCGGTTTCTGCCAATGTAGGTAATCCACCTCTCCATGCAGCAATAGCTAGGTTGATTGAATAATTCTTCTGTTGACCTAGCCGCTTCTACACTGGGGGTAAGGTCGGCATAGGTACAGTGCTCCGGGATGAGATTGTGGGTACAAGCAGTGGAAATGAGGTTTCTCCACAGGGTGGCTGGGCTTACTCTCTGAGATAGGATGAAAAGCTTGGTTATTCAGGAGAGCCTTGGAGTAGAGCTGCTACTCACCTGATAAGGATGCCCCCTGGGAGGCTTTTGTTTGAACTCTACCAAGCACATTCCACTGGGCAGTGGCCCCCAAGGCCAACCCAGGAGATGCTGAAGGAATTATATCTCCTGGCTGGCCTGGGAACCCCAGGCAATGACCCAGGAGGAGCTGGAATCTTTTGTGGAGGAAACAGAGGTCTGATCCTCCCTATTCTCCATGCTGCCGCCACGACCTTCACCAGGAAAAGTGGCATAAAGGAAAAAGAAGACGAAGAAAAATACTCCCTGAAAGATAATCCATGTTTATTTGTCTTCTACACACAGAGATTGCTGCTGGAATTAATACACAGAGTCAATGGGATCATTTTGAGACTACAAGTCATGGTCAGGAATCATCAACATTTTCATGCAAGTCAGCAAGTTAAGAAAGCATGGCAGAGTGCTGTATAGAAAGACACATTACCGGTGCTCATTGTAAAAATTAAACCTGAAAGCCTCCCTTGTTGTGCCCCTCTAATAGCCCTGGTAGCTGACTGCTCAAAATGAGCCACTAGGCGATCCAGGTCCTTACTCCACCCTTAGGGGGAAAGGATAGCTTAGTGGTTTAGAGAATTGCTCTGCTAAACTCACGGCTATAAATTCAATCCTTGAGGAGGCCGTCTGGGGTAAAAATCTGGGGATTGGTCCTGCTTTGAGCAAGGGGTTGGACTAGATGACCTCCTGAGGTCCCTTCTAACCCTGATATTCCATGAAACTTTTCATCCTTAGCCTCATAACTATTATGGAGTGCACAACACGATGCTATGACTATGGGAATATTTTAGCTCTAACTTGCCATAAAGGCCGTGCCAGCACACTTTTAATCTGCCCAGCACACATTCCATGGTCATTTTGCACCTCCTCAGCCTATTGCTGAAGCACTCCTTGCTTCTGTCCAGGTTTCTAGTATAAGGTTTCATGAGCCGTGGGAATAAGGATACATCGGGTCTCCCAGGATCGCTATGAGCATTTCAACAACATCCATTGAAATCTTCTGGTCTGGAAAGAAAGACCCTGCTTGCAGCTTTTTGTACAAACCAGTGTTCCTGAAGATGTGTGCATCATGCACATTCCCTGACAACTCCGCGGTGATGTCAGTGAAACTCTCACAGTGACCCACAATTGCCTGAAATACCATAGAAAACTACCTCTTTCTATTGATGTGCTTTGTTGCAAGATGGTCCAGTGCCAAAAATGGGATATCTATTGCCCTGCCGCAGTTAGTGAATCCCATTGCGGCAAAGACATCCACAATTTCATGCATATTTCCATAAGTCACAGTTCTTTGTAGCAGAATGTGATTAATGGCCCTGGATACTCAGATTTCAGTATTATTCTTTACAACGTGACAGGTTTCAGAGGGATGGCTGTGTTAGTCTGTATGAGCAAAAACAACGAGGAGTCTTGTGGCATCTTAGAGACTAACAAATTCATTTGGGCATAAGCTTTAGTGGGCTAAAACCCACTTCATCAGATTCATGGAGTGAAAAAACCAGTATGCAGAATATATAGTATAGCACATGAAAAGATGGGAGTTGCCTTACCAAGTGGGGGTCAGGGCTAATGAACCAATTCAATTAAGGGGGAAGTGGCCTATTCTCAACAGTTGACAAGGGGTGAATACCAAGGGAGGGAAAATTACTTTTGTAGTGCTAACAAGGCCAATGCAATCAAGGTGGCCCATTTCCAACAGTTGACAAGAAGGTGTGAGTATCATCAGAGGGAAAATTATTCTTTGTAGTGACCTCTCCATTCCCAGTCTTTATTCAGGCCTAATTTAAGGGTGTGCAGTTTGCAAATTAATTCCAGTTTTGCAGTCTCTTGTTGGAGTCTGTTTTTGAAGTTTTTGTTGTGAAAAGAATGGCCACTTTTAAGTCTGTTATTGAGTATCCAGGGTGATTGAAGTGTTTTCCTATTGGTTTTTGAATGACTTGGGAATAGGTAGACATGGGGCTGTGTCTGGAGTGAGCCACACAGACTGAATTTGGCCGGCTATCTGCCCTTCTCACTGCAGTGGGATTTGGACACTCCAAAGACACAGAACAGGGAAGCCCCTTCTATCCCTCCCATGTCACACAGCACAGGCCCAATGTCTCTGCTCTGCTGGTATCTTTATGGCAGGGAGCAGCTGGATGAGCTGCGCTCTCCCCTTCCCGCCATATCTCCCAGGTGGAATGCCAGGATTGTGGGGTCTCTGATTGACCTGTGGCTAATGGGATTGTTTTGGTCTTTCTCCCCAGTTCCCGTCACCCTGTATCCAAGTTGCAAACACCCAGAATTTACTGTGTCTGCAGAAGGCAGAACCGTCTGGCATAATCCCCCATCCCTAGGGCTAGCTGCCCCCTCTGGGGATTTGATCACTGTGGGGAGGGAGGGGTTTGTGTCCAGGAGGGATCATAGTGGGGAGGATGGAGTTTTCAGGTGGTAAATGGAGTTAGGGGACAACCCGGATTGGGAGCTGGGGGGTGCTGAGTGAGACTGTGAGGGGCAGAGTAAGATAGGAGAGACTGGAGAGATCCCCTGAGGGGGGTGCTGGGCTCTGGGGTGATCTGAGGGGCAGTATCATCCCAGGGAGTCTGACACTGTGATCCAGAACTGGGGTGTGAAGCTGACAGTGGTTGGGGTGTATCTAGATCTAGAATAGGGGAATCTCTCATTTTATAGTGTCAGTGCAATGGCCCTTTTCCTGGAGATTCCTGTGGAAGGTTCTGAGAGATTGTTCCTGTTCCTCAGCCCTATCATGCTGTGGGGAGGGACCAGGGGAACTCCCCCAGCATCTGCCCCCCCCCCACTGACTGGGATTTCCCCCAGAAATCAGGGATTATTGCGGCTGCTAGATGGGGAGATCTGTGATGGGGTGTGCTCCCCACACTGGCCCTGCAAGAGCTGAACTGGGCCAAGTGGCCCAATCAACCAATTAAATTGTGAAGGGTAGGAAATATAAGTTCTGTGGAGGGAGTTAATTAGGAGGAAATTAACCTGTGGGGGGACAGGTGGGGCTTCTACAAAGCCAGGAAGGGAGAAGGCAGAGAAGAAGCACCCCAGTAGGAAGGAGTCCAGGGGCAATAGCAGTAAGGTTAGTGAGAACACAGACCTTAACTGCTCACTGTAGGGCTCTAGACTGGAACCCAGAGTAGAGGGCAGGCCTGGGTTCCCCTACCTATCACTGCCGAGTGGCAGCCTGGGGCTGTGAACAGAATGACTGAGTCGCTGCAGGAGTCCCCTATTCAGGGCAGCAGGTGTGAGGACTGCCTGATGCTGCTCATGGAGAGCGACTCCTAGAGACTCCCCCAGAAATGGAAATCACAGAGTGACCTGTCTGAAGGGCCGAGTCACAAAATGGCTGTATTGCAACTTCATGAGCGGGAGGAGAACAGCAATGATAGAATGGTGCTGAATGAGCTGGAGCTAATTCCCAGAATTGCCAGAAGGGGGCACTATCCTGCAGTGAGTAAAATACCCTATGACAAGATCCCACACTCCCAGAACAGCCCCCATCCCCCAATTATGGTGAAGGGGCAGGAAACAACACAGGGCCATCTGCTACATGGGAAACATGGACATCATCCTGCTCCCACAGATGGGGATGTGAAAGGAAAGAGCACTGGGACATCTGAGAACAAAAATATCCAAACCACTTCCCCATCCTGAAGAGAAGAGGGATAAAACAGAGCAGGAACCCTGGCAAACAGAAGGGGGAAAAGAAAAGCGAAACCCCCAAGGCCTGGAGAGAAAAATGCTCAGAACTTGACTCCCGAGGGGTCTCTGGAGCTGACTCTCTCATTCCATGGATAGCAGGGCCAGGAAATATGAAGGGGAAATCAGACACAAATGCCGACACTTGGGAAAGTACCTCACCCCACAGAGAACGTGGGGAAATGGCAACACGTCAGATGTTTCCTCCCCCTGAACTCAAAGGAGAGCCACAGCGATTTGTGATAACGCTTTGACCCAACCCCCAATTAAATCAGAATGTGCTAATTCGATGGAACCATGTTAACTTGACTGATAAATATAAGAAATTCAATACACACTGGTAGGGGAATGCAAATTGGAAGGATCTCACAATAGCACTGACTCACTCCCATCGCAGATACATACACATGCACTCACGCTGCTCCTGCCAACCTCAGGCTGTGCAAGTGGGTAACAGGATCAGGCCCTCTGTGTGTCAGACTGGGTTGTGATAGCCTCACACTGAGCAGCACTCCACCCCCCTAACCTCCCCTGGGCTCTGGCTGGTCTCACGGAGCACCAGGAAGGATGGATGATGCTGCAGAAGCTTCTCATGGAAGAAGGACATGGGGAAGTTCAGATGCTCTTGGAAATTGTAGTGAGGGGGCTGGGGTGCAGGAGGGGAACAGGCTGCCAGTGCAGTGTGGCCAAGTCTCATGGTATTTGCTGTTTCCCTTAAAGCCCCAGCTCCTGGAGTCCTGGGAGTGTGGGAGAATCTCAGCTTTGGTTTAAAACAAATAAAAAGTCAGTTTCTAGCCTATGGCTGTGGTGTGGAGCTGTAAAGTGTGACCCTAATTTTCCTGTGTGCTGTGTCTGGCTTTAATGTTGGGTGTGCTGGATTTAAACCCTAGGGCCTGGCTCTTGGTTTATTGAAGGTCGTGATGAGACTCAGCAGTGAATGGGGGGAAGGAGGCAGAATCCCTAACAGCACCACCCACAAATGCTTGGGTTCACGCTAGGTGTGAATGCGATGAGCCGGCTGGGTCAAGCAGTGTTCTCCTCATCAGAGCCCAATGGGGACAAGGACACCTCGGTGCCATGGGCATTTCACGTCCCTGTAGCTGGTGGAAATGAACCCCAGGGAGGTGTTACGGTGAGAAAACACCTTTCTCCTGGTGTAGGCTGCGCCCAAATGAGCCATTTCCACTGGAGCAGCAGCCAGCAATTGGATTCCCAGCACAGGCAGGACACTGGTTGCCATGGGTGGGGAGGCAGGTGAGTCTTAGAGGAAGAAATTGAGAATCACTGGGTATGATGGGGTTCGGGCTGCCCTGTAATAACCTTGGAACTTTGCTCAGTTTGTCTGACTGTTGTGTGGAGGTCACTGTATGAATACAAGGGGTTAATTTGAGCAGGGGTTGGCTTCCCCTTCCACACACCTCCTGGCAAACATTGCAAGGGATAAGAGACACTGCAGACATATCCACGGCCCCACTGAGCCACCTCACCCATTAACCAGTCTCAGGGATACAGGAGAGAACAGAGATTTTGCGTTGCACTAAGAAACACCCTGAAGGACAGGGAGGGGACAGGTAGAGACACGGGGACCAGATGGCCCCACCCCCAGAAGTGAGGGACTGGGGTAGGACAGGCTGCCTCGGTCTAGGGATGAGGTAGACGTTCAAGGAGCCACTTTACTGTGTGAAACCCTGTTCTCTGGGTGTGCCTGGCTCCTGCTGTTGAGATTAAATGAGACTTTGTGTAAGAAGGTGTTTGGGTCACTGCAGTCACGACTGTCACAGCTCTTGGTCACTGCAGGTTCTGAACCCAGTCGGACCAGCTGGGGGTGAGCACAGCCAGTCCACAGGGTGCTGTAGCCCAGGGCTGGTCTGAGAGGGGAAGGCCTGAGGGTCCCCCAGAGAGGGCACAGGGAAGCAGCCAGTCTCATAACTGTGACATAAGGTTTGTGCATTAGGACTGCCAAGAAAGGGGGATTTTTCTGGGAGAAGTTTCCTCAGGAATAATCGTCATGTGAGATGTTCCCCTTGGACTCTCCATATTTCCATGGGGGCTGGGGGCGGGGGAGGGTGTGAAGGGATAATGATTTTCCAACACTGTCATTACCGGTTTCTAGCTGTCTCAGGAAGAAGAGGTGGCAGAATTTTGTGTCCCCCACTTTCTCACACTCGGGAATTCTCCCGCAGGATCATTCCCAGCTGCCATCAGCAAATTCTGATTTCAGAGAAACCAGATTTTCCATTGAGAAAATTGTCAACCAGGTTCTAACCCCAGCCACTAATTCAGGGGTCTGAGTGTCTTTCCACAGCTAAAGAGAGAACATGCCTATAGCCCCCTCCCCAGTGGCGCTGACCATCTCCCCTCCCATCCTTCACCCTATGGAACCTCTGGGGAAGCTGCTCCAGCCCCCATTTCTGATAAGCTGGGATTCATTCCCTGCTGCCTCTTTCACTGGACCCAAGCAGGAGCTGAAACGGGGAGAGCAGCGATGTGGAAATGTCCCCAGCTGCTGCCTGTGTGCGGGGAGCTGGCGGAGAAGGAAATATCATTTCCTCACTCATTGTCCCACGCTCTGTGAGAGCAGCTCTGTCACTGCTCAGGCCCCCGGCTCTTGGGCTTCAGAGCCAGGCTCCTTTGGAGAACGTCAGAGATGGAGAGAATGAACCACAGAGACACTAGCTGGGCCAGAAATATCACAACATGAGAGATTCTTCAAACCACATCACAGCCTGTGACATACGCTTGCCCTCCTGGGCTGCTAGCTCGGGGTCAGGCTGGGGAGAGCTCACTGCTGGGAGGGGGAAAAGGTGTCTGCACAAGGGACTCTGCAGATGCTCAGGGTGCTGTTGACTCATCCTGTGGTTCCCTCTCTGCACGACTGCACAGAGCAGCCAGACTGTCGGTGCAGAGAGTCACTGAGCAGCAGCCAGTTGCTCTCTAGTTCTGCAACATCTGGCTCCATCAATACCGCCTGCAGGGCTGCGGAGATGGGTCTAATTCTGCCTGGGGGGTTGGGTCTGGTGAGGGAGCCAGGACTCAGCCCAGGGTCCAGGCCCAGGAGGGGGTGTGATGCTCTGTGAGATCAATGAAACCCACTCAGCCTATTTCCCAGCCTGTTTCTGACAGACACTTGCCCTGTGTTTTCGGGCCCATCCCAGCCAGGCTCTCCCCCACACTGGGACACAAGGAGCCCCTGTGCATTGGCTTCCAGGGCCAGAAGGAACGTTCTCTCAGCCAGTCTGACCTGAACAGCCCAGAGACTCCCCCAGCCCACTGCATTGAGCCAATAGCCTCTCCCAGGAAGGCCTCCAGCCTGGCTCTGACACTGTCAGGGGTGGAGAATCCCCCCGACCCTGGGTGGTTTGTCCCGGGGTTAATCACCAGCCCAGATAGAAATTGGTGCCTGTTTCTCACTGGGACTTGTCTGGCATCAGCTGGGTCCAGGCACCCCAAGGCTCAGCCTGTTCCTAGTGTTAGAGGAGGGATGGACATGATGGGGAGGGTTTGTGGGAGATGGTGAGAGCTTTGGGTGAATAGCCCTAAGTCACTGGAGCCCTGGGCTGTGGGCTCAGCTCCGACGTAGCATTGTCAGCCCTAGAGCTCACAGCCTGTTGCCAAAGGAGGCTGGACAGGTGGGGACTGGCTGCCCCAAGCGCCCCATGAGGGAGCAGCAGAGGGGTATGGAGCCCAGCTCCCGTAACAACTGTGGACTGGACTGCGCCGCCTCCCCGGAGTCAGCAGCATGTGACCCTGAGGTGAGAGCTGAGAGGTCCTCAGGTGACACACAGCCACAGCTGGTGTCCCAGCAGTGACCTCCCTGCGTCCTTGCAGAGCACGGCTCATACTTGGGGCAGGTGGCTTGGGAGCTGCTGGCCCCACTCTGCACGGAGAAGAAGCTGCCGTTTTTCAGCTGCTCTGGGTTTGTCAGCACCTGAGGCCAGATTCAAGAGCCCAGCAATGCAGACAGGTGCCTCATGAGACTGAGAGTGCTCAAGGGAGTGATGCACCTAACTCTCATTGGTTGCCAACAGGAGTCAGGTGCCTGCCCTGCCTGGGAGCTCTCGTGAATCCTACTACATGCCTGGCTGCAGCACTAGTTGCCTAAATACCTTTGTTATGCTGGCCCCTGGGGTAAAGAGAAGCAGTGTGGCCGAGTGGACAGAGCACGGGCCTGGAAATCAGATCTGACTCCTGTTCCTGGAATCTGCCCTGCTGGGTGACCTTGGGCCAATGATATCTTCACCGTCCTGTGCCTCAGTTACCTCATCTGTTTCCTTACTGTGTAAAGCACTTTGTGATCTAATGGTGAGCTAGGTGTGATTAATGTTAAAGCCTCCATCCAGACCAGGCCTGTGTTTAATAGCATGGGTTTGTCTGAGTCTTCTATTACTAAATCAGGAGAGGGTTTTTATCAACATATATAATCAGTGTTTGATTATCAGACTTCCTGCACTAAATAAATATGCTGTGGGCAGATCTGTGTGTATGAGACAGGAAACGGGGAGCGATGACAATCAGATGTGAGGACAGGATCGGGCAGAGCAGAGAGAGGCCATGGCATCCCTCCTGCCTTAGCCATATGGCCCTGATGGGGACTCACAGCAGCAACAGTGTCTGGGTTCACAACACTCTGAGCAGGGAGAGGGTCCTTCTGCCCTGAGCTCTGAGGGGCAAAAGAGGCAGGTGGGAGCAGGGAGTGACTGCAGATAATTCCCACTCGACCCCATCTAGAGCTGAAACCACTGGACTATTTCTGTCCCTCATGTTTCCCTCAGCTGCCCCAATGATCCAGTCTCTGTGCCTCTTGCTACTTGGTGAGTATCCAAGATACCTGTGCTATTTCCTAGGAGGTTGTGTCATAAACAGATAGCTAAGGGTTAATGTCTCTTTCACCTATAAAAGGGTTAACAAACAGTGACCTGAAACACCTGACCAGAGGACCAATCAGGAGACAAAATACTTTCAAAACTGGGTGGAGGGAAGTTTGGGGGTGAGTTCTTTGTTCTTTGTCTTGGTTCGGTGACCCTCTCGGCTCTGAGAGTGATCTCTCTATCTCCAGGCTTTCTAATCTTCTGTTTCCAAGTTGTGAGTACAAGGATAGTAAGACAATAGGTTTATATTGTTTTTTTGTATGTACATGTGTGTAGTTGCTGGAATGTTTTAAATTGTATTCTTTTTGGATAAGGCTGTTTATTCATTTTTTTCTTTTAAGCAATTGACCCTGTAGATTGTCACCTTGATACAGAGACCATTTTTATGTCTTTTTCTTTCTTTTTATATAAAGTGTTGCTTTTGAAGACCTGTTTGGTTCCCCCCCCGCTTGTTGAGGCTCGAGGGAACTGAGTCTGTACTTAACAGGAATACAGAAGGAGGAGGAAGGGTGGAATCCCTTTGTTTAGATTCACGGAGCTTGAATCTGTATATCTCTCCAGGAACCTAAGGAGGGAACACCTGGAGGGGAGGCGGGGGAAGGGAAATGGTTCATTCCCCTTTGTTGTGAGACTCAAGGAATCTGAGTCTTGGAGTCCCCCAGGGAAGGTTTTGGGGAGACCACAGTGAGCCAGACACTGGAATTTTCTGGCTGGTGGCAGCGATATCAGATCCAAGCTGGTAATTAAGTTTGGAGGTCTCATGCTAGCTTCTCATGTTCTGAACTCTAAGGTTCAGATCTGAGTAGGAAAGTTATAACAGGTTGAGAGGAAACAGAATTGAGAGCAGCCCCTGGCCCAGGGACTTGGCAAGTCCCCTCTAGTGGCAGAGAGGGTTGCATTCTTGCAATGTTCAAGAGAGTGGGACTGTCCCAAACCAGCACAGGGCCAGCGCTCGGTGCTGGGGAGGGGCCGGGGCTAGCAGGTGGCCCAGGCTGCCATTAAAGTCGCAGCTTCCCAGAGTTTAAGGCCAGGAGGCACCATTAGCCCATCCAGTCTGACCCCCTGATAGTCGAGAGCAGAAAACTTCCCCCAGCTCCCCTGCACTGATCCCAGTAATTTTTGTTTGACTAAAGCATCCCCTGGAAAGGCCTGTGGCCTGGCTGTGACTCCCCCACTTCCCTGGGGACCTGGCGCCGGGGGTTAATCCCCAGCATGGTTAGAAACTGCTGCCTCCTTTCTCACTGGCATTTGCCCAGGCTCAGTGTCCAGCCCTTGGGTCTGTTTCTGCTTGTATCTGCTGCACTGAGGAGCCTGTCAGCACCAGGGATTTTCTTCCCAGAAAGGAACTTGGACACCATGACCAGCCCAGCTGTTTGATTACCTCTTCTCCCACTCTTGCATTTTTCTGGCTCTGTTCTGCCCCTGCTGCACTTTTCCAACAGCCTTTTAAACTGGAGCCCCCAGAACAGGATGCAGGATCTAGTATTGGCCTCACCACGTTCACACACTCGGGAAAATCCCCTCTCTGCTCTTGCTCCCTTTGTTACACTGCTCGAGAGTGCATCAGCCCTGTTCTTCTGTGGTGTCCTGGGAGCTCATGTTGAGTTACTTGTTCCCTAGGACCCCTAAGTCCTTTCCCGGAGTCCCTGCTCTCCAGCCCAGGCCCCAGGTTGCAGGTCTGGCCAACGTTCCTTGTTAGGAGTTGTGACCTGGCATTTGGCTGTATTCAAACACCTGGTTTGTCACTAGGCCCAGTTCCCCATGCCAGGCACATGGAGTCAGGATGGACTAGGCTTGGGGGAGGATGCTCATGGGGTGTCAGCTCAGCCTGGAGGCAGAGAGAGCAGGGAGGGCCATTGCCATTGGGGGATGTGGGATTATTGGGGTCCAGCCCCACAGGGCCCTCTGTTACTGATGGGCCAGAGACACTGAGCAGGGGGTCCAGGCTGGGCTCCGGTTCTGGATTCTCCAAAATTAAGGGGTTCTGGGTCTGGGGCTCGGGGTCAGACTCGTTATAGGGCTGGGCCCAGGTCACATGTCGGGGGCTGAGAGCTGGGATCAGGGGTTCTGTTTTGGGCCTGTGTTTCAAACGTCCATATAAGGTCTCGGTCCTATCCCTCTGTGTGTCTGTAACACGTTCTCTGCTGCAGGATCTGCTGGTGAAGTGAGGGACTGAACTCAGTTAATGGGGCTGGGGATGAAAGTAGGTGCTGCTCACTGGTGATGACATGGGAATCCCCCAGGCCACCGCCAGGGGCGTTATCAGCCAGAGGGAGCCTGCGGGGGGAGGGGTGTGTCAGGGCTCTGCACAGCCTCATGGAGCAGGCGGGGATGCCCCTGGTGGGACGAGTGGGGCTGGAACTGGGGCCTGTGCTCATGGCAGGAGCACAGACCCCATCTGTTAGTCAGGGCATCTCACAGCAGGGGAAATTCTAGCCCGGCACTGAACATACGTCACCTTTCTGTTCCCAGTGCTGAGTCCCAGCAAGAGAGATCTGCTCAGCGCCTGGTGAATCCGTCTGTCTGTCTGTCCCCAATCTGCCCAGGGCATTTACTCCTCCCCCTCCACAGTATCCAGCCACCACCCCTTGGGCCGTTCCCTTCTTAGCGTGGTGGCAGTGGCACAGGGCAGATGGGACTGTGTTGGATCCAAGAGGGGCGCGCGGGTCTCCTGGCCGACCCCTCCCAGTACCATTGCCTCACTCCTGTGACCTGGGGCCAATGTGACATTCTGGTAAGAAGAGAGTCACATCCACAGCCAATCTCACCCCACAGGGCACGGGCACTGGGAAGCAGAGAACACCCTGGCTCTGACCCCAAGGGATTCACATTCCCACAGCACCAGCTCCCAGTCCCTCATAGCCACAGCAATATGTTCCCTGGGATCCCCCTAAAATGGGAGCCACTGACAACCCCACTGACAGCTGTGACCCATTCCCCTTCTCAGGTGATCTACCTGCCCCAACCCTCTACCTGAGCCAGATGTCAGCCCAACAGGGGGATTCCGTTCAGCTCCAGTGCTCTGTGATTTCCCAGGCACCAGTCACTAGCATCATCTTCTGTAAGGACAGTGAGGAGATTTCATTCCGAACGGGTTTGGAGGACAAGGTCACCTATGGCTATAACCATACGGTGTCCAGTGGCAGCTCCGGGAATTATGCCTGTGTATATGAGATGAAGAACAGCGACAAACGGGTGACCAAATCCCAGCTCAGCCCTGCTAAGCATCTTAGCATAACCGGTGAGTAGGGGGGTGAGGGTGAGAGAGAGAGAGAGAGAAAGATGCTGATGGGTTAAGTAACAGAGACTCCCTTGGAACTGCCACCTAACGTGCTGAGATTATCTCTGAGCCCATTTTCCCTGATGGCTTGGGGCTCCAGAACCCTGCCTTGTTGATCCAGACACACTAGCATGCTTCAACATAGACCCAGGGTCTGAACTATGCCCCCAAAGCTGCACGCTTTAACTGTAAACCACTCAGCAGATCACCTGTCTCCAGCACCCAGATACCCAGTTCCCAATGGGATCCAAGCCCTCAAATAAATCCATTTTATACTGTAAAAAGCTCTATACACTGATAGAGAGTTGTGCACAGCTGTTTGCTCACCAAGGTATTAATCAATTACTCTGGGTTTAATAATAAACAAAAGTGACTTTATTATGTGTAAAAAAGGAGGATTTAAGTGGTTTCAAGTAGTAACAGACAGAACAAAGTAAGTCACCAAGCAAAATAAAACTAAACATGCAAGTCTAAGCCTAATACATTAAGAAAGTGAATACAGGTAAATCTCACCCTCAGAGATGGTCTGATAAGCTTCTTTCACAGACTAGACTCCTTTCTAGTCTGGGCCCAATCCTTTCCCCTGGTTCAGCCCTTGTTAGTTCCAGCTCCAGTGATAACTAGGGGATTTCTCATGAGTGGCAGCCACTTTTGTTCTGTTCCACCTCCTTTTATATCTTTGACACAAGGCAGGAATCTTTTGTCTTTCTCTGGGTCCCCACACCTCCTTCTAAATGGAAAAGCATCAGGTTTAAAATAGATTTCAGTATCATGTGACCTGGTCACATGTCCTGTGAGATCCCAGCCTTCATTCTTCCAGGCCTCACTCACAGGAAGACAGGAAGGCTTGTAAGTAAACAGAGCCATATACAACCAATTGTCCTAGTCAATGGGAGCCCTCAAGATTCTAAACTGCCATTAATTGCCCACACTTTGCATAATTACAGTAGGACTTCAAAGTTATATTTCATGTTTCTAGTTTTATATACAAGAATGATACATTCATACAAAGAGGATGAACACACTCCTTAGATTATAAACTTTGTAATGATGTTTTACAAGAGATCTTTTGCATGAAGCATATTCCAGTTACATTATATTCACACTCATTAGCATACTTCCATAAAACATATGGGGTGCAACTTCACAGACTCTATCCCAGCTCAGCCCTGGCCAGTAACAGGGGGGGAAGGAGGGAAAAGTAATTTTTCTCCTGCAGGAAATTCTGACATTTCAAATTTTATTTTCATATGGAATCAGGATGAAAAGTCGAAATTTGATATATTTGATGGAAGAGAAATTCAGTAATATTTTTACATCGAAGCGTCTTGTCAAAATGTTTGTATTTTGCAGAAACAGCATTTTTGGATGGAAAACTGTTCCACTAGAGATTTGTTGACTGTCTCCACACACATCTACATGCCCTATAGATCTCTGGCCCCAACCCAGGAAACCTCTGAACACATGCTCTAGCCCAACCCTATCCAGGACAACACCTTCTATATAGGTGGATATCTTTAAGTTCCTGCTAAAGTCCCATTGATGGAACTAAAGTGGTTGTTTGAAGTTAAGTTGTACCTGGTGCTGTCCTGAATCGTGATGCTTCCCTGAAGCAGAGCAGTTCCCACAGGGATGTCTCCTGCCTTGAGGAGCTCACCCTGAGAGCTGGGGGGAATCCAGATTTATTTCCACAAAAAAAAATTGAACAAAGTATATCATTCAAAACTTGTGATGGGAAATATGAATGTTTTGATGAAAAAAATATGCATAAAATTCAACAAAAAATTTCCTTTGATTTCATTTTGACTAGACATTTTCCTTTGTTGTGGGTTTTCAGAACAAAAATGAGACAAAATGTTAGTTAGAAACACAGAGTGTTTTGCTTTGTTTCCTTTCAAAGGGACGTTTTCCTTCTATTTCTGGATTTGGAAAACCAAAATGAAACAAAACTGTCAGTTCAAAACAAAAGAAAATGTCTTTCATTTCATAGAATATCAGGGTTGGAAGGGATCTTAGAAGGCCATTTAGTCCAACCCCCTGCTCAAAGCAGGACCAATTCCCAGCACAGATTTTTGCCCTGATCCCTAAATGGCCTCTTCCAGAATTGAACTCATAATTCTTAGTTTAGAAGATCAATGCTCAAACCACTGAGCTATCCTGCCCCCTAAATTTCCAACAATTTCAAAATTGTTTCTCTGGAATGACTAAGAAGATCATTGCATGTGCACATTTGTGGTGAAACATTTAATTCAATTAGACTGCATTTGGATTTTAAAATGTTGGGTCAAAATAATTTGTGGAAAACTTTACTTACAAAGAACAGCCAATAACCTTGCCCTGCAGATAACTTTGGGGTGAGCTCCCTGGGTATGTTCGTGAGGACATGGGGGGTCACTTACCATGGGATTCAGCCAGTTCCAGCCAGTCGGGACTCGCCGGTGGCTGCTTGGGGAGGCCATTAACAGCAAGGTTCTTTCCTAGGGTTGGATCTAAATCTCCTGTTGGGAATTACAATTCCTGCTGTCCTGGTTCTGGCTGTGGTGCTTTATCTGCTGGGAAAGAAAGGTGAGTATGACAGTTACACCAAGCAGTGTTAGCAAATTTACAGACAGACGTGGCAGAGACAACCCCTTAGATTCTCTGTACCCAGTATGTCTGGGATGGGGAGAAAGAGATGATCAAAGACACAGTGAAATCAATCATTCATTATTGCGAGGCTGGCCGGGGAGAAAGATCAAAGAGATGATGAAAGGAATTATCATTGTGATTAATTATTTGTATTACAGTAGCACTCTGACGCCCCAGTCAGGGATCAGAGCCCCATTGTGCTAGGTGTTGTACATTTTTCATTAGGTATTGTGACAAAGTTCCTCCTCTGCCTTGGTGGGTCCTGTGCTTCCATCAGATTTGCTTACCTTAGAGGTTCACGGCAGCCCTCAGATTGGCCACTTTTGCCACTGACTCGAACCTGCCATTCACTCAGCTAACCTCCTTCCTGGCCAGCATGAGAGGAAGGAAGAACAATCGCCACAGTCTCTGCTGGTCCACCTACTGGGTCAGGGACAGGCGATAGACCTTCCCCTCTGGTGGGACCCACAATCCAGGTCAACTTCTCTTGTGTCAAATAAGGAGTTGGGAGATTGGGGGGAACTCGGGCCTGCCCTCTACTCCTGGTTCCAGCCCAGGGCCCTGTGGATTGCAGCGGTCTACTATGTCTCCTGTAACACCTATGTGACAACTGCAACTCCCTGGACCACTTCCCCATGACCTTCCCCCAGCACCTTCTTTGTTCTCACCTCAGGACCTTCTTCCTGATGTCTGATGGTGTTTGTATTCCTCAGTCCTCCAGCAGCATGTCCTCTCATTCCCAGCTCCTTATGTGCCTGTGCCCAACTGAAGGGAGTTCTTTCTTTTTAACCTGGTGTCCTGGTTAGTCTACCTGCCTTAATTGGTTCTAGTAGCTTCCTAATTGGTTCCATGTCTCTTAATTAGCTGCTTTTCTTAATCAGTTCTAGAAGGTTCCTGATTGTTCTGGAATAGTCCCTGTTATTTTGCCCAGGGAAAATGGACCCACTTAATCTGGGGCTAACGTATCTATCTTCCACCACTCTTCTGTAGCCATCTGGCCTGATCCTATCACAGTATGTTACTGTAGTTCCCTGGAAACCCAGTCAGGGATCAGGACCCCACTGTGCCAGGCACTGCACAGATCAGTAATGAAGGGGATAGTCCCTACCCCATAAATGGTCACAATCTAGGACTCAGCCAGGGGCATGTGTATAGATGGAATATCAACACACAGGTAACTAAGGCTGCAGTTCAGAAAGGTATCCGCTAGTCAGGAAGGGCCCTTATGCCTATGCCCGTGTGTAAGTGGTTTCCTGAATCAGGATCTAACAACTCTGAAAACAGAGCTCTGGACACAGCTCTGCCCTGCCAACCTTTCCTCACACAGCATCCCCAGCCCCAAGCTTTCACAACACTCCAGTCACCCCAACAATCTTGAGACTGGCTTAAAACTCATGGGATTTCCAACAAGTCACCAGTGTGGGGTCTGTCTATTTGCCTGGGGGATTGATCTTAGAGTGGGTGTCTCAAGTCACATTTTCAGGCTTTTCTTCCCAAACATAAGGGTTATAAATTTCCATTTTTTTTCCTTTTAATGAAAGCTGAGTTTTTGTACTAACTCCCCTGGCTATCAGACCTGGGGCTTTATGTAGAACATCAAATGCCATGTGAGAGAAACTAAAATCATGAGACTTGGGAACAGCATTCCCCAGGGCAGTCAGTGGGTCTGGTGGAGGAGAGTGCTGGGCTGGGCCATGGGGATGGGACTCTGCGCCATGATGGCTTGGGGCCGTGTCACTCAGTTTCTCTCTCTTTCTCTGCCCAGGAGGAAATGTGTCAACGTATCTGACCACATTGTCTCACTGCCTTCCACTTGCTTCTCTATTGAGAGATCAAAGGTAGGAGGAGATTATTCCCTCTCTCATCTAGTTTTCTTTCTGGGTCCCTTCTCTCTGCCTCATGGAAGAGCTGGTCAGTTCATCATCTAGACTGAGCTCAGCTTTCCTGCGATGGGAGTAGGGTGGGGCTGGGGGTGTTTCAGTCTGTTTGTTCTGGAGGAATTTTTGAAAAGACCAGGGCAGGATGAACGCCTTGCTCAGGATGGGATCTGGGGTTATGAGGAGACAGTTTAAGGAAAGGCTTTGCCAGTGACGTAGTCCCATCTATTTCACTGGCAGCAGAGTGAGCACATGTGAAAGTTGCCCCATGTGTGTGAAAGAATGAAAGTGACCCTGTTTTACACTTGGGGTGTCAAGGTTGGTGTCCCACAAAGCAACACCGACCGAGCCAGCCAGTTCCCTAGAACTGGGTCTGTTCTTCTGGAGCAGGGCTGGGAGTGGCCAGGCCTGGCTGGGAAGCAAGGGTCTCCAGTCCATCCAGCTGTAGTGGGTAACATCCAACATTAGCTCCATCAGCTGCAGCTGATTTAGTGTCAAGCTCTACGCATCCACACACAGACTCACCCCAAAACACTCACATAGGGTTCACTCACAGTGGCTTTGATTTCGGTGCAGGTCTGGGGGCGGCCATAACACTGGGCAGAGCTGGACAGCAGGGATGCCTGTGGGGATTCAGAGTCAATCATATATGTGAACAACATGCTGTGTAGAAGGGGCTCTGAGCTGGTCACTTCTGCAGCACTGACCAGGAGACCAGCTCACTGGGGCCCCCAGGGAGCTGCTCAGCATTTCTGACTCACTGTCTGCCCACCACCCCATGAGGGGGTTCTGTGGCATCCTTCCTCTCCCTCCACACACAGAGACCCTGCAGGGACCAGCTAGAGAGTTTCTAAGGGTCACTCTCCATTGCTCTGCAGGCACAACCTGCCACTCAAGACTCCCTCTGACTCCTGCTCCTTTCCCCTTCTGCCACTTTGCAGCCTGTCAGGCCCACTGCAGCCCTTTTGAGGGCCACTAGGCCCATATGCTTGTTCTAAACCCTGCCTGGCCCATGACGGCCTCACAGCCCCAGAGCTTCAAGACAATTCATCAGCTGCACATTGCCCCAACAGGGACTTCAGGAAATTTACACAGCCCCGGCCCAGATGGGCATGATGAGGGGAGCAGCCAGGGAGTCCATGGGGTTACCAGCTGGACACAGAGCAGGAAAGGCACATGGGGAGGCTAGAGGCAGTTTCAAGGCTCTGCCAGTGTCCGACCCAGCCTGGGTTCCCAGTTCAGTGACTCTGCCAGTGGTAACTAAGCTTGGAGGTTTTCATGCTAACCCCCATATTTTGGACGCTAAGGTCCAGATCTGGGACTAAGGTTATAACAGGAGTGGCTCTTCTTCTTGTGAGGAGGCATATCCTTGGTCACCCTGGGTCTGCTCTAGGGTATGCAGATTTCCCTTTTTGTCAGCCATACCACAGGCCTCTTTTTCTTTTGTTTACAGGCACACTCAATGTGTCCCTTTTTGCAACAGTGTGGACACACCAGGTCCTTACACCAGCATTCTGATGCCTGGTGACCCGACTTACCATTCCTGACTCCACACAGTTTTGTGGGTAGGTTCTTGCGACACCTTAGGCACCCTAGGGTATGCACTGATGGATTGTGCCTCCTTTGTAGCCAGTTCCATGGAGACAGCAATATCAGTGGCCTTCTGTAAGGTAAGCTGCGTCTCTGTCAATAGGCGCTTCCTTATTACTTCACTGTGCAGGCCACACACTAATTTGTCACGTAGGGCCTCATTTAACATCTTAAATTAACAATGTTCTGCAAACTTTCTCAATGTTGCTACAAATTGTACAACCATTTCATCTTTCTGTTCTCTTTTGTGGAACCGATATCTTTCAGCAATTACCGGTGGTTTTGGAGAAAAATGGGACCGCAGGATTACCACAGTGTCACTGTAAGATTTAGTCTCTGGCTTAACAGAGTGTAGTAAGTTGCGTAGGAGGGAGTAGGTCTTAGCTCCTACAACACTTAAGAATATTGGCACCTTCTTCTCTTCTGTAATGTCATTTGCAATAACAAAACGCTCAAAATACTCAGCATACACATGCCACCCACTGCACTATAGTCTCCTCAAAAGTTTCCAGTGGCCCTGTAAGTGTAGCCATGGTTTTAGTTTCAGTTTGCACAGTCAGTGCAAACAAGCCAGTTTTCACCCCCTTCCAGCATCAAACAAGGTTTGTTTGTTTGTTTTTGCACCCTAACTTCTACTTCCTTCTGTTGCTGGGGCAGCACAGAGATCCCATCCTCGTCACCACGTTGTTATATCCATGGGGGCAACAGTTTTAGGAAGAAATCACTGGAGACACAGAGAGCTGTAAACCTTGGAGCAGCCATGTATTGCTACACACAGAACTAACCAACAGCCACCCAAACTGGCTGGACTATCCCCTAATAATCTAACTCAGTTGCCATAGCAACACAAGATTCTATTACCATGACAACCAAATATATAATAGGAGGGTGGAGGGGTGCTGCCACCACCTTCCCAGAAAGGTTCTTGCAGGCAACCATCACGCCGCACAGAGCAGTGACCTGGAGCGGCCAGTATGAGAAGTGTTTGGTCCCACCCTTCCACTCCCCGCCTGGGCCCAACTGCCGGGGACAGGGGTGAGCGTGCCGGGGGACAGGCACAGCGGGAGAAGGATGTGGACAGGCCAATCTTGGGGGCACTTGACCCTAAATGCTGCTCCCACACAGCACCATGGTGGTTTTTTTAATCACA
This sequence comes from Gopherus evgoodei, assembly GCF_007399415.2. Lineage (NCBI taxonomy): Eukaryota > Metazoa > Chordata > Testudines > Testudinidae > Gopherus > Gopherus evgoodei. The sequence goes on along the minus strand of NW_022060027.1, from coordinate 1,250,162 downwards.
ATATTTCAGGTGTTTCTTGGGTTGGTCAAAATATTTCAGTTTGGGGCATTTGGTTTTTTTGAGAATATATTGAAATTTTCTGCCAAAAGCTGATTCTGTTTGTGACAAAATAGCTCTGTTGAAAACCCAGACAAACAGTTTCCACTGAACATCTTCATCAGCCATATTAAATCCTTCTTCTACGGTACCCTCTAGCAACCCGGATTAGGATCAGGTTTCATTGTGTTCAGTGCTGTCCACTGGGGAGTCTGGCCCTGGCTGGGGGAGAGGTGGGAACCGCGTGGTTATAATTTTATGCCCATTGAGGTGCCTTCCCTGAAGATCATTTACCGCCATGTGACAATGTGTAACTGTCATTCTCTCCCCAGGTGCCTCAGTGAATTGGCTGGGAAGCTCCAAGGTGAGTCATGGCTTTTAATAATGACAAAATGAAGTGATAGAAAAGAGCGATTTGTTTGCCTGTTCCAGCTCGGCAGTTACTGATGGGCTTGGAACATGGATTTACTCAGAATTCCCAGGGTTAAGGTTGTGTCTGTTACCCTGGTCTCACTGCTGATGACCCAGATCTCCATCCAGGAGTAGGTAGCTGGCTCCCATAAGTGCTGTTAGCCCCGCCAGTGAGGCCCTGCCCCCCCCCCCCAAACACACAAACAGGCATCCAGGCAAGAAGAAAACATCTTTCCCAAACTCCACACCACAGCAACAGGGGAGAATCTATGCTCTCAAAATCTATCCAGCTACAGAGGGGCTTTCCCCTCCAGCCTCTGCAGTCAGACAAACAACCAAGGCAGAGATATTCAAGGTTTCAAAGTTCCCATTAAAACTCCTGGGAACTGGACAGTCAAATTCCACAGGTGGGTTTGAAAACTTCCTCTGGAATGTTACTCAAGTGGGAATTGGCTCTAGAGAGACTGACCCTATTAATGAAGTTCCAGCACCAGTTGCTGGTAACACTCCATCACGGGCCTCCCAAAGGGAAAGGAAGACAGGAAAGGGGTGAAATCCTGGGAGTTTCCCATTGACTCCAGTGGGGGCAGGATTTCCTCCAATGGGTCTCCATGTGATGTAGGTGTCAGTGGGGCATGCACAGGCTTACACTGCTAGCAGTGGCTGTGCAGTGGTGCACACACCCTGGGTACCATGTTAGTGGCAGGGAAAGCTGCTAACACAGAGCTTCCTTCCTCCATTTGCTTCCTTACAATAATTATTTATCAATACTCCAGCTGGTATTGATGTAACCCTTCTGCCAGGTGGAGTCAGCAGCAACCAGGGCCAGACTCAATATCTAGAGGTTCCTTTTCAACAATACAACACAGAACCAGCTCAATCCCCCCAGGAACCTGGTAAAATTACACACCACCCCTGGGTGCCTCTAGGAGGCAAAACCTCTCCTCTCCCAAGCACAGAGTCTGAGTGTAGAAAAGAAACTTTTAATGAAAAGGGGGAAAGTAACCCGGCATTAGCTTGGGAAAATGCTGCAAGCAAGATTCATAAACATAAAACCATGAGCAAAACACCTTTTCCAGGGTACATTGGGCTGTGTCTTTTGCCTCAGGTTCTTGAGTCCAACAATGAAAAGTTCCTTTAACGTGCCCCTCCCTTCACCACACTCCACTCACAGTGGTTGTCCTTGGTCAGTGAAGAAACAGCATTCAGAGATGTGTCTATGTGAATTCACCTCCCACCATAGGGGTTGAGGGAAAAGCACCTTGCTCGCTTCATCATTGGGGCACGTGCTCTGGTGCCGCTCAACCAACCGGAGTGTCAGCCACTCACTGCTCCACAGCTGCCTGACTCCACTGCCTACCGGCTCACAGCTCCACCAGACATCACCAATGCACATCATCACCTCTTGCTGCTACCTGCATCTCTACTGTGATCTCTAGAGAGGTCTGTCTCTTGACACTCTACCCAGCTCCCAGTGATGACAGCTCTTAGTAAAGGAACCTCACTGCTGAAGCAGGCTGGGCAGAAAGCTGTCCCACAACAGATGATTTCAGCTCTAAGGATCACTGAACAAAACAAACAGACTCTTAATGCAGCCTTGATTAGCTCCATCTTTGAACACTGGGGAGGATTATGTCAAACCATGCCTAGGGCTCTTAAACAGAGTCCCCCACCCACCTATCCACACTCCCTCTTGCTCCTCACTGGCATTTTGCATCCAACCCCCTGTTTATCAAGTTCAGTTAAGTTGAGAGTGATCCCATCAGACAGGGCAGGCTCTGCTTCCCTCCTACAATAAGGATAAGAACATTTCATCACCCCTGTATTCAGTACTAAAGTGATTTGTAACCCAACACCAGTCAAAGTTGGTCACCTTGCCAATACAGTTCTATCTGCTCATATCTTGGGCAAGCGGGTGTGTTCATGTAAACACAGTGTGAGCCTGAAGCCTTTTCCCCTCTGCAGCTCGTTACTAGCTGTGAGGAAAGAGTTCATTCAGACCTGCTTACATTGGCAATGAACAGCAACCTTGGATTTTTATTCCTCGTTCTCTTATGGAGGGAATTTGAATCACTGAAGTTCTGTCCTTTTATTATTATTTTTAAATGTAACATTTTATTGAGCATCTAAAGCAATGCCACAAAGAGAAGAGCTCTGCATTGCTATCAGGGAGGGATCGCTGATTTCCCTGGAGTTAAGGTTGAAGTTTGCATCCGGTTATCAACTTGATTTACATAAACATCCTCTCAGCTACAAAACCAGCCCTGCAGACATCAAAGTTCCATTGTCACATCTTATCACTGGGGAAATTTTCTTCTGAAAGCTTCAGGCAAACAACCTAAAGGATCTCAGAGAGATGGAGTCTCATACCCACATCTTGACACTGTGTGCAGTTCTGGTCACCCCAACTCATAAAAGATAGATTAGAAATGAAAAGGATACTGAAGGGGACAATGAAACAATTAAGGGTATGGAACAGCTACTGTATGAGGAGAAATTAAAAAGACTGGGATTGTTCATCTTGGAAAAGAGATAATCAAGGATATAGAGATCTATAAAATCATGAATGGTGTGGAGAACATTAATACGGCAGTGTTAACTTAACATAAGAACCAGTTCTACCCAATGAAATTATTAGGTAGCAGGTTTAAAACAAACAAAAGAAATTACTTCTTCACACAGTGCACATTCAACTTGTGGAACTCTTTGCCAGGATATGTTGTGAAGGCCAAAACTATAATTGGATTAAAAGAAGAATGAGATACGTTCATGGAGGATAGGTTCAACAATGGCTATTAGCCAAGATGTTTAACTTGGAGATGCAACCCTCTATTCTAGATGTCCCTAGGCCTCTGACTGCCAGATGCTGAGAGTGAAAACACAGGATGAATCACTTAATGATTGCCTTGTTCTATTAATTCCCTTTGAAGCATCTGGCTTTGGCCACTGTTGGGAGACAGGATACTGGGCTAGATAGACCACTGGTCTGACCCTGTATGGCCATTTATGTTCTTATATTATGTTCCAGAGACTTTCCTAGTATTACACTGGCTGATCTTATACTAACAAACACTGATTTATCTCTTAGAGCTTTTAGGAAATGACTCTAGGACAGGATACTATTTACAGAGATATTTATAACTCATTTCATGTAAATTCAGAAGTTGGTTGAACCCTATCAAAAGTATGCCTATTGGTTTCCCTTTTAACCTATGCAGTTGGTCAATATTTCAAGTTGTAAGTTGTTCTGTTGAGAGGAGAAAGTGATGACAGAGTCAGATATGTTGGTTGATTCAACCCCACATATTTACAAAGACTCAGAGTCATGTTTCCTTGGACACAGCAGGAACCAAACAACGGGAGGCACTTTCTGTGCTCCTGGCTCCAAGCCTCTTTCCAGCCAGCACTCTGCCCAAAAGCTCTCTCTCCCTCTCAGCTTTTTCTCAGAGTTCTGCTCCAAGTGCTCCCTGGTTGTGTCTGATTTTTTGTTGCTTTCTTTGTTTGCTTCTAAGGTGTTTCTGCTGCTTCTGTCACACAACCAGCCCCTGCATTTCTTATCAGACCTTGCAGAAGCCCCTTGGACAGCATGGCCCTGCCATGCCCAGGTTTCCTGCAGTCTAGTTCTTGGATGATGGTTTCCCATTGCTTCAACTGAAACTAAACAAAAGGGCATTTAATAGTTCCCTTATTTAACCTGAATGATTGGTGGCTATCACAGCCACCAGCTGCAACAAGGTGCTATGATTGCCAATAGAGAAAAGACACACTTGGTGGGAGCCACCCAATCAGCATAACAGTATAATTCTGAAGAATCAGAGCAGATTGCACAGTGGGGATAGAAGGAACGTGAAGAAACTTGGCATCATGTGACCTCCAGAAGAAGAAAGAAGAGCATCCATGTACCAGCAATGCAGATACAGATGAGCAATCATTTTCATGTTCTCTCCACAGGTCCTAATGTGGAGAGTGGAATAGATAATACATCTGAGGGAAGGGAGCAGAAGGAAACTCCACAGATTGGAAGGCATAGATGCACTGTCCCAGGGATGGTGGTTCCCCGTTCACTGCTTCCAAGAGGAGGTGGGTGGTGGTGGTTGGAGACTCCCTCCTCAAGTGGACTGAATCATCTATCTGCCGCCTCAACCAGGAAAACCGAGAGGTCTGCTGCTTGCCAGGAGCTAGGATGCACAATGTAATGGAGAGACTGCCGAGACTCATCAAGCCATCAGATTTCTACCCCTTCCTGCTTCTCCACGTGGGCACCAATGATACTGCCAAGAATGACCTTGAGTGGACCACTGCAGATTACGTGGCTCTAGGAAGAAGGATAAAGGAGTTCAAGGCGCAAGTGGTGTTCTCGTCCATCCTCCCTGTGGAAGGAAAAGGCCTGGGTAGAGACCGTCAAATTGTGGAAGTCAATGAATGGCTATGCAGGTGGTGTTGGAGAGAAGGCTTTGGATTCTTTGACCATGGGATGGTGTTCCGAGAAGGAGGACTGCTAGGCAGAGATGGGTTCCATCTAACGAAGAGAGGGAAGAGCATCTTCGCAAGCAGGCTGGCTAACCTAGTAAGGAGGGCTTTAAACTAGGTTCACCGGGGGAAGGAGACCAAAGCCCTGAGGTAAGTGGGGAAATTGGATACCGGAAGGAAGCACAAGCAGGAGAGCACAAGAGGGGAGGACTCCTGTCTCAGACTGAGAAAGCAGGACAATCAGCGAGTTATCTTAAGTGGCTATACACAAATGCAAGAAGCCTGGGAAACAAGCAGGGAGAACTGGAAGTCCTGGCACAGTTAAGGAACTATGATGTGATTGGAATAACAGAGACTTGGTGGGATAACCCACATGGCTGGAGTACTGTCATGGATGGATATAAACTGTTCCGAAGGCCAGGAAAGATGGAGGAGTTGTATTGAATGTAAGAGAGGAGTACGACTGCTCAGAGCTCCAGTATGAAACTGCAGAAAAACCTGAGAGTCTCTGAATTAAGTTTAGAAGTGTGAACAAGAAGGGTGATGTTGTGATGTGAGTCTGCTATAGACCACCAGACCAGGGCGATGAGGTGGACAAACCTTTCTTGCGACAACAAACAGAAGTTACTAGATCACAGGCCCAGGTTCATGTGGGAGACTTCAATAACCCTGATATTTGCTGGAGAGCAATACAGCAGAACACCAACAATCCAGGAAGTTTTTGGAAAGTGTAAGGGACAATTTCCTGGTGCAAGTGCTGGAGGAACCAGCTAGGGGCAGAGCTCTTCTAAACCTGCTGCTCACAAAGACGGAAAAATTAGTAGGGGAAGCAAAAGTGGATGGGAACCTGGGAGGCAGTGACCATTCACTGTTACAGACTAGGGACTGAATGGCTAGGAAGCAGTTCTGCAGAAAAAGACCTACAGGTTACAGTGGACGAGAAACTGGATATGAGTCGACAGTGTGCCCTTGTTGCCAAGAAGGCTAACGGCATTTTGGGCTCTTTATGTAGGGGCATTGCCAGCAGATCGAGGGATGTGATCATTTCCCTCTATTTGACATTGGTGAGGCCTCACCTGGAGTACTGTGTCCAGTTTTGGGCCCCACAGTACAAGAAGGATGTGGGAAAATTGAAAAGAGTCCAGCAGAGGGCAACAAAAATGATTAGGAGGCTGGAGCACATGACTTATGAGAAGAGGCTAAGGGAACTGGGATTATTTAGTCTGCAGGAGAGATGAACGAGGGTGGGATTTGATGGCTGCTTTCAACTACCTGAAAGGGGATTCCAAAAAGGATGGGTCTAGGCTGTTCTCAGTGGTAGCAGATGACAGAACAAGGAGTAATGGTCTGAAGTTCCAGTGTGGGAGGTTTAGGTTGGATATTAGGAAACACTATTTCACTAGGAGGGTATAAGTTACCTAGGGAGGTGGTGGAATCTCCTTCCTTAGAGGTTTTTAAGGTCAGGCTTGACAAAGCCCTGGCTGGGATGATTTAGTTGGAGATTGGTCCTGCTTTGAGCAGGGGATTGGACTAGATGACCTCCTGAGGTCCCTTGCAATCCTGATATTCTTCTATGACTCTATGATAATAAAAAGTGCATAGAGCCATTATTAGCATTATAGATATTGGCCCTCCTTTTGATCCAAGGAGTTAGCCAGTATTTGAGGTCTTGTGCAATGTTTGGTTGAGAGGAGAAAGTGATGACAGGGTCAGGTATGTTCATTGATGCAGCCCCATTTATTTACATAGAATCCACAAAGTCCTGTATGGCCCTGAGCACAACAGTAACCAGACAACAGGAGGCACTTTATTTGCTCCTGACTCCACGTGTCTTTCCAGCCAGCACTCTGCTCAAAAGCCCCTGCATTTATGATCAGACCATGAGGAACCCCATTGGACTACATGGCCCTGCCACGCCCAGCCTTGCCTGCGGTCTTGTCCTTGTGGGGTGGTTTCCCATTGCTTCAGTTGGAACTAAAGAAAAGGGCATTTAATGGTTCCTGTGTTTAGCCTGAATGGAAGGTGCTTATCACAGCCACCAAATTCAACAATGTGCCGCAATTGCTCATAGATTAATGCATCTGATATGCATTTGCATGCATCGTCACATGCACCTGACGAAGTGGGTATTCACCCACGAAAGCTCATGCTCCAAAACGTCTGTTAGTCTATAAGGTGCCACAAGACTCTTTGCTGCTTTCATAGATTAATGGCACACTTTTAGGGAGCCAGCCAGTCTCCAGTCTCTCCAACAACTTTCCTCCAGTTGTTTTATTTTGATACCATTTATTAATAGGCTTGTGAATTCCTGACCCAGTTATTTTGTTATATCCAATGAGGTGGATACAGAGTTTGACAGATCCTTTAAGCTGTCTAGGATCAGTGGACTGGCCCTATTAGTATCCAGTCCTCCCTTTCACATGGCACACTACTTGTGTCTTGCATCATGCACCACAGGGGCAGCAAGAGCCCCAGAAGGAATCCCCTCCTGGTCACCCTTCAGTCCTTCTTATTGTTCACCTGTGGAGACAGTGTTAGTATGGCATGTGCTGGTTTAAACAGTTTGAACTGATTTTGGTACCTCCAAAACATTCCCGTTTTCCCTCCAACCTTTGCACACGTGGTGTTAATAGTCAAGAGGACCCGCATGGCTACCTTGGCTTCAGAATTCCATTGACCTCCGGATAAATGCAACACATTGCCAGATTTCTGACTTTAAATGAAGGTTTGCTTAGAGTACTCTTATTATCCAGCTGGGTTTGATTTTTTTTTAACTTGGTTATATAGGTTTTTTTCAATTTATTGTCCAATACCTTAATGTAGTTTGTAACCTGTCTGCAAAGGGCCCTGACCCTTCTGCAGGCAGGACTGCATCACTAGGCATTCTCACTGCTCTTCCTGTTATTAGTTCAAAGGGTGTTAGCAGGGTCAGTTTGTTTAGGCTGCCTGTGCTTTGGTGCTTTGGTCTCCTGTATCCAGAACTGCTTTTGTTGAGGCTGCTTTCATTGTCCTACTTATTCCTTTTACCATCCCTGAGCATTCAGGGTGGTACGGTATATGGAACCTTTGCTTTATTCCTAATGCCTTACATGCATCTTTCATTACATGCCCCATAAAGTGAGTTCCTTGGTCCCAGCCTATTAACAGTGGCAGGCCCCATCTGAGTATTATTTCCTTTGCTAAGATAGGAGCCACTGTTGTGGCAGTATAGTTTTTAGTGGGGAATGCCTCTACCCATTGGGTAAAAGTGTCAATAATTACCAAAATATACTTATCCCTTGCTTTGTGGCAAGGACGCAGTAAAATCATTTTGCAGATTCTGCTGTGGTCCCTCTGGCTGTGGTTGATGGTTCAGGGGTACGTTCTTCCTCCTACTCACATTCACTTGTGCACGTTACACATTTTTAAAGAAATTGGCATCTTTTGTTCATAGCTGGCCCCCACCAGAGCTTTAGGGCAGCTTTTATTTGCCTCCATCCCAGGTGAGCTGAGGAGTGGATGGCATGGAGCAGCAGAGCCCATGTGCATTCAGGGGCTACCAGCTCCTCTCCCCCAAGTCCATATCAAAGTGATTTTTATATACACAGCCTGGTCCTTCTAATTTCTTTTTCTTTTTCAGGCTTATGGCTGCATACAGCCTGTTTAAATTCACCTCCTCCTCAGCCCCCTGCAGTTCCACAAAGCCTGACAGGGTTTGCCTGCGCAGCCTCTTCAGCCTGTTTATCTGCCCAATAGTTTTCCTTCTGTTCCTTGCTTGAGATTGTATGATGACTACTGCCAGTTCTGAGGGTACTTTGACAGCTTCTGTTAGTCTTTTAACTGCATCTGTATTATTAATGGGTTTGCTGGCTGTTGTTATAAAACCACTGTGTGACCACACGTCCATGTAGTCACGCACTGTTCCGAATGTGTACCTGCTGTCTGTTTACACTATGAGCCTTTCACCCTCCCCCACTCTTACAGCTTCAGTGAGGGCTGCCAGCTCTGCTTTTTGAGCTGATTTTGAACCATCCAGCTGACCTGACACTGTTACTGTTCCATTACCAACTACTGCTGCTCATTCTGTATACGGCACTTTATTTTTATACTTCCTTGACCTATTTACATACAAAATTATGTCTGGATTTTTAATGCCTTTTTTTAAAACTCTTCCCAACACTTTCTCTCCCCTATCTATGAGACATTCATGTACCTTTCTATTTATGTTCAGGTATTTAGCCACATTTAGTTTTTTGTCCCTTACTATGGAGAAATTAGGGTTTTGCAAGCACAGTGTTTACTCCCACTGACTCCTGCAGGCATCTGTTATGGATTATAGCCACCTGGTATTAAGGAGGTCAATGAGCATGTATGGGGTGTGCAATACCAGCATGCTCGTGAGGGTGTATGGCTTACCGGCTTTTACAGCCTAGGTTGCACAGTCCAAAGCTGCCATGCATTCCGGTAGCCCTTGTAATACAGGGGGTCTTAAGGTAGACATGTATGCGACCAGGCACTGTCTGAGATGTGTCAGCACTGCAGCACATTGGATTTTACTGTGATAAGGTGACCAGATAGCAAGTATGAAAAATCGGGATGGGGGTGGGGGTAATAGGAGACCATATAAAAAAAAAAGCCCCAACTACCAGGACTGTCCCTATAAAATCGGGACATCTGGTCACCCTATACTGTGATTACAATACAGGCGGAACCACTTTCCCATATTGGGTAAGCCCAGGCTAGGGGCAGTGGATAGAGCTTGCTTTACTTTTATAAATGCCTCCTCTTGTTCTGTCTCCCATATTACTGACTCATTTGTAGGTTTTCCCCCTCTAGTAAGTTTTTGGTTTGGTTCCACCATCTCTGAGTACTCTGGTATATATGTCCTGCAGTAACTAAGGAGTCCCAGCACTTTCTGGATTTCTTTAACTGTCTGTGCTCTTTTTAACTCTCAAATTGCCTGCTTGTGAATGAGACTATTTTGATTTTTGCCTCAAAATAATTCTTTTTAATATGTTTTTTTCTACCTGAGGATGTTTTTTTCTGTTAACAGATTAGCATTCTCTGACCTTTACCCTTCTGCAAAATTGGTTTTTGTAAATACCTTTAAAATGCTTATTATTATTTTTTAATTTTCTGAAAGACAAAAATAACATTTTTTTACTCTTTTTGGGGTAGAAGATTACTGCTTAAAATATCCCTTCCCTTTATGAATATTTTTGCTGATTGCAGGCAAAACAGAGGAATTACCCCCATACTTTCCTGTGCTTTTTATAGGCAGGCCAGGTTTTAATGGCTTTTACCTTTTAAGGGGAATTAGTTTACTGTTCAGTTATTAAATGTATGGAGTGGTGTACCTCAGTTTTCCTTTTAATACAGTAGACCAGGTAGGTCCTTTATTTGCAGCTCCTTTGTGATGCTGCCATCAGGAGTGGCTCTAGGCATTTCGGCGTCCCAAGCACGGCAGGCAGGCTACACTTGGCAGCTTGCCTGCAGAGGGTTGCTGGTCCCGTGGCTTCGGTGGACCTCCCTCAGCCATGCCCGTGGGAGGTCCACCGAAGCCACAGGACCAGCGGACCTCCCACAGGCTGCTACCTTCGACCTCGCAGCGACGGCAGAGCACCCCCCGCGGCTTGCCGCCCCAAGCACGCACTTGGCGTGCTGGGGCCTGGAACCACCCCTGGCTGCCATTTATGAGCAGTTCTCTCCTTTTTTTTTACTAGTTAGGTAATATGCATTAATGAAGATGCTTTCTGGCTTGCTTTTGGATTCAAAGCCATTAGCAGCTCAGAGACTGAAGTGAGGTTTTTTACCCAAGAAAGCTTATGCCCATATAATCTGTTAGTCTTTAAGGTGCCACTGGACTCCTTGTTGCCTTAAAAGGGACACAATACACTTTCACCAGAGTTTTGATTACTTTTAACTTTTAACTCCTGCTTCCAAAACACACAGCATTTTGAAAAAGAAGACACAATCTATTGTGGCTCCTTTTGGAGTCTTAATAGGATTTTAATGAAGTAGCGTGTTTTGTTTGCATTTCTTTTACCCCTTCTACAATATGGAATATCAGAGTTGGAAGGGACATCAAAAGGCTGTGTAGTCCAACCCTTTGCTCAAAGCAGGACCAATCCCCAGACAGATTTTTGTCCCAAATCCCTAAATGGCCCCCTCAAGGATTGAACCCATGATGGATTTAGCAGGCCAATGCTCAAACCACTGAGCTATCCCCCCCTGGTACAATGCACATGTTTTGGGGGAAATGCACATAGTTTTTATAGTTTAACTTTTATAACATTATATTAACCATATTTTTGTTTACATAAGGTGTAACTGTTTCTTTTGTGCTTACAGAGTTTTTATGTACCCTTATTATTATGACAGTCTGATTACACAGAGCCATTTTAAGGCTCAGTGTTTCTAACATTACTTCTTTTTTGTTTTGTGCACCTCACCCCTACTGTTGCTTTAAAGGGGCACTGTTTTTTAATTTTTTTTAAAAAATTTTTACTGCAGCTTTTATTTCCTATTTTGTAATCAAAAAATAAATTTACATTTATTTTGGCAGGGGAGGGAGAGAGTTGATTGAATGTTATAAAGCATTGAGGTACCTTAAGGGTTAAATGCTAAATACCAAAGCTAAACAACACTAATGACCTGTATCTGGCAAAAGTGTATTTTTTTTTTTAGTTTTGTAACTTTGAATGAAAGATTTAAATGGATTTTAGTGGTATTATTTTAAAATAAAACAAAACAAAAACCCAATTTATTTTAAACCTACAAAACAGAGTTTTTAAAATCAGGAGTGTTGTTTAGGTCCTTAAGACCTTACCTATTTACCGGTACTTAATATACAAATTTTACACAGCTGTTCGTAGATTACATTTGTATACATTTGGAGGCAGTTAAATTCCAATAGAAACCTCCTATGTTTTTTTTAAGCGAATTTGACTAAATTGTCCATAGTCAAATTATTTCAATCAGATTGTCTCTTTACCTGAATTATTTATAGACATTCCTTTGGAAAAGTGCTCATTTTCCTTTAGAATGGTTGCAAAGAAACCAAGAATTCTTTTTATAACACTTTTTTAAATTAAATCACTTGCTTATCTCTCAAAATGACACCTTCATTAACTCAGATTTCACTATTCCAAGTATTGTTCCAGGGATTTGAATGTTCCATTCCTATACTTTTTTTTCCCCTAATGCAATAGTTTTTAATACACAATAATGTTAGCAACAACCCAAACACCACAAGACAAAACATAAAACACAAAACACCATTTTTGTTTTGACAGCAGATTCATGGTTGCTCTTCATCTGGTACCAGGGTTTTTTTTGTTTTGTTTTGTTTTTAAACTGCTGCCACTATGCCCTCAGGGCTTCCAACCTGTTTTTCAATTTTTTGTCTGTTGCCTGCCTGCTTGTCTGGGCTCAGTCCTGCTTTCCTCGCTGAACTGTCCCTTTTCATGGACACAGGCTTTTATCTCTTAGTGCTTTATTCTCAGCTTTTAAAGTCATATTTTCTCTTTCTTTTATGTTAAGTATGTCCAGTATAACTATTACTGCTTTGTTTGCTTTGTCACCTTTCTGATAATTCTTGCTCTGTTCCGGCTGCAGCATAGTTTGCTTTTTTAACTGCTGCCTGCCGAGTTTTTACGTGTTTATACTCTAATTATTTCCTAGGGCTGACTTTCGCCTCCACCTTTGATGCTATGGCTTTTAATCACCCTGGCTGCTGACCTTATTGGGAATGTACATTTCCCCCCTTAAATATTGTGATCTCAGCTCCCAGGGCTGTCAGCCTGGATAGGGATTTAGGTCTCCCCACTCTTAAATACCATGGTCTTAAGTTACACACTATTGCAGGCCCTGGTTTGTAGACTCATACTGTACAAGTGTATACACATCACGTGCCTGGTGGGCAGGCTCCGCCAGGACTTGCAATGCTATATGCAATGAGGAAGTGGGACCACCAGTTGGCACTGCCTACCGCTCTCGCACCCAGCCAGTTCTGGGCTTAACTCACGACCAACCGCTTGCTGGTGGTTTGTCCAAGTCCTCCGTAACACACTCCTTAGTTTAAACAGTACATAATCCTCTTGTACTTGCCTCCTCTCTCCAGTTGGTACCCTTATTTTACCCCTATGCTTGGACTACACCTGTCTAGGTTCCTTCTGACTTAAATTTTAAAAAGTGTGAACAAGATGTGTCTGAAGGGGATGAGAGACTTCCATCCCTACCCTAATGAGGTGGTAAATTAAAAATACCACCTTCAGATGTCAGTCTCAGCTCCCACTCAGTTCACAAGCTTGTATCCTAGCAGAGCCCCTATCTGAAGGATCAGAAATAGGCACCAGACAGAGTTAAGCACAGGAGTTCATTACGCACAGTGCTGACGGAGTGTCACTTTGCTTATTAGGCTCAGAGATGCTGCAGTCAATGGATTACAAGAGATTATATAGGGTGCTCATTGGGCGAAGAGAAGCAACGGGGATGGGATTTCCCAAGTCCCTGAATAGGTTCTACAGCAAGACAAGATAAGCACAATAAACCAATGGTCTAAAAGATTACATAATGGCTCCGTCATTGTTCAAATTAACATATTGCTAACACACAGGTAATTACCTTAAACTATTTCTGCTAAAGTGTATCAGTTAAATCCTAATTTTGGGGTCCAGGAGAATGAGGTAGCAGCTCTCTTGGTTGCCCAACAGGTAAATTCCTGGAGAAAGCAAAAAGACAGTAATTAGTATTTAACAATGACAATTGTTTATAGGTTTACTCTTGAATTTCTATGGGTTAGGATTGGCATACATCTGTGAGAAGAGGGTGTCATAACTCCTAACTGGGTGGAGCAGAAAAGGGCCAGACCAAGACTGTGGAGGGGGGGAGGTTATGTAGGAAGTGGGGCCATTGGTTTCTACCAGCCTAGATGCTGATTAGAACTGCTCTTGATGTATGTTCAGCAGTGCTGTCAGGTGGACATTTTCTGGCTTAGCAGAAAAGTAACATTACTGTGATTTTATCTTAAAGCATCCTCCACCCCAGAGAGAAGAGACGTCCATATACATGAACACGACACTGCAGCGGGAGACATGTCATTAATGCTCCAATTGCTGTAATGCAGAACTCATCCATGCACAGCCACATCACAGAACCCTCCCAAAATCAGAGGCAACTGTAGCCCAGGCTGTGCAGCAAGGACATGAGGGACTGTCTCTGGAGCCACAGCTGGACCATGCTCAGTGACCTGAAGTATGGTAGAACATTGAAATATTCTCAGGGCACATGGACCATGTTTGCCTTTTGGAAAAAAATGTTTCTTCTGAATAAAATTGGGAAAAACACCCAAACTCTCTATTAGTACCCCCGACTCTTTGGGTATGTCCACACTATCCGCCGGATTGCGATAAATTGATCCCCAAATGCACTTCCCGTCGACTCCGGAACTCCACCAGAGTGAGAGGCAGAAATGGACTTGATGGGGGAGCTGCTGCCATCGATCCCACGCCATGAGGACGGGAGGTAAGTCAATCTAAGATACATTGACTTCAGCTACACTATTCTTGTAGCTGAAGTTGCATATCTTATCGATCCGTCCCCTCACCCAGTGTAGACCAGGCCTTTATCTTGACAACTCAGTCCCCAAGTCATCTCAGCTCTGTTTAACAATTCCACTACCATCCCAAAGTGTACAAAAATCATGAAAGACACCCCCCCCCCAAATGCCAATATTGCCTTAAGAATTCATGCCTTTTTTCTAAAAAACAATATGATTTTTGGATCCTTTGATTTGCCTTCTGGTGTTTAAGCCTTTAGGGGTCAGGTTTTCCAGCTTTTTGTCTCAACCAGGAGGGCTAGAAATTTAATTTTTTAAACAAAAGCCAAAATTTTCATTGTGCATTACTTTGTATTTATCAACATTGAATTTCATCTGCAATTTTGTTGCTCAGTGATCCAGTATAGTGAGGTCCCTTTGTAACTCTTTGCAGTACAGGTGACACCTGCCGTTCATCCTTTGTGGGGACAACGAAGGGTTGCACAAAGTCACTTGAGGCAGAGCTAGGAATAGAGCACAGGTCTTTATTCTGGGAAGCCCCAGTCTCATCCACATTGTCTCATTGCCTGGCAGAGGGAATGTACCAGAGGTCTCTATTCTGGGAAGCCCCAGTCTCATCCACATTGTCTCATTGCCTGGCAGAGGGAATGTACCAGATTCATGTACTTGGTTATGCTGCCTGTAACTCTAACCACTATCTTAGAATATCAGGGTTAAAAGGGACCTCAGAAGTTCATCCAGTCTAACCTCCTGCTCAAAGAAGGACCAATTCCAAAACATATTTTTACTCTACTTTCCTGAATGGCTTCTTAAGGATTGAACTCACAACCCTGGGTTTAATCAGTCCAATGCACAAAGGTATCCCTCCCCACTATCTGCCACTGCTGCAAATAGTGAGTGTTGTGTCTCCATAGAGGGGCTGGTGCACACAGAGGATAATGATCTACTTCTTCTGCTTGTCACACCTGTCATTCAACTATGTGTCTCTGGATTCTCTCTCTGCCATTGCATGGACAATTGTACTTGCCCTGCCATTCATTCCCCATACCAGTGACTCCGAGGTGCTGGGCAGAGTTGAGCTAGGATCCGTTCATCCAGTTATCGCTGTCCTTGATCTCATACCCGCAGGAGTAATTCCCAGAGCTATCTCTGGACACCTCATGGACATAGTTATAGGTAACCTTTTCTTCAAGCACCTCGGGGATGAAATCTCCTCCCCGCCCTTACAGAAGATGATGTGGGTGGCTGGGGTCCCGGAGAACACGGAGCACTGGAGCATCTCGGAGCCTCCCTCCCAGATGGAGGTCTGGTCCAGGTAAAAGATTGTGGCAGGGAGAACTCCTGGCAAGGGGAGATGGGTGAAAGCCATTAATGGGGCTGTCGGTGGTGCCTATTTCAGGGGGAGCCAAGGGAGCAGTTTGCCAAAGGAATTTGGTTGCTGTGAGAGCAGCTTGCAGCTGTTAGGTGGTTCCCGGGCCATGGACAAGTTGCTGAATAGCCCCCTAGGGAGCATGGGATGATCCACCTGGGGACTGTGGCAGTCTGGAGAGTTTGGCCTCTCTTCCCATAATCTCCAGGGTGCCTACGAGGTCACTGTGCAATCACTCACAATCCCCACGGCCGCTAACGTGACTGAGTGCAGGAAGGGTGTAGAGGGGACCATGCTGAGTGCGGTATGAACGCCATGTGGGATGTATGGCTCTGTCTGAGCGATGGCCGGGATAGCCCATGTGAACAGAGCTCAATGTGGGTAGCTCCGTAGCACTGACACCACTCCATGGGGCAGAGCAGGAGGAGCTCTCCCTGCTCAAGGGCTGTGGGGTCTGCGCAACGGCTCTGGAGCAGCCTCTTATTTCAACACAGATGGGTAATGGGGGATAATGTCAGATCTGAGACTCGAAGGTCTTCGGGGTCAGAGTCCAGAGCCACAAATAGGGGTGTGCAGCACCTGGCGCTATGGGGCCCTGATCCCTGGGGGGAGCCATCTGGGAGCCACAGTAATGATAATAATTAATAATAATCTTCTGCAGCTGGAAGCTTTTTTTGTCAGTACAAACTCCTCTGGTATGACAGTTAACTAGAGAGTGAATTTGTCTGGGGACAAACAGACAGATGGACTCACCTGGAGCTGTGCAGATCTACTGGGACTCAGCACTGGGAACAGAAAGGTGCCGTGTGGTTAGTGCTGGAGATAAAATCTCCCCCTTTTCTAAGTCTCTTGAGAGACAAAAACTCCCATTAATAGACAGGAAAAGAAATTCCTGATTCAAGTTTTGGTGAAGAAGCAAACCAGGCAGGATATTAGATCTGGGGCATGGCAGGTTCCTCGCACACACAGACCTTGGCTGAATTGGGATCAACTTTCCCTTCACCTCTCTAGAAGGCCAGATCCTCTGCTTCCATAAACCAGCATTGCCTCAAATGGAGCTACACAGATTTACACCAACTGGGGATCTGGCTCAATAACTCTCATACTCAGTATTTACACTGGTTCCCATTTCTCTCCCACTGAAAAGGATTTGCTGACGGTCTGGGCCAGGGGCTGCTCTCAGTTCTGTTTCCTCCTAATCTGCTACAAATTAGCACAGGATTCCCACATACTCACCTGGCAGCAAGAGGCACAAAGACAGGATCATCAGGGCAGTGGATATGGGTGGATATTTAAATTGACAGGGTTACAGCTGAGCCCTAGGAACAGGGTAAAGGTGGGTGCCCCTGAAGTGTGAATAACAGAGAATTGCCTGTGAGTATCAGGAGTTGTTCAGGAAAGCACTTCAGGAAAGTCACAATCTAGGACTCAGCCTGGGGCATGTGTGTGGATGGAATATCAACAAGCAGGTAAATAAGGCTGCAGTTCAGGAAGGCATCTCCTAGTTAGGAAGGGCCGTTATACCTGTGCCTCCCTTTCATTACTGATCTATTCAGTGCTGGATGCAGTGGGGTCCTGATCCCTGACTGTGGCTCCTGGGCACTACAGTAAAGTACCTAATAAATAATGTACAGCACCAAGCACAGTGGGGCTCTGATCCCTGACTGGGGCTACAAGATGCTACTGCAGTACAAATAATTAATGACAATAATAATCCCTTTAATCATCCCTTTGACCTTCCTCCCCAGCCAGCCTCCCAAAAATGAATGATCGATTTCACTGTGTCTTTGATCATCTCTCTCCCCCCATCCCAGACACACTGGGTACAAGGGATTTAAGGGGTTTTCTCTGCCATGTCTGTCTGTACATTTGCTAACACTGCTTGGCCTCACTGTTATACTCACCTTTCTTTCCCAGCAGATAAAGCACCGCAGTCAGAAACACGACAGCAGGGATTGTAATTCTCAACAGGAGCTTTAGATCCAGCCCTAGGAAAAAAACCTTGCAGTGAATGGCCTCTCCAAGCAGCCACTGGCAAGTCCCCACTGGCTGGAACTGGCTGAGTCCCATGGTAAGTGACCCCTAATGTTCTCATGAACATACCCGGGGAGCTCACCCTGCGGTTATCTGCAGGGCGACGTTATTGGCTGTTCTTTGTGAGTAAAGTCAGTTGAAGTTTTTCCACCATTTTTTTTAATCCAAACATAGTTTAACTGAACTGACAAAATCTTTCTCACAAACAGTTCCAGTGCAAAGACCTTCTTAGTCTTTCCACAAAAATAATTTTGAAATGAAAGACAATATTCGGTTTTGTTTTGAATTGACAGTTTTGTTTCATTTTTGTTTTGAAAGTCCAGAAATGGAAGGAAACTAAATAAAGCAAAACTGTGTTTCCAACTGATATTTTTGTCTCATTTTGGTTCTGAAAACCCAAAATGAATGAAACTGTCAAATAAAAATGAGACCGAAGGAAATTTTTTGTTGAGTTTCATGAATATTTTTTCATCAAAACACTGAAATTTTCCATAACAAGTTCTGAATGAAACGATTTTGTTCACAATTTTCTGTGGAAATAAACCTAGGCTGAGACCCTGAAAGAGGGTTTTGCCTGCATGCTTTTTATGACACTTCTGTTCCAGGACTGGAGCACAGAGCATAAATAACTAATTACATGGAGAGAAAGAACCTGTGAGCTCAGGCGTCATGATGTGTCTGGTGCCTCCTGCCAGAACAACAACAAATACAGTGAGTGCAGAGGGAGGAAATAATTCACTAAGTGTCTGTTTAGCAGAGTGGGCCAGTGAACTCTAGATGAAACTTAACCATCAGAAGGGTTTGGGATTCCCCCTTTGAAAGAGCCATTTTCCTGCCCTGCAAAGATGTTGCCCAGCTCAGCGATGCTGGTTAAGGCCGGAGAGAGCTGCAGGGAGAGAGAGTGCTGCATTGGATGAACCTATCACCCTGTTGTGCCACTGATTGTTTCCTCTATATCCATCGTCATGGCAATCACACTCAGACTGGGAGTTGCCCAGCCCAGGACCTGACTTTCCCCAAATAGAGACCCCTGAATAAAGAAACACTTCAGAAGCATTTATCTTGGGGGAAGCGGGAACCACTGATGGAGTCACTACCTAGTCAATAAATAAGAGACCATAGCAGACCACAACCCCATTCCAGGCCCATAAAGAGGACAGGGATCAATTGTTCTCCATGTCCACTGAAGGTAGGACAAGAAGTAATGGGCTTAATCTGCAGCAAGGGCAATTTACGGTAGATGTTGGGAAAAAACTTTCTAATGAGGTATCACTGGAACAGTTTCCAAGGGAAGTTGTGGAATCCCCGTCTTCAGAGGTTATTAGGAACAAGTTGGACAAATCTCTGTCAGGGATGGTCTAGGTTTTCTCGATCCTTCCTCAGCCATGGGGCTGTACATGACGAAATCTTGAGATCCCTTCCAGCCTGATATTTCTGTGATATCCCTGTGCCCCACCTGCCTGGGCTGGGACATTTGAACAGAATAGATGAAAAATAGGGGATGGGGTTCCCTGTGACAAATTTTGAACAACGATGTTTTGTTAGAAATTTTTCATTTCAGATTTTGAAAAAGGATGAATTTCAGCATTTGGAATTTCAGTTTTTTTTAATTTAATTGTCTGTTAACTGTCCCCCTGCTCTTCTCATGATGGTGAGTTTTTTGGCAAGGCAGAGCTGGGATCTGGTTACCAGGTTGTCACTCCCCTTGAGGTCGTACCCACAGGAGTAATTCCTGGAGCTGACCCCGGACACAATGTGCCATGATCATTGTCATAGATGAGTTTCCCCAGTAAGTCCTTATGGGGCAAAACTTCCTCCTCGTCTTTACAGAAGATGACCCAGGGGGCTGGAGCTGAGAGAATGTGCAGCTCTAGAGCTGCATGGAGACCTCCAGCCAGGCAGACATCTGGCTCAGGTAGAGGGTGGGGGCAGGGAGAGAGCCTGGGAAGGAAAATGGGTCACAGCTGTCCATGGGGCTATCAGTGGAACAGGAGGTAAATGGTGGGTGGATCTGTGCCATCTCGAGTATGGAAGCTCTGATTCCAGCCTGGCTTGGGCAGTATGGCTGGCAGACAGATGACCCCTCAGTGAGGCCAGCCACTGGCTATTGAGGGCTGTCTAGGGCATAGCCAACAACATGTCCTGCCCCAACAGCCCATTCAGTGAAGGACAGTCGCTGCCCCGTGGAGTTCACCGGGGAACAGCCAAGGAGCTGTTTCCAGTGCCTAGTCCCTTCAGTGTCTGCTCTACCATTCCCCCCAGTCCTTGTGCCCTTCCTACCCCTAGCATTGCCAACTTTGTGATATTTAAAAACTGGACACTCCAGCAGGAGTTCTGGAACCTCCTATGCCTCCCTCTTCTCTCTGATGTACTGCCCCTGCCCCACCTTTTCCCCCAAGGCCCCATCCTCCATTCACACTTTCTCCCCACTCCCCGTGTTGCTCGTTGCTCTTCCCCTGCCCACCCACTCACCCTGGTCAGGAGAGACTTGCCTGTGGAGCCAGGGCTGGGAACTGCAGCTGCCCAACAGAGGTAGGAGTTGGCCCCAGCTCAGCAGAAGCTGGTGTGGGTGATAACCTGGTGCCTCCTCTGCCCGCAGTAACTGGACTTCTGGTGTCCGGTCAGTAGATCTTACCAGACACTGTCAGGTCCCCTTTTTGACTAGACTTTCCTGTTCAAAACCAGGAACCGGGCCACCTTAATGATAGGATGAGAGTGGGGAGTGGATCCAGTGCAGGGGTGTAACAGCTCTCAGAACTGACCTCCAAAGGGCCTCCCCTGGAATGGAAACAAGAACCCATTGGCATATAAACTCCTCACTTTTCCCCATGTCTCTGCAGGTAACTGAACTCCTGTCCTGGATCCTGGCCAGATCATACCTCTGCCAGGTTAATGTGTGACAAGTGCCCAAGTGCTTTCACTTTCCCCTGGTCAGAGTTCACACCAGCTCCGGGACCCATTTCCCTTTCAGCACCAGCACAGCAGTTCAGTGCCTTAGGTGCTGTGTGTGGGATTGGGATTCTGCCTTGCTGCATGGCGACTCCTGGAACATGCTGAATCCTTAAGGTAAGTTCTGCCCCGTTATTACCCCCATTCCTTTGCTCTTGGGGGCTGCCTGCACTCCTGCCCCCTGAGAGCATGTACCCACTGCCATGTTCTGTTCCCACCCCCCATCAGTGCTGGGCAAACCCCAATGGTGGGTATCATTCACTGCTCAGCCCCATTATCCCCTCACTGCAGGGTGTGGCCATCTAGGGTTCCTTGTGGCCTTTCCCTGGAGGGTGTGATGGGGCTCACAGGTGATTTGGTGCCTCTTCAAAAGGTCCTCACAGCCCTGCCCCACTGATACCCTAGGAAGAGAGGCTGCCAGGCCAGAGCATGTGTGTAGGGGCGTGTCCTTTGGGTCAGAGATCTAAATGGAAGGCACCCCATGGTTGTTATTATTATATGTATTACAGATAATATCAGGGTCCCTATTGAGTCAGCTGCTGCAGAGACCCCACATGAGATTAGGCTCCACTATTCTGGGAATGCACAGACCCAGACACCTCCCTCCAGCTGAGATTCTCAACAGTAAACCCTCACCTGGAGTTAGGCACCTAAGCCAGGTTCAGCCCTTCCTTGTGCAGAGCCAGAGTGATAAACCCCTCCCCTTGCATTATAGCCAATAGCCCAGGGGTCAGCGCACTCAGCTGGAATGTGAGGGACCCAGAGTTAAAGCCCTTGTGACATTCCCGAAGGTACAATCTGGACTTATCGACAGCTGAGTCCCCTGAATTCTACAGCCTGGGGGTGTCTTTTACACTGTTTTACAGTGAAAGCAGCCACTCTTGGTCATCCCTCACACAGCCTCCAGCATGTCAGTCTCTCCCAGCTATAGTGTATGAGTGCTATGGCCACCCACCTAAGAATTACACTGCAGGGCAACACCCCCACCTTCAAGTCCCAGACTTTCTCCCCAGCAATGTGTATCTTGTACTGCATGGCACCCTCCTGGACAATACAAACTCATATAAAGTCTGGCATTTTATTAATAGAAAATGAAATACACAAATTCTGTTATCTCCAATGGAGTTTCCCAGACACTTCAGTCCAAACACATTGGGTTAGATAAAACACTAAAACAAGTTTATTAACTATAGAAAGAAAGATTGAGTGATTGCAAGTAATGAGGCATAAAAGTTAAAAAAAAAAGGATAAAACAATTAATATCTAACTTAACAAGCTAAATGAATTCAAGGCAAAGGTTTCTCTCATCACATACTTCAGCATCTTACTGGCTGGAATCCTTTCACCAGGATCCCTCCCCCAATTCAATGTTAATTTTCTTGTCCTTCAGGTTTTGTTCATGCCATGGGTAGAGAAAAAGGGAGGAATATTTTGAGGTCATCTGTTCCCCTTTCTTATAGCACTCTTTCTTTGAAAATCATCTGCAGCAGGAGATAGAAGATTGGATGAGGGGTGAGGGTGGGGGGAGGAATGGGAACCTCCAGTTGTTTCTTTGCCAAAATATAGATTTTTTGCTCACAATCTTTTTTTCCTGGCCACTTTACCAGGTGATAGTCCATTTAATTTTGTTGACCCCTGGCTGAGGAATCAGTTTGCCTTGTGTCTTTGAGGAACTAGTTTTGCCTGCTTGTCTAAACTTGGAACATGTCTCAGTAATGTCATACAGTAGAATCTTTTAACTTTACAAACAATATTGCCACACATTTTACCAGGACAATAATGATCAGAAAGTCTTCAAATGATACCTCACAAGGCACACATTGTACAAAATCCATTACAGTTTTGTAAAAATGGAGAACATTGGGATACAGACTACAAAAGCCCTACTCCAATAATTATTTAATTACTTATCCAAAGTGGGCCAGCTCCAACAGGATAGATTCACTCCACAGCCTGTTACTAGGAAACTCACCTGGGATGGGAAAGACCAGAGGTCAAATATCTACCCCAAATCAGGATGGTGGGGGAAAATTACACCTGGTTCTCCAACACCCAGGTGGGTGCTCCAGCCAAAGATTCTTAGGTATTCTGGCTACATGTCCACAGTTTGTGTGTCTCTCTCTCTTTGACCCCAGATGTCCTTAAAGCAGAGCCTGAACTGGTAGATGCTGTCAGAACAGTTAGACCTTTAACTATCTATGTCCCATTGTCAGGGCCAGTGCAAGGATATTTTGCGCCCTAGGCGAAACTTCCATCTTGCGTCCCCCTCCCAAAAAAAAATCACATACATTGTACACAATACACAGTCATGTTATAACATGTTATAATTTAGAATTTATGTTTCCGCGCTTTAAGTTTAGCAAATTTAGAAACAAGTTCCTCCAAGTCAATGCTGTGAGCAATGTCATGTTCTAGTGACAAGGTAGATAGCCCAACAAGTCTTTGTTGCAACATTGATGTTCGCATGTATGTTTTTATCAACTTGGGCTTCGAGAAGCTTTGCTCACCACTGGCCACAGAAACTGGGAGAGTCAAGAGGATGCGAAGAGCAATAACTGTGTTAGGGACAGCTGGGGGTCTGCTGTGGGGGTCTATCTGTCAGCTGGGGGTCAGGGCTGTGGGGAGGATGGGGTCACAGGGTTTCCAGCTCAGAGGGACTGGACTAGGAGCTGGGGGTCAGGGCTGTGGGAGGAATGGGGTCAGGGAGGTGCCTGGGGGCACTGGGGCAGCTCAGCTCTGCAGGCTGCTGTTCTCTCCAGCCATCCAGGCACAAGGGGAGCAGGAGCAGGGACCAGCCAAGGACCAAGGGGGCAGGAGCACAGGTACCTGAGGCCAAGCTGTGGGGAAGCACTTGCTTACCTTGCCCAACACATGAGCATCGGGGTCCTCTTTCTTCCTTCGCTCCACCAGACCACCGCTGAGGCTCTTTTCTTCTCCATGCCCCTTGCTGGGGCTGAGGTGGAGGCTGAGCCAGGGGGCAGCCCCTCCTTTCCTCCAGAAGCCCTGGTGTCATGCAGCCCTCGCAGGGCTCCTACCACGTGCCCTAAGCAGAGCTGCGCAGCTCTGCCCAGCCGCCGGCGCCCCCGCCAGCAATGAGAAAAATGGCATAGGCTGGAGCCCCTGGGAGGGAGAGGGATTCTGAACCTCTGCCTGCAGCCCAGGGATTCCCTTGGGTCAACGTGCCGCAGGCAGCCCAAACCTCTGGGCTGCTGCAGCGGCGCCCTGACCCAGGGGACCCCCTGGGCTGCTGGCTGCCGCGGCAGCCCCCTGACCCAGGGCGGGCCCTGGGCTGCCGGCTGCCGCTGCCGGAGGCAGCTCAGACTCCCTCTCTGTCCCAGCAGCAGCGGCTGCTCAACCATTTTAAAAAAAATTGGGGGGCTCTGCTTTTTGGCGCCCCCAAATCTTGGCGCCCTAGGCAACTGCCTAAATGGTTGCACCGGCCCTGCCCATTGTGTATCTGGCCCTTAACTCCTATTGAAAACCAATGGGACTTAGGTGCTTTTTCAGTGTTTTATCCTGTGTTATTAGGCTGAATAAGAGCCCTGTAAAGAAGCTGGAAACTAGAGTTAGTCAAGAATGTTTCATCAATAATGTTTGTAATGAAAAAATGGCATTCAATAGTGTATGAATATTTTCACCAAAAAATTTCATTTCATTTGAAAATTTTCAATAAAATGAGTCACAGCAAAAATGTTAATTTTGATTCCAGTCTACAGGAATAAAAATGAAAAATGTTTGTCTTTTAAGAAGGAAAAAACTAATAATTGAAATAAAAAAATTATGATTTCATTTCAACTGAATTTCCAACCTGTTTCAAACCATTATTGTTTTGGTTTGAGTCATTTTGTCAGAATATTGGAAGATTTCAGGAAAACTTTTCAATGAAAAAAAAATTCCTCAAAAACCCCCCAACCAACCATTGTTACCAGCCTCCCAGAATGCCCAGCACCTGCTGTGCCCCAGCTCTGCGACTCTCAGAGAACCCCTTTGCCCAGAAACCTACGCTCACCCGTTGCTCTGGGGCTGGGCCAGAGATGCATTGATAACAGAGAGCACTTGGATGGGGGACAGACTCCAATCCCTCTTCCCTGGGCCACCTGGGAGCTCTGCAGAGAGTGGGGCTGGATTGAGGCAATGCAGGGCCCTATGGTCTCCCTGAAATGGGGCCCAACATAGGCCTATCCACTACTAGTGGGAGTAACAGGGTCCCCCCTTCCCCTCATACAGAGATAGGGCCAGCACATGGGTCCCCTCCCCTGCCCAAGAAAGGTTGTGGCATTAACAAGGATTTGCCCCCTAGTCCAACTGCTTCCCTTAGCAATGAGGTGCCAGTTGTAGAGATACATTTGTGCAAGAGTATAAGTTAGACAGGCTCCTGCAAAAGGGTGGTATTATGAATATATTAATTTTGAGCTGCACCTTGGAAACAAAGTTGGATAATACCATGTAACTGTGCATGACAGTTCGCCACAGATACGCTCTAGTTTGTTTTTAATGAAGGTTTGATTCCCTTCTCACTCACTGAGTCGTTGTTTGATGAACCCCGAAATCATTCCATGGTGTCAGAAGGGCTGAATGAGAAAGAGACTGACAAAGTCATTTTGAGGTCAATTTCTGTATGTGAAACTGAAAGCAAAGGAAAGGGGAGCAGGTGGAGCAGCATCCAGAGAACAAACAAAAGCTTTTGTATGTATTTTATGAGCACAATAGCAGCTTGACTAGCTGAAGAAGAGAAGAAAGCCAAACACGGATGTGTTGCAAATGCCATCCAGTCTGCCATTGTCCCACAATGTTGCAGAGAATTGGAAGAAATTCCAACAGAGATTTGAATTGTATTTAGCAGCTACAGGGAAGAAGAGAAAAATGAGAAAGTGAAATCATCAGTCTTTTTGCATGTTGTTGGGGAGGAAGCATTGGATAATTATAACAACTTTAAGTTTGAAGAAGGTGAAAGCATGAAGTTAAGTAAAATACTGACTAAATTTGAGGAATATTGCATACCAAAAAGAAATGAGAACATTGAGAGATACAACATTTTTATATGCATGCAAAAAACTGATGACATCATGGATCAATATATCAGAGGATTAAGGAGAGTCAGTAAAACTTGTGACTTTGGTGAGCTGACTGTGACTGTGTAGCTGGGATGAGTCACATTGAAAATACCACACTGAGGGGCAGACAGCAAGAAGTAGGGACACAATCCCCAAACTGGTGTTTATTGTACAATTAGCTTCACTAAGCCAGTAACAGAATAGCTTCTGCAGTACCACAGTGGTTAACCAGGATCTACACACAGTCTCTCTTAAGCATTCCAGCCCTTGGTTCCCATCCAGATAAACAGGTCTAATATGGTGAGGGGTTATTGAAAACCTAGTTCACCATATGTGAGGTTGTGGCAGGCCTGGCACCGCAGCACCCCTTTGTGGCAGGGGTGAGAGGTGGTGTTGTCACCTCGCCACTCTTACGTTCCCACGTCTGTCTCTCTGTGGGCAGCCAGTTACGGCCTAATGGCCTCCTTCCACCCAATCACTCCTGGCCGGTGAGGTCGTGCGACTGATCGGCCAGAGTCCATGTACCTTGCCCCAAGAACCCGGGTAGTGTGGCCAAAAGGCCAGGGTCCATATAAATCGCTCTCCATGTGAGAGTGGTGCCGCTTAATGGCTGCAGTCTATACAGTCCCCCTCATAGGTAGGGTAGGGTGGCCCAGCAGCCAGAGTCTATACAGTCCCCCTCGCAAGCGGGGTAGCACGGCCAAGCACCTGGAGTCCATGCCACTTGCTCCCCCACATGGGAGCAGTGCTTCCTAATGGCCAGAGTCCATGCAAACCCCCTCGTAAGCAGGATAGTGCAGCCTAGCAGCCAGAGTCCATACAATTCACTCCCTCCACACACGTGGGAGCAGCATTACCTAATGGCATGAGTCTCTAGGATTCCTCACGGTTTGGGGGTGAAGTGGTAGGGGGACTCAGGCCCACCCTCTCCACCAGGTCCCAGCCCAGGGTCCTGGTAGTGGCAAGCTCCCCTTGCCACTCCCAGCCCAGGGCCCTGGTAGTGGCAAGCTCCCCTTGCCACTCGCTCGGTGAGGATCTGCCCATAACACGCTGAGCGGCTATGCAACTCTAATGCTGTTTGCCCCTAAGATTCCTCTGGGTCACTTCCTACCATGAATGCCAGCTTCTCTGCTGCAAGGGGTCCTCCATGCTGTTCTCCTGTGATGTCCTCCATCAGGATCTGAGGGAGTATCTCAGCTTGGCTGGCCTCTGGATCCTGGTGCGCAGGCTCTCCCTCCTCAGGAGCTAGCAGCATGCCTCCTTCTCCTCCGGCAGTCAGCCCAGACCGAGCTGTTCTGCATGCTTTTATACCTGTCCTCCAGCTGGAGCATGCCCAGCAGAGCTTCTGGGGCGTGGCTTCCTCTGCTAGGAAAGAAGGGTTAACCCGTGCGGTCACTCTCCCCAGTCACACAGGTGCTTACTAATTCCAGAGGATCAGACACATACACTCGGGTCAATACATATTTCAGATCTTACCCAAATATCACACGATCTGTCAATCCTTAGTAAACCAACTAAAGATTTATTAATAAAAGACAAGAAGAGAGTTATAAATGGTTACTAGATCATACACATACAAATGATTGCAGAGTCCTTATATCAGGCAAGTAGCAATGCTGGAATAGACTGCTGGCTTGTAATGTTCCTCTGGTAACTTCCAAAAGATTGGAAGGCCCTCAGTCCTAAGTTCAAGATGCTCCTTTTAGTTGTAAATCCACAGTCCAGAGAATCAGTGCAGGAAAGAAGCAAAATGGAAAGGTCTTAGGTGTCTTTTATATTCTCTGCCATGTGCATGGAAAATTACTGTCCCAAACAAGTCCCAGAGTCTCTGTCTGTGAAAAGTTACTGGCCCAAGATGGAGTCCAAGGTCACATGAGCACATCTCATGTCTTTACATGGTTTGCTGACTCGCAGGGGGTGACCACTGGCTCCTCGTTCTCTGAGGCATCCTCAGGAAGAGCTGTCTGGATCAGATGAGTTTCTTCTATGGTCCATTGTGAGAGTGGGGAGTCCTTGATGGGCTCTCAACACAGAGATGTCTAGCCCTGATGCAAATCCATCTGGAGGGTGTCACCCCAAGAACAGATCGGAGATACAAATATGTTAGGATATAGATATTCAGGCCTGTTTACAAAGGCCTATACTTTAAGAATTTAGGTGTATTTTTATCACTTAGCTAGTTATAGAGGTATAAAAGAAAGAATCAAAAATTACTATATCTGTAGTGGCCTTCTCTTACTGGGACAGTCTGAGGTCTGGTTCTTTAGCAGCCATAAACTGGGAAATGTATGGTCACATCCTCACATTTCAAACTAGTTATTTTAAAATAAGGCAATCTGGGACTGTTAGGAAGGTGATTTGATCTATCACCTCCAGAGAAAGGGAAGAGGCTAGAAACTTAGTTTGATAGTTTTTTGTCTGGTAAGAACTTACTTAGCAATAGACACAGCTGGAGAACCCTTATGTCTGTATAGATGTAGTTTTGAAATCCTCAGTTCTGTATTGTTTTGTATGGTTATCTGCATGGTCTCTGTCTGGTTCTGTGATTGTTTCTGTTTGCTATATAATTAATTTTGCTAGGTGTAAACTAATTAAGGTGGTGGGATATAATTGGTTAGCTAATCATGTTACAATACGTTAGGATTGGTTAGGTAAATTTCAGTAGAATGATTGGGTAAGGTATAGCTGAAAATATTACTGTATAAATTAGGGGCAAACAGGAAGCAAGTTGGGATTCGAAAATAAGGAAAAGGAACTTGAATTTAAGTTTGCTGGAAGTTCACCCCAATAAACATTGAATTGTTTGCACCTTTGGACTTTGGGTATTGTTGCTCTCTGTTCATGCGAGAAGGACCAGGGAAGGGTGAGAGTGAAGGAATAAGCTCTCTAACATCTTGGTGCCGGTGACTCAGATGCATCGCATTGGATAGGTGAGTGGCAGCCTGTGAGTCCCCTTCTCCAGCAGTCCGCGCAGCTGCTTGGAGGGAGCATGGCGAACTCTCGTGATGGTAGTTGCAGGTTCTGGCAAGCTGGGGTGACAGATTTTTTGAACAAATGGATAAGGAAGAACCACGGCCCATACCAGGTGCAGGGATCCACCTGAGATGAGATTGAGAAGGAGATAGGGGAGGTTTTGGGAGACTCCAAGGGAAAGGAATGTTGGAAAAAGGAAATGGTATTACAAGGTTTGTGTGCTGGGATGACATACTGGGTAAAAAGGGAAGCCAGTCTCCTCCAACACATTAAGGATTTGGAGGGGATTGTGGATCAGCAGCAGATTTTAACAGACAAATCTGTGTTAGCAGTAGAGGTGGCAGATTTGAAGGCACAGGATGCTGCACGGACAGAGGAGTCTTGTGAGGCAATCCAGAGAGAGAGGGATGAACTGCTGGGGAGAGTAGGAGACTTGTATCAATGTAAACATGGGGGCAATGGACTTGGGGACCCAAGACCATCCGCCCCACTAATGGAGCTGAAGGAGACACCTCCACCATCCTATCCTGAAAAAACACTGTACCCACCACTGCCAGTGGACGTTGTAAGCCAGCGATCCACTGTTACAGCCCCTGTGACAGAGGCTACCTGGGAGGAACTACAGGAGGCAGGAATAGTGGCTCCAGTTGCAGGTGGGGGGATCATGCCCCATAAGTAGTAGAACAGGCAGAAATCCGCCCCTTGTCCCTGAAGGACCGGGAGGCAGTACTGGGCCGTTTGGGAAAGGTACCCCAGGAGAACTGGGATCAGTTTGTGCTGTGACTAGTGGAGGTGGGCAGGGAGATGGAGGGTCTAACGCGTGATGACCAGGTGATCATATGGTGTAGTCTTTTGGGACGGGGCACCTTAGGAATTGATGTGGCAGGAGTGGCACACCCATTTCTAATTCCTGGACAGGTGGCAAAACAGTTGTTTGGGGTGTACTCTGGTACTGCGGGGATGCATAAGATGAAGCGAATCCCTGGGGAAACAGGGCAAGATACACTTAATCGCATACAGGCAGGGCACGGTGCTGGGTGGATCCCCTATATGGTCCATGGGTAATACCCCAGACAGGGGCACCAGGACCTGGTGGGGGTGTGGAGCATGGTAGGGGTGTGGAATTGCTGGAAAAATGGTTGGAGCTGAGCGATCCTCAGTTCGTGGGACATTTAAGGCTGCAGTATCATCAACTTGCTCCCAAACAGCTCCCCCAGTTTCTGGAACAGGCAGATATGTGGAGGCAGATGTATCAGGGGGGAGAGCCGGTCCATGTTATTACTGAAGGGGATCAGTACAAGGTGGAAAGGGGTGGGTCAGCCTGGAGGGGAGGAGGTAGAGGGTGAGGTCGTGGCTTTGGGGGGATAGTCAGGGACGAGCGGGCAGCTATAGAGCAACAGATTCAGAGACTGCAGGCTAGACTGACTACCCAGGATCTTACCAGATCAGGGGGAACGTGGCCCCGGAGGCCAGGGGACTGGAACTGCCTGAAATGCCAGACACACAATCTTGCTTGTAGACAGGAATGTCTTTGGTGCCAGGACCCCCGCCTCCCCTGTGAACCAGTGGGAGGGACAGAGGTGGGTGCTGCGATGTAAGGGTGCCCTGGGAGGCATCCTGTCCATGTTATCAGTTTAGGACGGGATGCATCTGGTCACCCCACGCTCCAGGGGGCTATCGAAGGGAATCCCATGAGGGATTTTTTGATAGACACTGGAGCAGCCATCAGCTTAACCACATGGGGGCAAGGGAGGCCCTCAGAAGGAACTGTGACAACTGTAGGGGCAACAGGAGGGGAGACACAGTTAACCCTGAGGCGGGGACAGATCAAAGGAGTCTGGGGGGAAGGGGAGATTACGTGGGGTTGTAATAATGTGCTAAATCTGTTGGGGGCAGGAGATTTACATAAGCTGGAACTTGTACTGGACTTAGCCAATTGGGTGTGTTTATTGGGGCAGACGCAGGACGGTCAGGGCTATACTATTCCTTTGGGGATAGCCACTATGACCATTAAAGCAGCACATGCCCTCCCACCACCCCCGGCTGGGTGGGAACACATCCCTGTGTGGGCCACGGATAACCTGAATTGTGGTAGAGGCAGCATGGAGGTAATGCTAGAGGGAGAGGACCCTCCCCCACAGAAACAATACCCTATTCCTCAGGAGATATTGGCAGGTGTGGGGGCAACTATTGGGAAATTAAAACAGAGGGGACTAATTAAAGCGGTTGCATCCCCTTGTAATGCTGCTGTTTGGCCAGTGAGAAAGCCGAACGGCACCTGGAGCCTCACTGTGGATTACAGGGCACTAAATGTTCCAGTGGCAGCATACCCT
This sequence comes from Gopherus evgoodei, assembly GCF_007399415.2. Taxonomy (NCBI): domain Eukaryota; kingdom Metazoa; phylum Chordata; order Testudines; family Testudinidae; genus Gopherus; species Gopherus evgoodei. Next base: position 1,218,995 of record NW_022060027.1, on the reverse strand, counting down.
GAAATGCTAGCCTGCATTGGCCCCCAATTCCGAATTTTCACTGTGTTGGACATAGCAAATGGGTTTTGGTCTCTGCCACTAGCTACCCCGTGTCAGTATAAAACTGCATTCACGTGGGAGGGCAGACAATTCTGCTAGACAGTCCTACCCCAGAGATATCGGGACTCCCCTGCAATTTTTCACAAATACATGAGACAGGCTCTGGAGGGGGTGGATTCAGCAAGGTGCATACAATATGTAAATGATCTGTTGCTAATGTCAAAGACAGAGGAGGAAGACAGGAAACTAACCAAGCAGGTCCTGCAAGCTTTGGCAAAAGCAGGGTTAAAGGTCAATGGGAAAAAGGCTCAGACCATGGCTACACTGGCGCTTTACAGCCCTGCAACTTTCTCTCTCAGGGGTGTGAAAAAAACACCCCTTTAGTGCTGCAGGATTCAGTGCAGTACAGCATCAGTGTAAACAGTGCCCGGCTCCCAGCGCTGCAAGCTAAACCCCATGAGGATGTGGAGTACGTGCAGTGCTGGCACTACACTCACACTTCGAAGCGCTGCTGCAGCAGCGCTCCCACGGCAGCGCTTTGAAGTTTCGAGTGTAGCCATACCCTCAGATAAGACAGACAAGATGGACCTACCTAGGAGTGGAAGTGTCCCAAATGGGAAGGGAAATCAATAAGGGACGGGTGCAACTGATCCAGTCCCTACCACTGCCTACGGATGTTAAAAGCTTGCAAAGTTTTCTGGGTCTAACTGGATTTTGCAGGGATTTTGTGGCCAATTATGCAAAAATAGCCCAGCCTCTACTTGACCTAACCCAAGCCTCAACTTGGGAATGGTCGGAAGAGTGTACTGAGGCAGTGAGAGCACTAAAGAAAACCTGGCCAGTGCTCCAGTGCTGGTCTCCCCGGATGGGGAGAAACTTTTTTATTTGTACCCTTTGGTATCTGACAATACCATTGGTTGTGCATTAACACAGGAGAATGGAGCAAAGGACCGACCTGTGGCCTTTGCCTCTCGACTTTTAAGTGCTGTGGAACTGAAGTATGGATGGTGTGAAAAGGTGCTGTTGTGCACCTACTGGGGGGTAGGAAAATTCAAATACCTCACAAGGATGCAGAAACTAATAGTCCAATCTCATCATGACCCCCTGAGGCTGTTAAACATGCATACTATCTTACAGGGACAAGTAAGTGGGCAGCGTATTGCCAAATGGTTGCTGGCGCTACAGACAGAAAACATAATAGCAGAAGTGTTAAAGGAACCCATAGTCTGGGTAGCTGGATTACATCTGGCTGGCACCCCACACCAATGTAAAGCCAGCCCAGGTAAAACCCAACATCAGGTGTTTCGGGCAGCTAACCCCAATCAGGTAAAGGAGGGGACACTGGTATGTTTTTTAGATGGAAGATGTAGGTATCAGGGGGTACAGAAAACTGCAGGTTTAGCTGTTATGGGAATCAGAGGAAATGAGACAGTCAGCACCATTGGTTTCTCACTGGAAGCAAGGTCAGCTCAGGAGGCAGAACTGGCAGCCTTGCTAACAGCTTTAAATGCAGTGAATCCCAAATTTGAGCCAGAATGTTGGGTGGTGGTAGATTCCGATTATGTATTTCGTGGGGCCACATTAATGCTGAGATGGTGGGCAGATAATCATTTCAGGGCAACAAATGGCTCTACAATCAAGCATGCTAACTGGTGGAAGCGAGTGGAGGAGCTCAGTCATCGTTTTACATGGATCAATGTCATAAAGGTAAAGACACACAAGGAAACAGGACCCCTAAGCAAAGGGAATAATCTGGCCGATGCAGAAGTCAAGCGGGTTGCAACAGAGGCACCCCCATGGCCCTGGGAGCCAAAAGAGTGTGCCTGTAGCACCTTCAGACTTCGGGTATTGTTGCTCTCTGTTCATGCGAGAAGGACCAGGGAAGGGTGAGAGTGAAGGAATAAGCACTCTAACAAAATACATGGCCAATATTCACATCTTCAGATACAAAGATGATACATGAATATAAACAGGATAATCATAGTTAGCGAACCGTAACTTTTCCATTGACACCTTCCATGATATACTCTGTATAAGAGTTATGGAAGTGTGGTAACATCAGTGATATAAATGGTCACCTTTCTTAACCACAGCATCACACTGACAGAATCTCTGGTCAGAGATAGAATCATTTGCGGTATTAAAGACAATGTATTAAGAGAGAGCCTGCTCCGTGAAGCTGATTTAACTTTAGAAAACGCTCTCCAGATCCGCAGGGCAGCAGAAACTGTGAAAGTACAAGCCAGATATAGCTGAATTCACCAGAAGGGGCTATCTATGTACTAAGCACAAAAGAATACAGCCAGAATAGGTCAAATCAAAGAGTGCAACCACTCACTATGAAAATCTCTGCTAGTGGGGAGATAGGGTACAGACTGTTATGTCCAAGGTGTGGATCACAGCATGGCCCCAAACAGTGTTTGACTTTGGGAAACTGTGACACATATGGGGGGTGCAGGGAATCATTTTGCAAAATGCTGCAGATCCCAAAGACAGAAAAGTCAAGTGTCTGCAGCTGAAGACAACCGTGTTGAAGAGATGTACTGGAATCAAACAAACTTGATGAGAGGGACTGGATACTGCTTATGAAAGTGAATGAAACAGTTATTCCACCCAGACTGGACATAGGAGCTCAGGTTAATATTCTGACTGAACAAGATTATGAGGGACTGAAAAAAGACCAAAACTGGGATCAACAAAAATAAAATTAACCATTTTTTCTGGAATAAATGTACCAGTGAAACGGAGGTTCACTGCTAGTATCAACTATAAAAACACCACATAAAGGTTCCCTTCACTGTGATACCAAAGGAGGTGACACCAATTTTAGGCCTGGCTGCCTGTGAAAAACTCAGGTTCGTACAACTGATGCTCTCACTAAAAGTTCATACTGAATGTGGCTATGAGGCACTCATTCGGGAAAATCATGATCTGGTGGGTTGATTATAGGGTGAGCATACAATCCGGATAAACAAACAGGTCCCTTCATTTATCCATCCATGTAGAAAGGTGCCATTTGCACTCTGTGATTAACTGAAGGTTAAGCTCACAAGGATGGAAGCAATGCAAGTAAAACAAAAAATTGAGGCATCAATGGAATGGGTGAGCTCGCTAGTCATTGTGAAAAAAAACAATGGCCAGCTACGCATATGATTAGATCCTAGAGACCACAGCATGGTTATAAGAAAAGAACACTTTAGACTGCCAGCTGGAGAAGAGATTATGGCTCAACTTGTGAATGCACAATATTTTATGCATCCTCAGTATTTTGGCAGCTAAAATTATTCAAGAAACCTCAAAGCTATTACATTTAATACCTCATTTGGAAGATTCAGATTTGTACACTTACTCTTCGGCATAGCTCCAGCATCAGAAGTGTACCACAAAGCCTAATATGATCTATGAACATATTAACAGTTTCAAAATTAAATGGATGACATCACCACCTGGGGTAGACTTTAGGAAGTCTTGGATGCAAGCAGTGCTGAAATTTGACACTAAATACGGAGAAATGTGTTTTAGGGGTTACAGAATTGACTTTTGTTGGAGATATTATTTTGAAGGAAGGTGTAAGACCTGATGAGACAAAAGTTTCAGCTATTGAAATGATGCAATGTCACCAGGCAAAGAAAGATGTCCAAAGGTTCCTGGAAATGGTTAGTTGTCTTGGAAAATTCATACCTAATCTACCTACAAAAGTAGCGTCTTTGGAGTAATTGCAAGAGAATAAACGTGAATGGTACTGGGTACAGGAGGAATCATGGCACAATTTGAAACAACAACTAATACAAGAGCCAGTGCTGCAATTCCACACACCAGGCAGGCCTTTAAAATTTCAGCAGTCTGTGTTAGGTGCAGTGATTCTACAGACAAATGAGGACTTTTGGCAACCAGTGACATCCAAATCACTGACTGAGGCAGAAACCAGATACACACGAAGAGCTTTTAGGAATATTGTTTGCCTGTGAGACATTCAATCAATATATTTATGGCCAGACTGTGGAACTTGCAGTGGACCATATACCCTAGATAGCGTTATTTAGAAAACCATTAAATGACTGTACCTTAATGATTCATAGAACGATGATAAAGCAGGAGCAATATGGTTTGGCTGTGACCTACATGTCCAGTAAATTCATGTTCACGGCAGATGCACTTTCTAGAATAGTGACTCCTGCTACAAAATCAGAGAAGACCTTGGTGATAGAGATGCAAGCCTATGTAGATCGGACTGTAAAGTCAATTCCCGTAGTAATTAACAGGAAATTGCAAAAAATAAGAGAAGAATGGAGAGTATGGCTACACTTGCAGCTATGCAGTACTGGGAGTTAAACCTGTCTTCGTACAGCTGAGTAGGGAAAGCGCTGCAGTCTGGCCACACTGACAGCTACCAGCTCACTGTCGTGGCCACATTTGCAGCATTTGCAGTGGTGTTCGGAGTGGTGCATTATGGGCAGCTATCCCACAGAGCACCTCTTCCCATTCTGGCACCGTGGGTTGTGGGAAGGGGGCGGAGGGTGCGGGACATTCTGGTTCCTCTCCCAATGACCCATGATGCATCACTTCACGTCCCAGCAATCTCTCTGTTTCCATCCACGTTTGGCACCATCTTTCAACGGTTTCTGTGCAGCGTGATCTGTGTTCCATTTCGGTCTGCAGGAAATGGAGCCCAAACTGCTGAGGAGTATGCTGACAAGTCTCGCCATCTCATCACATTTGGCAGTTGAGCTATTCCTCAAGATCCAAAGTGACAATGAGGAGTCCGACGATGACAGCGAGTCGCGTAACACGTACAACACAAAATTGCTTGTGACATTCACAGACATACTCAGCACCGTGGAACGTCGCTTTTGGGCTCAGAAAACAAGCACTCAGTGGTGGGATCACATTGTCATGCAAGTCTGGGATGACGAGCAGTGGCTGCAGAACTTTCAGATGAGAAAAGCCACTTTCATGGGACGTGTGAGGAGCTCACCCCTACCCTGCGGTGCAAGGAAAAGAGATTGAGAGCTGCCCTGCCAGAGGAGAAGCGGGTGGCTATTGCAATCTGGAAGCTGGCAACTCCAGACAGCGACTGACTGGTCGCGAACCAGTTTGGAGTGGGAAAGTCTGCTGGAATCTTTCCAATTTTTCCACATCCTTCTTGTAGTGTGGGGCCAAAAACTGGACACAGTACTCCAGATAAGGCCTCATCAATGTTGAATAGAAGGGAATGATCACATCCCTCAATCTGCTGGCAATGCCCCTACTTATACAGCCCAAAATGCCATTGTCCTTCTTGGCAAAAAGGGCACACTGTTGACTCATATCCAGCTTCTCGTCCACTGTAACCCCTAGATCCTTTTCTGCAGAACTGCTTCTTAGCCATTTGGTCACTAGTCTGTAACCGTGAATGGAATTCTTCCGTCCAAAGTGCAGGATTCTGCACTTCTCCTTCTTGAACTTCATCAGGTTTCTTTTGGCCCAGTCCTCTAATTTATCTAGGTCCCTCTGTATCCTATCCCTACCCTCCAGCGTAACTACTACTTCTCCCAATTTAGTGTCATCTGCAAACTTGCTGAGAGTGCAGTGCACGCCATCCTTCAGATCATTAATGAAGATATTGAACAAAACCGGCCCCAGGACCAACCCTTGGGACATTCCACTTGAAAATGGTTGCCAACTAGACATGAAGCCGTTGATCACTACCCGTTGAGCCCGATGATCTAGCCAGCTTTCTATCCACCTTATAGTCCATTCATCCAGCCCATACTTCTTTAACTTACCGGCAAGAATACTGTGGGAGACCGTATCAAAAGCGATGATTTTTCCAAGGACCGAGGTGAGGCTGACTGGCCTGTAGTTCCCCGGATCCTCCTTCTTCTTTTTTTTTAAAAAATGGGCACCACATTAGCCTTTTTCCAGTCATCCGGAGCCTCCCCCGATCGCCACGAGTTTTCAAAGATAATGGCCAATGGCTCTGCAATCACATTTGCCAACTCCTTTAGCACTCTCGGATGCAGCACATCCAGCCCCATGGACTTGTGCTCGTCCAGTTTTTCTAAATAATCCTGAATACTTCTTTCTCGACAGAGGGCTGGTCACCTTCTCCCCATACTGTGCTGCCCAGTGCAGCAGTCTGGGAGCTGACCTTGTTTGTGAAGACAGAGGTAAAAAAATCATTGAGTACATTAGCTTTTTCCACATCCTCTGTCACTAGGTTGCCTCTCCCATTCAGTAAGGGGCCCACACTTTCCTTGACTTTCTTCTTGTTGCTAACATACCTGAAGAGACCCTTCTTGTTACTCTTAACATCTCTTGCTAGCTGCAACTCCAAAGTGTGATTTGGCCTTCCTGATTTCACTCCTGCATGCCTAAGCAATAGTTTTATACTCCTCACTTGTCATTTGTCCAATCTTCTACTTCTTGTAAGCTTCTTATTTGCATTTAAGATCAGCAAGGATTTCACTGTTAAGCCAAAGTGGTCGCCTGCCATGTTTACTATTCTTTCTACACATCGGGATGTTTTTTTCCTGAAACCTCAATAAGGATTCTTTAAAATACAGCCAGCTCTCCTGGACTCCTTTCCCCCTCATGTTATTTTCCCATGGGATCCTGCCCTTCAGTTCCCTGAGGGAGTCAAAGTCTGCTTTTCTGAAGTCCAAGGTTCGTATTCTGCTGCTCTTCCTTCTTCCTTGTGTCAGGATCTTGAACTCAACCATCTTATGGTCACTGGCTCCCAGGCTCCCATTCACTTTTGCTTCCCCTACTAATTCTTCCCTGTTTGTGAGCAGCCGATCTAGAAGAGCTTTGCCCCTAGTTGGTTCCTCCAGCACTTGCACCAGGAAATTGTCCCCTACACTTTCCAAAAACTTCCTGGATTGTCTTTGCACCGCTGTCTTGCTCTCCCAGCAGATATCACGGTGATTAACATCTCCCATGAGAACCAGGGCCTGTGATCTAGTAAATTCTGTTAGCTGCTGGAAGAAAGCCTTGTCCACCTCATCCCCCTGGTTTGGTGGTCTATAGCAGACTCCCACCATGATATCACCCTTGTTGCTCACACTTCTAAACTTAATCCAGAGACTCTCAGGTTTTTCTGCAGTTTCATACCAGAGTTCTGAGCAGTCATACTGCTCTCTTACATACAATCCAACTCCCCCACCTTTTCTGCCCTGCTATAGAAGATCCAGGAGGGTTACGGAGGAATTGAGAAATGCAAACAATGAGCATGAGAGGTGATATTTGGCTGCAGATCAATCACATAAGAACATAAGAATAGCCATACTGCATCAGACCAAGGATCCATCTAGCCCAGTAGCCTGTCTTCCAACAGTGGTCAATACACAGCATTACTAATGAAGTAGGAAACTGCTTTTCATGATTCAAATACAATACATGCCAACAAGCAGAGCCACTGAGACCTCATCTAGTTCCACAAAGGCCTTATGAGAAGGTCGGCAGTGACTGATTTACCTGGCAATCAAAAGACTATTTAATAATCACATTCTATTATTCTCTGTATCCAAAAATTTGCACACTGCATAGTACTAATAGTAAGTCAGTGATAGCTGGCAAGAAGGGAATCTTTTCCAGATATGGATTTCCAGATGAAGTCTTTAGTGATAATCAGCTGCAATTTTCCTGTGCACATTTTAGTCAATTTTTTTTAGACTGGGATTTTAATCACAAAACATCAAATCTAAATTACGCCCAATTGAATCAATCCATGGAAAGGTCTGTATAGACAGTAAAGAACCTTATGAAAAAGATATTTGACTGTGGGAATGATTTTCATAAAGCTTTATTGATTTACCAAAGTACAGCTCCGGAGAATGGCTCTTCTCCAGCTCAGCTGTTAATGGGAAAAAGGAGCAGATCTAATTTGCCAGTCACTGAAAACTTGCTGAAATCTCACGACAATGAAACCATATGGATGATGAAAGAAAATGAGAAGTGGAAGCCGAAATATTATTTTGAGAAAAGGCCTATGTTCTCCCATCTCTTCATCCAGTTGATGGAGTGTGCCTGAGGAATCACATCTCTTATACTTGGTACCATTAGAGAACAGCTGCATCCTAACCTGGGGGCAGGGTGGAGTGTGGGGAGTGGCCATTTAACTAGGTGATGGTCCACTTGATCTTGTTGTCATTTAGTTGAAGTGTTGTTTAACCTTTTCTCTGAGGAACAGGTTTGAGGCTGCTTCCCCAGACTTGGAACATGTTTTATATCGTAGAAGCTTATAATTTTACATACAGTGTTGCCACACATATTTTACCAGGATGATAATGATCAGCAAACCTTGAGTTTTTAAACGATAGCTCTGAAGGCATAGTTTGTACAAGATTTATCATGGTCTTATGAAAGGGATGCATATAGGGATACAGACTGTCACACCATTAAATCCAGAGCGTGATTCTGAGCTTTTCTCCTCACACACACAACTGATAAACTTATGTTTTCTTCTAAATGCAAGACAAGAGTCTCCTGGGGCCCTGAGCACAAGCTCATAGTGCCTAGGCCTTAACCATGCCCACGTCATGGGCCTACAGTACTTAGGCTTTAACACTGCACTGAGCATGGGCCAATAGTGCCTAAGCCTCAATCCTGCACTCCTGCTGTTCATGTCATTCCCCCGCTCAGAAGGGAGGTCTCTTTGGGGGGAAGGTGCCCATTCTTATGCTCCTGGCACACACAGAGGAGTTAGATATAAGAATAAATCCTTTGGCTGGAAGGTTGCAGCTTAACACAGCTTTAATGTTTAGAATCTAGAATGATAACACACAAGGACCCAAAACAGAGAGAGACAAAACAGACTGCTCCCTAAAGCAGAGATGCCCAGGTCAACCCACTTTGCTCTAGGCTGTTCTCTGTACATCTGTCTGCTGCTGGACCCAGATCACACACTTCTCTACAGAGCCCCCTGCCTGCCTGCAGGACCAGGAAAACCCTCATTTACAGTGACAGCTTACAATTCCAATACAGTTTTCAATGCACCATGCACATGATGGATCATTTTGGAGAGAGCTGGAAGTGAAACAGAAATAGATTCACAGATGTTAAGGTCAGAAAAGCCCATTGTGTCCATCCAGTCTGACACTGTATACGGATTGGAGAACTGGGGGCAGGATGATACCTGACACTCTGTGCAGAGCTGAGATGGTGCTTCCTGACCTCTCACTGTGTATCTTGCTGTAATGTCTACTGATGTGATAGTCTCCAATTGATGTCAGGGGAGGGGGGAGCAGGTATCTTACAGCGCCCCCTGGTGTCTGTCACAGTCATTGCCAACTCCATCCCTGTCCGTGGGCAACGTCACTTACAGAGGTGGGTGACATCTGGCCAAGCTGACCCTGTAGGAAGGTGCCTAGATGTCACCCACTGGCCAGGATGTGAGACAGGCCCCTTTGGACCTGATCCATACAACACGAGTCTGTTACAGCCCCAGCTGCACAGCCTGGCTCTTTAGCTCATGCTGTAGAGCCTCATGCAGTTAGTTGTAGAGAGCCCTGGATCACGCATTGGCTGTGTTTTCCAAGGTGGTGGCAGGCACAAAATCAAGGCCTCTTCTGCAGTCGGGAAAGCAATGTGGATACCAGTGGGGTTACCTCAGAAGTGGCCCTGCTCTGCTGCAGGCTCACCCTGCACTGGTATCGGGGGCACTTGCACCAATGTATGGTCAGAGAACCGACAAGGGGAGGAAATGAGGGTGGATACACGGAATATCACAATGATAGAAATTCCTAGTGCCAGGCCTGGCAGGCGGCAGAGCAGCCTGGGAGGGGTGAAATCCTCTCCTGTCCCTGGGGAGCTGCTCTGGCTAGGAACAGAGTGAGTCAGGTCAGACGATGGATGGGGCATGTTCCCTGCACTGCCGGCCCTTCACATAGTCTGGGGAGTGTTAACCATCCCTGTTCTCTCCTTGCAGGTCCCTGCCCGAAGTGTCCCCATGGTGACGTGGTGGCAGCTCTGTGTGTGTAACCTGGGGATCCTGCTCCTGACGCCATGTTCTCTCTCTGGTAAAAATGTTTGAATCCCAATTATTTCCCTCCCTGTCCCCCCATGTACGCTGCCCCCTGCAGGGCTGAGGTAGGGGCATCTGAGGACCACTGACTTTTCCCCCATTCTGAGTCCTGCAGAGTAAAATGGTCAGGCCCAGGAGGCTGTGGGGAGGGGATGACATTGGGGTGACCGCGGTGTGTCCTAGCTCTGGGTAGCAGGATTGTCAGATCTTACAGCAAGTCACCCAGCTCCTGCTGCCTCTGGATCCTTTCCTGTCCTGCCGTGGGACCTGAAGGCACTGTGCTGCTCCACCTTCCCCACTGGGAACCTATATTCTCATGGCCTGCAAGGCTGAGACCTTCTCAGCTGCCTGAGGGATTGGAGTGCCCAGTTCCCACTAGGATGAATGGGAGCTGCAGTGTCACCAACCCCAAGTCTTTAACCACCATGACTCAGGCCTCAAAAATTAGGAGATTGTCTGAAAAAATCATCAGATTTTAAAGCCAAGCCAAACCAACATTACCTTTCAGGGTGTTCTCGTTTCCCTTGTTTTTGAGGCTTTGGTCACACTTGGGTCAGATTGGCAAGCTTTTCTCTGCAACCACTAGAGCTAGATGCTGACTTTTTTCTTTTTAAATGAAGCTGACATTCTCGCAGGATCATGTGGCTCCAGGAGCTGGAGCTTTATGAATAACACACGGTTGTCCAAGAGCTGGCTACACTGGTATCAAAAATCTCCTTTGTGACTTTGAAAATCTGACCTTTATCCCTCCCCAACAGTAACCACACAGTGCTGCAGCTCGGCAGTAATTACTCTACATGCCCCATGGTGGGATGGACAAGCCTGGAGACCCTTCAGACACAGCTATTCCGCAGACATAAATCACCTTCAGATGCTTAATTTCCTGCAGACGCAGATTACCGGAATGGTGAATCCCCATCTGAGTCAGTTTCTGTTTGAGGTATTGAATCCATGGAAGGGACGTGCATCGGCCCAAAGGTCCATCAAAGATTCGATACCTCAGGCCAGGTAGAAGCCCTCCGAGGTAGCCCCTCAGCAACCATTGTGGGTCGATGTGAATCTGAAACTTGGTCATCAAAGAATTGCTTGCAGTGGAAAGAACTTGTAACTGGGTGCCATGGGGCAGTGCATTGGAGGACTAGCTTGTGTCAACTGTGGTATGACTGCACTGCTTCCATACTGAGAGTAACTCAATTGAGCTACACATGACTCAGCCTCAGGAACCTTCTGTTATGAGCTACGTATGACTTAGGGAATTTTGTTTAGCTCAGTGATGCCCTGTCTTCTTTCCTGTCACTCACTGCATGTCTGTACCAGCTGAGCCCTGACTCAGTCATGCTTTGGAGGGAAAGATATGCCCATCACACATTATTGGTGGCATTATGGCCCTGCGGCCAAGTCCAATGGACTGCACCTCCTCTTGGGGCAGTATAGCATAATTGTGAGGGTTAAGGAGGGGCCGTCCTTAGGTTCAGAACCATCTGGCCTAGTGGCTGGAGTCAATAGGATTGCCCTTCAGCACAGGGCAGTATGACCTAATGGCTAGAGTCAATGGTACAGCACCAATAGGGCTGCCCTCCTGTGCAGGTCAGCATGCCCTATTGGCCAGAGTCACAAGAACTCCAGTGCAGGGCAGCATGGTCTATGGGACTAAATAAATAGGAATACTGTTCTGAGTAGGGCAGTGAATCCTTGTGGCCAAGCAAGGGATAAAGCTTCCTAACTGGTTGCTTGACCTGGGCTTGAGAGAGGAGCCAGGCAGCCTCCAGTGTATGTTCATATATTATACTCCCACCATACCCTGTAGCACTTTAGCTCTGCTCTGTTTCTTATCCCTTTCTCATTTTACTAACAAACACATCTGACTGGGCAGAAGCAACACACAGAGTCTTTGACATTTGTCCTCACACATTAGTATAAGATATAAGAATATATAGTTTTTCTTCGAGTGCTGTCCCTGTGGGTGCTCCACTGTAGGTGAGGGTGTGTCCCAGCTCCGTTTGTCGGAGATTTTCGGTAGCAGTGCCTGGTAAAGACGCACGCACTCAGTTAGGATCTCCCATCTTGTTGGAATCTTCCTGAGCGTGTGTGTCCCCTCACCCTCCTCAGTTCCTTCTCAACCGTCCTCGGCCGAAGACGGGGCTCAGAGCAGTGCTGATCCTCTTCCCTGGTTTTTGAAGGAAACAATTACAAAGAACCTAGAAATAGTTAGTTAGTAACATCCCAGCCAGGATTGGCTTTAGATATTTTGCCACCCCAAGCACGGCAGGCAGGTTGTCTTCGGCGGCTTGCTTGCGGGAGGCTCCCGGTCCCGCGGATTCGGAGGCCCGCCTGTGGGAGGACTGCTGAAGCCATGGGACCAGCAGACCCTCCACAGGCAAGCCGCCGAAGACAATCTTGCCTGCCGCCGTGCTTGATGTGATGGTGCCTGGAGCCGCCCCGATCCCAGTTGTTTCCCTTCCTTTAGAATAATTACTTAGTTTTAAAAAAATCCCGTCAAGTTTGTCTCCCACTGAGACACTGTCCCCTGATATTACTAGTGCAATAATGCCAGGGGCTTCAGGATTCAAGAAATGTGCTTTCTGTCAGGACTTTATGCCAATGTCCTATGGATACTCACGCTGTGTGAAGTGCCTTGGCGAGACACATGCCCCTGCCAAGTGTGTCCACTGCACAAGCCTCAAAACCAGGGCTGGTCCTGACAGGGACCTGCAGTTGAAACTACTTCTCATGCAGAAATCGCTGCAGCCGCCTCTGGAGACGGGCAATGGTAAACCCTCTCCCTCATGCTCCCCGGCCAGGTCCGAACCGACTGGGAGCATGGCTTCACTCTCTCCGGAGCAGAGGCAAGAAACTCTGGAGCTGCCTATGGAGCAGGGCAGTAAACCTGCTCCCTTGCCAGGTCAGAACCGACCGGGAGCCTGGCTTCACCCTCTCATGTGAAGAGGCAGGAAGCCCTAATGTCTCCTCTCAGAGACACTCAAGAGGGTAAAGGATCTCCTGCAGGGCCTTTACCCTTGGTGCTGTCAGCTCTGTGAGCAGGCAACTCTGACCGCCCATGCACTTTACAAGCAACTCTCACTGGGCTCAAAAGCAGGGACCTGACTTCCTGCAGAGGAAAGCTCTCCTCGGCCTCGGTTCCCCCGGCACCGACAGTGGACCTGTTATGGACAACGAGCCTGCCTACTACCCCCTAGCAGATTCAGACCTCCTGCAGGGCTCTCACAAAGGGCTGTCAGCTCCTGCAAAAGTGAAACTAAAATCAATCCAGTCTGCCGCTCAAACTTCACACTCTGCAGCACACCAGCCTAGGGAGCAGCAACAATTCCTGCATAAGCAGGATATCTCTGTGGCCCCTAATCTTGACTCTCTGCTTGGGCCAGGGAGCACTCATTGTTTGAACAGCAACTCTCCCCACATGACCTGACAATGAGAAAGGCACACAGCAGCCAGGCAGAGTTCTCCCTGACTGAGTCTTCCCCCCACCACTGGAACCATACATCCCCTAAGACATGGGGCATCATAAGAATCAGCCTCAGTTTCCCTACTTTGTCCCCCAGTGGCCGGGACCCATTTTTTTCATACCTGGTGCCCTGGCCTCCGTGGTACCCGTAGTCGGCTCCTGCCACTGCTTCTCTTTGAGCCCCTTCTACTGGACTGCAAGCTTGTCCTACGCCTATATCCCCAGCTCTATCAACATCTAGAGCTCCTGAACCCCTTCCTGAAGACGTGAGCTATGAACTCTTCCCTGTTTTACTGGCTCCTGCCTCGTCATCAGCCATAGAACTCGTCCTTATGCCTCCACCTCCACGAAACATGGACGACTTTATGCAATTCCAGGCCATGGCTACACCGGCGCTTTACAGAGCTGCAACTTTCGCGCTCAGGGGTGTGAAAAAACACCCCCCTGAGCGCTGCAAGATACAGCGCTGTAAAGCTCCAGTGTAAACAGTGCTGCAGAGCTGGGAGCGCGGCTCCCAGTGCTGCAAGCTACACCCATAAGGGATGTGGTTTACGTGCAGCGCTGGGAGAGCTCTCTCCCAGCGCTGGCACTCCGACCACACTCGTGGCAGCGCTTTGAAATGTCAAATGTCAAATGTAGCCATACCCTCAGGAACTTTTTTAAGAGAATGGCACTTAGCCAGGACATCCCTTTGGAGGAAGTCCAGGAGACACAACATAGGCTTCTCAAAATCCTCCAGCCCTCTGCACCTTCAAAGATAGCACTACCCATAGAGAAAGCTCTCCTAGAACCAGCTGGTGCTCTCTCACAGACCACGCCTCCATTCACCAACATGCAAGAAAGCTCAACATAAATACTACGTGCCTGCGAGGGACATCGATTTCTTATTTTCCCACCCACAACCCAATTTTATTGTGGTTGATGCAGCGACGCACAGAACAAAGCAGCCATGCTACCGGTCCACTCCACAGGAAAAGGACCTCAAATGTCTTGACGTTCTGGACCGCAAGGTTTATAGTTTTCTACTTTGCAATTTAGAATTGCAAACTTATTCCACTCTCCTTGCAAGCTGTGATATGACAACTACAAGAAGCTCTTTGATTTGCCTCCCATATACCGGAGAACAGGAGAGCGGACTTCCAGTTAGTCCTCGTCAAAGGTCAGTTGGTGTCTAGGATGGCACTACAAGGATCCATGGACATGACTGATCCAGCAGTTTGCACCATTACAGTGGTGATGCGCTGGTCATGTCGGCTCTTGCCATCCAGTATCCCCAAATATTTGCAGTCCAAAGTGGAGAGTCTCCCCTTTGACAAAGATAACCTCTTTTCAAAAAAAAAAATCTTTTACACTATGAAAGACTTTAGAGTCACTTTGCGCACGTTGGGCATATACCCGTCCCTCCCCTGGAGACAAGGGTATCAACTTCAGCAAAGGCCCAGCACATAACAATATCACCAACCCCAGTCCAGACCATATGACACTAGGAAAAACCGCAACAGACCTCCTAGACGCAAGCAAAACCAGGCGCAGTCTACTACGTCCCACCATTGGGTAATAAACAGTTTTGAAGTGCTGGTTAGGGATATATGCAGCTATTCCTTGATTCCGCTGCCTATTTGCCCATTTGGCTACCGCCTCCAGACTTTCCACCATGTCTGGCAACAGATCATGTAGGACCTCTGGGTCCTGGAAATAGCACAGTCAGTTTACTCTATACCTTTCTATATTCCCAGCCCACCCTTTCTCCTTCCCTGTCCCTCTTAGGGACCCCGCTTATGAGCACCTTCTCTGCATGGAGGTGGCTCATCTTCTCCACCTAAATGCAGTTGAACATGTGCTGACGCAATGTCGGGGAAAAGGATTCTACTCCCAAAAGAAAAGTGGGAGGTGGAGACCTATATTGGACCTATACCAACTGAACAAGTTTGTACATGTACAAAAATTCAAGATGGACACATTGAGCACAATAATACCCACATTGCACAAGGGGATTGGATCACAGCCCTCACCTTACAAGATGCCTATTTCCATATATACATTCATCCAACCCCACAGACATAGTTTCTTCATAACACTGACTCCACTACTGAATGTATTGGCCTCCCTACATTGGTAGACAAAATCAGAGAATCTATGCACGGATGTTCCCTTCCATCCACACTCCCCTGTACTCATGCTGACCATGGTCACTTCCTAGATAGATTGCGAAGCACACTAAGGTGACCACAAGCAACGGAGCTGCTGGTCCCTGTCAGAGATGGATCTGCACATCAATCTCCTAGAACACCGAGCTGTCAGGCAGGGAGGAGCACAATCTCACTTCCTATGCCCAAGGTCCATTAAACTATGGAATTGGTGCATACATCATCACATAAAAGTCACTGATTCCTAACTGCCCACGTGTCACAACACTACTGCCAACACACTCAGCAGACACTTCTCTGAGAAACACGAATGAGAATTACATCCCTCGATACCCTGACAGCTCTCCTCCCACTGGGGCACTCTGTCGATAGACCTGTTTTCCATTCCTCAAAACTGCAAATGCCATCTATTTTGCTCCAGAGCAGGACTCAGAAACACACCTCATTCCTTGGAACAACTCCCTCATGTACGCTTTTCCACTGATTCCAGTCATATACAGGGTTCTATGCAACATCACAGAGGACAAGGCCCAGGTCATACTTATTGCCCCAGCATGGCCCAAGCTACGCATGCCCATCTGTCGTCCCCGTCCTCTCCCCGACAGACCTCATCTCCTCTCCCAGAACTGCGGTCGGCTTCTTCATCCACAGCTCTGGAAACTCCATCTGACTGTGATGTTCTTTCATGGTTTCAATCCCATGAATTAGCCTGATCTGTCCTCCTGCACTCCTAAGATTTACCTGCAAAAGTGGAAATGCTTCTCCATCTGGTGCTCCCACAGATGCCTAATACCCCAGACTGCAACTCTCCCTGACGTCTTAGACTATCTTTTTGAACTAAAATAGGACGAGTTTTTACTGTTACAGACATATGCAAGGTGGCCATGTGGACATTCGATCACACATTTGCCAAACATTATGCTGTTACATGGGATACCACGGCAGACACCAGAGTTGGCCATATGGTACTGTCTACCTTTGTTCTTCACACAAGTCCAAAATCCCACCAACCATAGTGGGTATTGCTTCACATTCAACTACAGTGGAGCACCCACAGGGACAGCACTGGAAGAAGAAGAGAAAGTTACTCACCTTGCAGTAACTGAAGTTCTTTGAGATGTGTGTCCCTGTGGGTGCTCCACTCCCTGCTCTTCTCTCCTCTACTTTGGAGTACTAGTAAGATTTCTCCACAGTAGAGAAGGAAATGAGGAGGATGTGGGGTGCACGCGCTCAGGAAGATTCCAATGATACGGGAGATACCAACTGAGTGCGTGCATCCCAACCAGGCACTGCTACCAACAATCTCCCATCAACGGTGCCAGGACGCACTGTTACCTACAGTGGAGCACCCACAGGGACACACATCTAGAAGAACTTCAGTTACTGCAGGGTGAGTAACTTTCTCTTATGAAAGTATCAAAAATCAAATGGGCAAACAAGACGCAAAATTCTATCTGGCAAAAATACGGGCCTGAATCCTACATTGTTACTAACGCTCCTAACAGAAGTGCAGGGGGTGGTCTTTCAAACTCGCACTGTGTATCACAGTATCTTCAATGTATGCTTCTGTGTACTGATTGTGTGGCCGCAGGATCTGGTTCACCAGCCCTGGAATATGGTGACTGTCTTGTGCAGCCCAAACAGCATTGTCAAGAATTGGAAAAGGTCAAATGGCGTAGGGAAGATTGTCTTTGCCCATGAGTCTGGCATCAGGGGTATTTGCCAATACCTTTTTATGAGATCAAGGGTGGAAAGGAACTTAGCCACCCCTGCTGCTCCAGGAGCTTTTCTACCTGGGGTGTTGAGTAGGAATCAAATTGGGAGATGGTGTTGACTTTCTGAAATACAATACAGAATTGGATGACTCATCTGGTATCGGGACCAAGCCTATCATGTTCCGTCATTCAATTCATGATTACTCCATGACCTCCAGAGCCAGCATTGTCTCTAGATTTTTCTGGATAGCTCCCCACATTTTCTTGTGGAGTGGCTGGTAGTTGTCACATACCTTCTGACCTGGGATAGTGGCAATGTGGTGGCTCGTTGCATTAGTCCATCCCAGCTGAGATAACAAGCCTTCTGGGAAGGCCTTCACTAGATGTCACAACTGCTCCTGCTGCTCAGGGCTGAGTTCTTGGCCAATTGTCACAGGCCTCATATCCAGAGGTTATAGAATCATAGAATCATAGAAGATTAGGGTTGGAAGAGACCTCAGGAGGTCATCTAGTCCAAGGCTGTACTCAAAGCAGGACCAATCCCAACTCAATCATCCCAGCCTGTCAAGCCTGAACTTAAAAACCTCAAAAACCTCTAAGGATGGAGATTCTACCACCTCCCTAGGTAACCCATTCCAGTGCTTCACCACCCTCCTAGTGAAATAGCTTTCCCTAATATCCAGCCTAGACCTCTTCCACTGAGACTTGAGACCATTGCTCCTTGTTCTGTCATCTGCCACCACTGAGAACAGCTGAGTTCCAACCCCCCTCCCTTTTCTCCTCTGCAGATCAAATAAGCCCAGTTCCCTCAGCCTCTCCTTGTAAGTCATGTGCTGCAATCAACAATCATTTTCGTTGCTCTCCATTGGACTCTCTCCAATTTGTCCACATCCTTCCTGTAGTGGTGGGCCCAAAACTAGACATAATACTCCAGATGTTGGCTCACCAGTGCCAAATAGAAGGGAATAATCACTTCCCTTAATCTGCTGGCAATGCTCCTACTAATGCAGTCCAATATGCCATTACCCTCCTTGGCAACAAGGATATACTGTTGACTCATATCCAGCTTCGCGTCCACTGTAATCTTCAGGTACTTTTCTGCAGAACTGCTGCTTAGCCAGTCGGTCCCCAGCCTGTAGCAATGCATGGGATTCTTATATTCTCAGTGCAGGACTCTGCACTTGTCCTTGTTGAACCTCACTAGATTTCTTTTGGCCCAATTCTCCAGTTTGTCTAGGTCTCTCAGGACCTTATCTCTATGCTCCAGCATATCTACCTCTACCCTCATCTTACTGGCATCCTCAAACTTGCTGAGGGTGCAATCCATCCCATCATCCAGATCATTAATAAAGATGTTGAACAAAACAGGACCCAGGACTGACCACTGGGTCACTCCTCTTGATACCAGCTGCTAACTAGGCATGGACCCATTGGTTACTACCTGTTGAGCCCTATTATCTGCCCAGCTTTCTATCCACCCTATAGTCCATTCATCCGATCCATATCTTTTTAACTTGCTGGCAAGAATACTGTGGGAGACCGAATCAAAAGCTTTGCTAAAGTCAAGATATATCATGTCCACTGCTTTCTTTATATCCACAGCACTATTTAGCTCATCATAGAAGGCAATCAGGTTGGACAAGCATGACTTGCCCTTGATGAATCCATGCTCACTGTTTCTGATCACTTTCCTCTCCTTGAAGTGCTTCAGAATTGATTCCTTGAAGACCTGCTCCATGATTTTTCCAGGGCCTGAGGTGAGGAAAGAGAGCTACCAAGAAGAAATAAGGCTATTTTGAATCTGCAACAGATTACTTTTTAAATGTCAGTGCAAAAGCAACCCTTTCCCTTTCTTCCCAGCCTGGGATGGATTTGCATGCAGCTGAGTTCATGGCTGCAGTGGAGATTGGGTGTAAGCAGTCTGCCAGATATTAAATTTTGTAGTTCTCTGGATTCTTCTTCTTCCCTTTTTAAAAGATGGGCACTATATTTGCCTTTTTCCAGTCATGCGGGACCTCTCCCGATCGCCACGAGTTTTCAGAGATAATGGCCAATGGCTCTGCAGTCACATCAGCCAACTACCTCAGCACCCTCGATTAGATCCGGATTCATGGACTTGTGCATGTCCAGCTTTTCTAAATAGTTCTTAACCTGTTCTTTCACCACTGAGGGTTGTTCACCTCATCACATACTGTGCTGCTCAGGGCAGCAGTATGGGAGCTGACCTTGTCTGTGAAGACCGAGGCAAAAAAAGCTTTTTCCACATCCTCTGTCACTAGGTTGCCTCCCCCATTCAGTAAGGGTCCTACATTTTCCCTGGCCTTCTTCTTGTTACTAACATACCTGTAGAAACCCTTCTTGTTACCTTTCATGTCCCTTGCTAGCTGCAACTCCAATTGTGCTTTAGCCTTCCTGATTACACCCCTGCATGCTCAAGCAATATTTTTATTCTTTTCCCTAGTCATCTGTCCAAGTTTCCACTTCTTGTAAGCTTCCTTTTTGTGGTTAGCTGACCAAAGATTTCTCTGTTAAGCTGAGCTGGTCGCCTGCCATATTTGCTATTCTTTCTGTACATTGGGCCCCAACTAGGGAAGTCAGTTCTGTTTCCAGGGGCTAAGTGGCAATCAGTAGGCCTTCTTTGGCCTTCCAGGCTTTCAGGAGGTTTCCATGTTGCGTCTGATGAAGGGGGTGTTCACCCACGAAAGCTTATCCTCCAGTACGTCTGTTAGTCTATAAGGTGCCACAGGACTCTTTGTTGCTTTTTTTAGGAGGTTTATATGGTATATGTGTACCTCTTTTCACAGTCCAGGTAACCAGATCTCATAATTCACTGTCCCTACCTATCACATCACCTCAAACAGACCTTGCCTGGTTTGGATTCAGCGAATGGTAAGAAGAGTAACAGCAGGTCTCTAGGTTCAAAGTTCAAAGTCTAGAGTCAAAGTACCTCTATTGTGCTAGCAGCAAAGAATCCTGTGGCACCTTATAGACTAACATTGTGCTGTTGCTCTTGTTAATGTTGTGCTAGTAGTAGGTTCTCTTGGGTGTAGGTCCCCAGTGTTTGGAGTTGTTTGAGCAGTTGTAATATATAGTGGACTAACCCCATGACCCAGGTTTCTTGTTCCTCCCATTTCTCCCTCATGAGATCGGAGATGCACCTGTAGAGGAGCTCAAAGTTGGAGAAGTCTGAGGATGCTTGGGGGACTTCCCGCACTGAGAACAACAAGGCCAGGCTAATGTATCCCATAGGTTGTCCTCCACCAATTTGCATAGCATCGCCTTCTGGGTTCCGTTGAACTTCTCCACCCACCCATCCACCTGAGGGTGGTACACTGAAATCTTGTGGGTCTGAATAAGAACATAACAACATAACAATGGCCATACGAGGTCAGACCAATGGTCCATCAAGCCCAGTATCCTGTCCTCTGACAGTGGCCAATGGCAGGTTCCCCAAAGGGAATGAACAGGCAGGTTATTCTCAAGTGATCCATGCCCTGTCACCCTGTCAATAACCTAGTCCCAGATTTGGACCTTAGCGTCCAAAATATGGGGGTTAG
Source organism: Gopherus evgoodei (assembly GCF_007399415.2). NCBI lineage: Eukaryota > Metazoa > Chordata > Testudines > Testudinidae > Gopherus > Gopherus evgoodei. The sequence goes on along the minus strand of NW_022060027.1, from coordinate 1,198,071 downwards.
CATGAAAACCTCCAAGCTTAGTTACCAGCTTGGACCTGGTACTGCTGCCACCACCCAAAAAATTAGAGTGTTTTGGGGCACTCTGGTCCCCCCAAAAACCTTCCCTGGGGACCCCAAGACCCAAATCCCTTGAGTCTCACAACAAAGGGAAATAATCCTTTTTCCCTTCCCCCCTCCAGGTGCTCCTGGAGAGCTACACAGAAGCAACCTCCGTGAATCTAAGCAGAGGGACTCCACCCTCCCCATTCCCAGTCCTGGAAAACAGAATTACTTCCCTCTTCACCCAGAGGGAATGCAAAGGCAGGCTAGTAAATTTAACACACACAGATCTCCCCCTGACTTCTTCCTTCCACCAATTCCCTGGTGAGCTGCAGACCCAATTCCCCGGAGTTTCTCACTAAAGAAAAACTCCAACAGGTCTTAAAAGAAAGCTTTATATAAAAAAGAAAGAAAAATACATACAAATGGTCTCTTTGTATTAAGGTGACAAATACAGGGTCAATTGCTTAAAAGAATATTGAATAAACAGCCTTATTCAAAAAGAATACAATGCAAAGCACTCCAGCCACTATAGACATGTAAATACAAAAGAAAAAACCCACTTTGTACTCACAACTTGGAAACAGAAGATTAGAAAGCAGGAAATAGAAAAATCCTTCTCTAGCTGAGAGATTTAGGCAGAAAACCCAAGAACAAAAGACACACACACAACAAACCCTCCACACAGATTTGAAAAAGTCTTGTTTCCTGATTGGTCCTCTGGTCAGGTGGTTCAGATTACTTCTTTTCAGGTGAAAGAGACGTTAACCCTTAGCTATCTGTTTATGACACACCCAATCCCAGCTTCTGCCAAACAGAGGCTAGGGACATCATTATCTCCCATCCTGGCTAATAGCCATTGATGGACCTCTCTTCCATGAATCTATCTAGCTCTCTTTTGAACCCCGTTATAGTATTGGCCTTCACAACACCCTCTGGCAGGGAGTTCGAGAGGTTGACAGTGCGTTGCATGAAAAAAAATGCTTTCTTGTGTTTTTAAACCTGATACCTATTAATTTCATTTGGTGGGCCCTTGTTCCTGTATTATGAGAAGTAAATAACACTTCCTTATTTACTTTCTCTATACCTCTATCATATCCCCCTTAGTTGCCTCTTTTCTAAGCTGAAAAGTCCCAGTCTCATTAATCTCTCCTCATATGGAAGCCGTTCCATACCCGTAATCATTTTTGTTGCCCTTTTATGAATCTTTTCCAATTCCAATATATCTTTTTTGAGATGGGACGACCACATCTGCACACAGTATTCAAGGTGTAGGTGTATCATGGATTTATAGAGAGGCAATATGATATTTTCTGTCTTATTACCTATCCCTTTCTTGATGATTCCCAACATTCTGTTCACTTTTTTGACTGTCACTGCAAATTGAGTGAATGATTTCAGAGAACTATCCACAATGACTCCAATATCTCTTTCTTTCATGGTAACAGCTAATTTAGACCCCAACATTGTATATGTATAGTTAGGATTATGTTTTCCAATGTGCATTACTTTGCATTTATCACCATTAAATTTCATCTGACATTTTGTTGCCCAGTTACCCAGTTTTGTGAGATCCTTTTGTAGCTCTTCGCCTAGGACTTAATTATCTTGAATAGTTTTGTATCATCTGCAAATTTGGCCACCTCACTGTTTACCCATTTTCCCAGACTGTTTATGAATATGTTAAATAGGACTGGGCCTAGTACAGATCCCTGAAGGACACTACTATTTACCTCTCTCCATTCTGAAAACTGACCATTTATTCCTACCCTTTGTTTCCATCTTTTAACCAGTTACCGATCCATGAGAGGACCTTCCCTCTTATCCCATGACTGCTTATTTTGCTTAAGAGCCTTTGGTGAGGGACCTTGTCAAAGGCTTTCTGAAAATCTAAATACACTATATCCATTGCATGTCCATTGTTGCTTGTTGACCCCCTCAAAGAATTCTAGTGAATTGGTGAGGCATGATTTCCCTCTACAAAAACTATGTTGACTATTTCCCAACAAATTACATTAATCTATGTGTCTGACAATTTTGTTGTTTACAATAGTTTCCCGGTACTGAGGTGAGGCTTACTGGCCTGTAGTTGCCTAGGTCACCTCTGGAATCCTTTTTAAAAATCGGCATAACATTAGCTATCCTCCAGTTATTTGGTACAGAAGCTGATTTAAAGGATAGGTTATAGATGACAGTTAGTAGTCAGGCAAATTCACATGTGAGTTTCTTCAGAACTCTTGGGTGAATACAATCAGGTCCTGGACACTTATTACTGTTTAGTTCAGGGGTAGGCATGTGAGCTGATTTTCAGTGGCACTCACACTGCCCGAGTCCTGGCCACCAGTCGGGGGGGCTCTCTGTTTTAATTTATTTTAAATAAAGCTTCTTAAACATTTTAAAAACCTTATTTACTTTACATACAACAATAGTTTAGTTACATATTACAGACTTATAGAAAGAGACCTTCTAAAAATGTTAAAACTTTTTACTGGCAAGGCCTTGGCTAAACTTGAGAGTTATAGCGCTGGTGGTGTCTTTACAGCGCTGTAACTCATTCCCCATCCACACTGGCAAGGCACATACAGCGCTGTATTTCCCTGGCTACAGCGCTGCATGTACCCCACCTCGACGAGAGGAATAAAGAGAACAGAGCTGCTGCTGCAGCGCTGGGGTGCCAATGTAAGCAGTGATTAATCTTACTACGCTGTAACTGACCTCCGGAAGTTTTCCATAATGATTTTAAGTGAAGAAATCTCTTTGTTTTGTTATGATGCCTCTGTTTGTTTTGTTGTGAACTCAGGGCTCCTGGAGTTGCTTATCTAAAAAACAAACACATATCCTGTTTGCTGTGAATGAGGGGGAGTCCGTTTTGGAGCAGCTGTTTATCTGGTTTATGAGGAAAAAAACAAAGAGGGCTATTTGCATTTAGTGAATGAGAGAGGGGTGGGGGAAGGGTCGGAACTTGCAAGGCAGGGAGCTGACATAGTGTCGGCTCTAAAAATCCTCGCTCTCTCCCCCACGCTCCCTGTCACACTCCACCCCACCCCCCTTTTTTGAAAAGCACATTGCAGCCACTTGAACGCTCATAATGCACCGCTCCCAACACCGCTGCAGATGCTGCAAATGTGACCACGACGGTGCGCTGGCAGCTGTCAGTGTGGACAGATTGCAGCGCTTTCCCTACACAGCTGTCCGAAGACAGGTTTTTAACTCTCAGCGCTGTACAGCTGCAAGTGTAGCCATACCCTGGCACACAAAACCTTAAATTAGAGTGAATAAATGAAGACTTGGCACATCACTTCTGAAAGGTTGCTGACCCCTGGTTTAGTTTATCAATTTGTTCCAAGACCTCTTCTAATAACACCTCAATTTGGGACAGTTCCCCAGATCTGTCACCCAAAAAGAATGGTTCAGGTTTGGGAGTCTCCTTCGCATCCTCAACAGTGAAGATCGACGCAAAGAATTCACTTAGTTTCTCTGCAATTAATCTTTGAGTGCTCCTTTAGCATCTCAATCGTCCAGTGGCCCCACTGGTTGGTTAGCAGGCTTTCTGCTTCTGATGTATTTTTTAAAAAAATTGCTATTACTTTTGGAGTCTTTGGCTAGCTGTTCTTCAAATTCTTTTTTGGTCTTTCTAATTATATTTTTACACTTCATTTGCCAGAGTTTATGCTCTTTTCTATTTTCCTCATTAGGATTTATCTTCCACTATTTAAAGGATGCCTTTTTGCCTCTCACTGCTTCTTTTACTTTGTTGTTTAACCATGGTGGCTCTTTCTTGGTTCTCTTATGATGTTTTTTTTTTTTTAATTTGGGGTATACATTTAAGTTGAGCCTCTATTTTGGTGTCTTTAAAAAGTTTCCACACAGCTTGCAGGGATTTTACTTTTGGTGCTGTACCTTTTAACTTCTGTTTCACTAACCTCCTCATTTTTGTGTAGTTCCCCTTTCTGAAATTAAATGCTACCGTACTGGGCCACTGTGGAGTTTTCCCCACTACAGGGATGTTATATTTAATCATATTATGGTCACTATTATCAATCGGTCCAGCTATATTCACCTCTAGGACCTGATCCTGTGCTTCACTTAGGACTAAATCAAGAATTATCTCTCCTCTTGTGGGTTCCAGGACCAGCTGCTCCAAGAAGCAGTCATTTAAGGTGTCAACAAACTTTATCTCAGCATCCCTTCCTGAGGTGATATGTACCCAGTCAATATGGGGATAATTGAAATTCCCCATTATTAGTATTGAGTTTTTTATTTTAATAGCCTCTCTAATCTCCCTGAGCATCTCACAGTCACAAACACCATCCTGGTCAGGTGGTCTATATATCCCTGCTGCTATATTCTTATTTTTCAAGCATGGAATTTCTATCCGTAGAGATTCTATAGTACAATTTAGTTCATTGAAGATTTTGATTTCATTTGATTCTGTGCTTTCTTTCACATATAGTGCCACTCCCCCACCAGCACAACCTGTTCTGTCCTTGTGGTATATTTTGTACCCTGATATTACTGTGTCCCATTGATTATCCTCATTCCACCAGGTTTCTGTGATGTCTGTTATATCAATATTCTCATTTAAAACTAGGCACTCTAGTTCACCCATCTTATTAGCATTATTAGCATTGGTATATAAGCATTTTAAAAACTTGTCATTTTTTGGTTATCCCCTATTGCATGGCATAATTGAATGAGACTTTTTTTCATGTGACTGTTTCTCATCAGCTCCTCCCTGTATTTTATCATTTTCCATCCTCTTTCCTTATTGGGATATAGAGAATCTCCATTTGTAGCTCCTCCCCTACAGGATGTCTGAACCAAATGCTCCTCCGCACCTGTCGTCTTTCCCCCAGCCTTAGTTTAAAAACTGTTCTATGACCTTTTTAATTTTAAGCACCAGAAATCTGGTTCCATTTTGGATTAGGTGGAGCCCGTCCTTCCTGTATAGGCTTCCTCTCTCCCAAAAGCTTCCCCTGTTCCTAATAAATCTAAACCCCTCCTCCCTAAGCCATCATCTCATTCACGCATTGAGACCCTGCAGTTGTGCCTGTCTAACGGGCCCTGCGCGTGGAACTGGAAGCATTTCAGAGAATGCTCCCATGGAGGTTCTGGGCTTCAGTCTCTTACCTAGGAGCCTAAATTTGGCCTCCAGGACCTCTCTCCTACCTTTCCTTCTGTCATTGGTACCTACATGTACCACAACCACCGGCTCCTCCCCAGCACTACACATAAGACTGTTCAATAGGCAGCATAATTCAGCCATTAACCATGATGCCACATTCATGCCCTGGTCTGTCAGTATTTCCTGTGGTATTCCCATCCTGCCAAAGATCTTCATGAGTTCTGTGGGGATTGTTGAGTGCCCTGGTTGTGAGTGTCATAACATTTTTCCCAAATCTGGACCTTAGCGTCCAAAATATGGGTGTTAGCATGAAAACCTCCAAGCTTAGTTACCAGCTTGGACCTGATAATGCTGCCACCAGCCAGGTATTTTATACAGTGCCTAGCTCACTGTGGTCTCCCCAAAACCTTCCCTGGGGGACCCCAAGACTCAAATTCCTTGAGTCTCACAACAAAGGGGAATAAACCATTTCCCTTCCCCCTCCTCCCCTCCAGGTGTTCCCTCCCTGGGTTCCTGGAGAGATATACAGAAGCAAGCTTCGTGAATCTAAACAGAGGGACTCCCCCCTCCCTGTTTCCAGTCCTGGAAAACACAAGTACCGAGAGAGCCAATCTCTCCCCCACCCCCCCTTCACCCAGAGGGTATGCAAAGTCAGGCTTAGTAAATCTAACACAAAGAGATTTTCCCCCTGACTTCTTTCTCCCACCAATTCCCTGGTGAGCTGCAGACTCAATTCCCTGGAGTCCCCACTAAAGAAAAACTCCAACAGGTCTTAAAAAGAAAGCTTTATATAAAAAGAAAGAAAAGGACATAAAAATGGTCTCTCTGTATTAAGGTGACAAATACAGGGTCATTTGCTTAAAAGAAAAAAATGAATAAACAGCCTTATCCAAAAAGAATACAATTTAACACATTCCAGCAGCTACACACATGTAAATACAAAAGAAAACAATATAAACCTTATTGTCTTACTATCTTTGTACTTACAACTTGGAAACAGAAGATTAGAAAGCCAGGAGATAGAAAAATCACTCTCATAGCCAAGAGGGTCAGACACAAGACAAGGACAAAGAACTCACACCCAAAACTTCCCTCCACCCAGATTTGAAAAAGTCTTGTTTCCTGATTGGTCCTCTGGTCAGGTGTTTCAGGTTACTGGTGTTACCCCTTTACAGGTGAAAGAGACATTAACCCTTAGCTATCTGTTTATGATAGTGAGTAAGGGGACAGCCTTGGGATACCAAGTCATGTATTCGACAACCACGAGTATGTAATGATATCCTTTTTTCCAATGGTCACACTAGGTCTATGTCAGTGTGTTGAAAGGGCATCCTAAACAAAGGAAGGGGGTTTGCGGTACCTTTGGTATCCTCTTTGGCCCAGCTCATTAGCCCTCGGAGCAGGTGGTGCAGTAGTCCTTTACCTAACGATGTATGCCTGGTGAAAAGAATCTTCATTCCACCCACTGAAGGGTCTTCTCCCTTCCTAGATGCCCTGCCTAGGGCACCTCTTCCTAGGTGAAAGAGGCCCCACCACAATCGCTGTGGAACTAGACTCATAGACTCATAGACTTACGGTCAGAAGGGACCATTATGATCATCTAGTCTAACCTCCCACACAATGCAGGCCACAGAATCTCACCCACCGACTCCTGTAACAAACTCCTAACCTATGTCTGAGTTACTGAAGTCTTCAAATTGTGGTTTGAAGACCTCAAGCTGCAGACAATCCTCCAGCAAGGGACCTGTGCCCCATGCTGCAGAGGAAGGCAAAAAACCTCCAGGACCTCTGCCAATCTGCCCTGGAGGAAAATTCCTTCTCGACCCCAAATATCGCGATCAGTTAAACCCTGAGCATGTGGGCAAGACTCACCAGCCAGCACCCAGGAAGGAATTCTCTGTAGTAACTCAGCTCCCACCCCATCTAACATCCCATCATAGACTACTGGGCATACTTACCTACTGATAATCACAGATCAATTGCCAAAACTAGGCTATCCCATCATTCCATTCCCTCCATAAATTTATCAATCTTAGTCTTGAAGCCAGATATGTCTTTTGCCCCCACTACTCCCCTGGTAAGGATGTTCCAGAACATCACTCCTCTAATAGTTAGAAACCTTTGTCTAATTTCGAGTCTAAACTTCCTAGTTTCCAGTTTATATCCATTTGTTCTTGTGTCCACATTGGTATTAAGCTTAAATAATTCCTCTCTCTCCCTAATATTTATTCCTCTGATATATTTATAAAGAGCAATCATATCCCCCTCAGTCTTCTTTTGGTTAGGCTAAACAAGCCAAGCTCTTTGAGTCTCCTTTCATAAGGCAGGTTTTCCATTCCTTGGATCATCCTAGTAGCCCTTCTCTGAACCTGTTCCAGTTTGAATTCATCCTTCTTAAACATGGGAGACCAGAACTGCACACAGTATTCCAGATGAGGTCTTCCCAGTGCCTTGTATAACAGTACTAACACCTCCTTATCTTTGCTGGAAATACCTCGCCTAATGCATCCTAAAACCTCATTAGCTTTTTTAACGGCCATATCACCTTGGTGGCTCATAGTCATCCTGTGATCAACCAATACTCCAAGGTCCTTCTCCTCCTCTATTACTTCCAACTGATGTGCCCCCAATTTAAAACTAGAATTCTTGTTATTAATCCCTAAATGCATGACCTTGCACTTTTCACTATTAAATTTTATCCTATTACTTTTACTCCAGTTTATAAGGTCATCCAGATCTTCCTGTATGATATCCTGGTCCTTCTCTGTGTTAGCAATACCTCTCAGCTTTGTGTCATCCACAAACTTTATTAGCACATTCCTGCTTTTTGTGCCAAGGTCAGTAATAAAAAGATTAAATAAGATTGATCCCAAAATTGATCCCTGAGGAACTCCACTAGTAACTTCCTTCCAGCCTGACAGTTCACCTTTCAGTATGCCCCGTTGTAGTTTCCCCTTTAACCAGTTCCTTATCCACCTTTCAATTTTCATATTGATCTCCATCTTTTCCACTTTAACTAATAATTGCCTATGTGGAACCATATCAAATGCCTTACTGAAATCGAGGTAAATTAGATCCACTGTGTTTCCTTTGTCTAAAAAATCTGTTACCTTCTCAAGAAGGAGATCAGGGTGGTTTGGCATGGTCTACCTTTTGTAAAACCATGTTGTATTTTGTCCCAATTACCATTGACCTCAATGTCCTTAACTACTTTCTCCTTCAATTTTTTTCCAAGCTCTTGCATACTCTAGATGTCAAACTAACAGGCCTATAGTTACTTGGATCACTTTTTTCCCCTTTCTTAAAAATAGGAACTATGTTAGCAATTCTCCAGTTGTACGGTACAACCCCTGAGTTTACTGATTCATTAAAAATTCTTGCTAATGGGCTTGCAATTTCATGTGCCAGTTCCTTTAATATTCTTGGATGAAGACTATCTGGGCCCTTCAATTTTGTCCCATTAAGCTTTTCGAGTTTGGCTTCTACCTCGGATGTGGTAATATCTACCTCCATATCCTCATTCTCATTTGTCATCCTACCATTATCCCTAAGCTCCTCATTAGCCTCATTAAATACTGAAGCAAAGTATTTGTTAGATATTGGGCCATTCCTAGATTATCCTTACCCTCCATTCTATCCTCAGTGTTTAGCGGTCCCACTTCTTCTTTCTTTGTTTTCTTCTTATTTATATAGCTATCGAGTCTTTTACTATTGGTTTTAATTCCCTTTGCAAGGTCCAACTCTACATGGCTTTTGGCCTTTCTCACTTTATCATTACATGTTCTGACCTCAATAAGGTAGCTTTCCTTGCTAATCCCTCTCATCTTCCACTTCTTGTAGGCTTTCTGCTTTTTCTTAATCACCTCTCTGACATGCTTGCTCATCCAGCTTGGTCTACAACTCCTGCCTATGATTTTTTCCCCTTTCTTAGGATGCAGGCTTCTGATAGTTTCTGCAACTTGGACTTGAAGTAATTCCAGGCCTCCTCCGCCTTTAGATCCACAAGTTCATCAGTCCAAACTACTTCCCTAACTAATTTCCTTAATTCTTTAAAGTTAGCCCTTTTGAAATAAAAAATCCTAGTCCCAGATCTATTTTTGTTTATCCTTCCATCTAGTTTGAACTGAATTAGTTCATTTTCACTCAAATCAAGGTTGTCCCCTACAACCATTTCTTCTATGAGGTCCTCATTACTCATCAAAACCAAATCTAAAATGGCATCCTCTCTTGTTGGTTCTTCAGCTACTTGGTGAATAAATCCATCAGCTATCACATCCAGAAAAATCTGAGCCCTATTGTTGTTACTAGCACTTGTCCTCCAGTCTATATCTGGGAACTTAAAGTCTCCCATGATCATATCATTACTATTAGTGTTTACTTCATTAAAAACATTAAAGAGGTCTCTATCCAGATCAGATCCTGGCAGTCTATAGCACACCCCAAGCACTATCTCAGGGGAGGCTCTATTAGCTTTCTTTCCCAACGTGATTTTTGACCAGACAGACTCTGTCTTATCCATTCCATCACTTCTTATTTCTTTACAGTTAACCTCATCGATATACAATGGTACTCCACTACCTTTGTCTTTATTTCTGTCTTTCCTAAACAGCACATAGCCTTCAATACCTGTACTCCAGTCATGACTACTCTTCCACCATGTTTCTTCTAGCAGTGGTGTGAAATCTTTCTGGATCTATGGGTCTTTAACCACTTGGTAGAGGCAGACATTTTGGATCTCGAATCAGGGTCCATATGGCAGCCAAGGAGCCTCACTTCTCTCCTGATTTGGGGCCACCGCCTACTTCCAGGTCCAGTTTAGGGTCAGGTCCATCCTCTGCTCTTGGAGGAAATTCCTGTCACATTCCAGTTCTGCCTGGGCTTCCCACAAGGATGTCCCTATAGTGAGTCATTGGTAGTCTGGCACCTTGGGCAGGTTAGAGGGCCCTTCCCCCTGATCAGGGTTTGGCTGGTGCCCTAGTAACCCCCTCTTCACTGGCCCTCCCTTCCTCCCATTTGGGGATTGGCTGCCACATTCTTGTAAGATTTTGGAGAACTATGGCCAGTCGCACCCTAGCACCATGGGGCATGACAACTTGGTAGCTGGAGCCCAGGCAGACCTGGCAGACCTCTTCATGTCTGACAATCTCCAGCCAGACCTGGATTCACTCCAGGTGGATCTCTGTTCCCACTGGTTCAGGGTTTTCTATCAGGCCAGCTCAGATAAGGGTCTGGCTACACCCCAAGTCAACTAGGGCTGTCACAGAAGTTCCATTCACCCTTATGGGGACTCAGAGTTTCTCCAGACCCCTCTTGTGGGCCAGGGAACCCACCACCCACAGCTGGCCATAGTTACACTCCATGTACGGGCATGCCCATTGGAAGCATCTCTCTTGTCCACACTTGTAACAGTAGTCTTGCCCTCCTCTGACCAAAGGGGCTGCTTTTGTTGGGGTGAGTCCTCTCAGTGAGTCTTCTTCCCTCCAGATTGGGGGCTGGTTGCCTCTGTTGGAGTTTGAAATGAAGGCCAGTGGTCTGGGCAGGTGTCACAGGCCTCATCCATCAGTTTGGCAGGGGACCAGTTTGGTCTGTCTCTCTTGGCTGCCTGAGATTTCCAGTTTATGGGGTCACAGTTCTGACCCTTTGGCAGCCAAGTAATCCTCCATCAACTCTAGGGTCTCAGCAAGTGTTGCTGGCCATTGTTGCTGTATCCATTTCTCCCCCCTGGCCCTGACCCCATTCCTGGGAGGATTTGGGTGAAATGTTCTAGGGTAGAGGTTCTCACAACAAATTTTTTGGTGGCCTCACAGTGTGGCCACCAACTCTTGCTGATAGCCGCACTGACACTTTTTTCCAAAATTATTTATTTTTCCTAAAGTTAATAAAGTAATTTGCACGGATATACATCCAAACCATTGCAATTTATTTATGTAGGGTTTTTTTTTCAGACAGTAATAAAAACAATGCACAGTTACCTCTATTCTTTACTGGTTCTAATAGAATAGAAACACAAATAAGGTTATTGGCATGTTCTTGTCATTTTTGTTGTTTCTTTTGCTTTTTTGGTAAAAAGTGGTTATGTGTACAACAATTCGGAAGTAAATTTAAAAATGCTTTGACATAAAAGAAGTCCAAATAGCAATGACAAAATATATCTGCAAATATGCCTATTTTTTCTTTCAGAAACAGACAAAAAATCAATCTAATCCAATAATAATGATAATAGTTATAACAAACATAATCCTATTATATTGTACATTAGTAATACAGTGTGATAATGAAATTAAAGTTATGGGTTTTAACACATCCACTGTGTGTATCAGACTACTTGCAAAAGTTCAGGAGCTCTTTGAATGGAAAGTCTGCAGGTTAGCATCAGTGAGGCAGTTTTGGTACTTGTTCGTCAGACAATGCAGTGCACTGAATGCCCTCTCACACAGCACAGTAGTAGAAAACAGGGCTAGGAAAAGCAAAGCAACTTTAGAGAGGGGCTTGTAGATGTCCTCAAACAGATATACATTACTCCAGAATTCCTCTACTATTACACTGGGCTGACTAAAGTATGTTTTCATCCTTGAATCATTGCACATTTTCAGGATGAGGAAATTGAGATTGCTTAACTCGAAAGAATCATAGGAAGCTAATCAGTCTTGCAACCCAGTTAGTTTGTCACTGACCCATTCAACAATTCTGGTTCAGATTTTTTGACTGCAAACAAAGGTGTACTGATGGAAAAAGTTTCCTTTACTGAAATGATTTTCAAGATTCTCCAAGAGAATATTCTGGTGTTCGGTTACAGCTAAACTGACTTTTTGCTGCACATTCTCATCCTGACAGCTGAGAAACTCACTAAGCTCAAATTAAAATTAAAAGTCCCATTCCGCTTGTAGGTGCTGGATGATGTTGGTGATTTTCATTCTGAATGTATTAATTAGTTCAATGCTTTCAAATATTGTTAGCTGAGGTTACTGAAGCTCCAGATTCAGGGAAGCAAGATTCAATAAAAATCCTTTCAAAAAGAGCAGACATCCATGTACTTCTGGATCTTGTAGTTTTTGAAACAGTTATGGTGAAACTTTTTACAAAACCTCAATGAGCCCTTCCCAGAGCTCAAACACTCTGTACACTGTCATTAAAACTAACCGAGTGGACTGAGTTGTAAATCAGCAGCACCTTGTGTATCTCACAATCCATTTCACACAGAGTTGTGAATCTCCCTTTATTGACACTGCTGGTGTTGACAGCACTGATGCATTTTTTCACTATGGATTCAACCTTATCTATACTTTTCATTGAAGCTTTGCTGGCAAGTACCTCTTGGTGGGCAGAACAGTGAAACAGAAAAAGTTTCAGAGTGCACCTTTCTTGGAATCAGTTCAGCACCCCTACTCATGCACTTCGCTTAGCTGCTGCCCCATCAGCTGTCAAACCGCAGAGATTGTCAAAGCTAAGATTGCGCTCTTGCATTCTCGCCTTTACATATTCAAAACATGTGTTTGCCAGTAGGCCGATCTCTGAGGCTCACCTGACATAAAACACCTTCAGAAAAACAAGGGCAATCACAGTTCAAAAAGCGAACCCATACGATTACCTTCGATTCCTCGTGACATCAAGGCTCTTATCCATGCACAGACTGTAGAAAGGGCTTGCTGAAATTTTTCCAGCTATTTCATTTTGTAGAAATTTTGCCAGCTCTCTTTTGCTCCTCTGTAAAGTATCATTACCCAAGTGGTATCCCTCTGAAAAGCTTACTTTCTGATTCTACGTCCAGAAACATTTTCTTCAGGAGTTCTCCATCACTGAGTGTCCTTGCTTTCCCCAAAAGTAGTGCAACTTTAAAAGTAGCCACTCCAGTCTGATCTGCTTTATTAAAAAAATCTTTGAGATGCTTCTGGTGTCTTTTGAATTCAGTGTTTGCATCATGTAACAGCTTGCACCTCTGAAACTTATCATGGTAATTCTCTTCAAGTACCCCTGCATGAGTGCTATAGTGACGTTGCATTGCACAAATTTTGATTTGATTAATTTTTCTCTTACAAACAGCACACACTGCAACTTGCTTGGAAACCGAATCAGATGGCTTCAGAAAAACAAGAAACTGCCTTTCCCACTGGTCTTGAAATGTTCATTTTTCTTCCTTCCATGTTCTGCTTTTCTTAGCAGGAGGTGGCTCCTGTAGGACCATCTTTGTAACACATTCAGGGCACTTTCTCATACTGATTTTTTTTTTGTAAAATCTTCTGATATCCATTCATGTCTTTAACTCTTTTGCCTTTTGCCACAAACAATCTCAGCCTAGTCAAATACCATGCAGTGATCTTGCCGATGATGACATTGACCAATAGCTGCTTACAGAGCTACGGTAGTGGGAGATGTAAACACAGTGTGAATATGTTTTGTGATTTGAAAGGAAACCACAACTACATAATTCAGTTCTGCCTGCACTGTAATAATATTGACAAGGGAATGAGAGTGCATTATGGTTTATGGAGTTTACAAGGCAACTTTAAAACTTTCCATCAAGGTAATTGTTGTAGTGCTCTGGTGCACAGGAGTATTTTAACTTCTATATTGTGGATTTAACCAGGGCCGTATGGGTGGCAATATGGGCGGCAATATGGGCAACCACCCATGGTGCTGTAGTGGGAGGAGCACCATGGTCAAGAGGCAAGGAGCAGGGCAGACCTGGGGTGTGAGGCCGCAGAAGAGACCTGGGGACAAGGAGGAGGAGGCAGCAGGGCTCATGGGTGATGGGACAGTTGGTGGGGAGCCCAGGAAGCAAAGGGAACTAGGGGAAATGGGGGCAATGCTTAATTTCTAATGAAAGAGGTGTCAGAGCCCAAGCAGAGCAGCCGGAGAGTGGCGGCTGATGGCAGGTGCCCAGCTCTGAAGGCAGGGTGGCATTGGGGTGCTAAATGTGCTGTGCTGTGAAAAGTACAGGGCAGAATTGCCTAGGGGCTGAAGTCAATAGGACAACCCTTCTGAGTAGGTCAGTATGGCCTAGCAGCCAGGCAGAGGTTAGGTTGCCACCCCCAGGAGTGGATTTGCAGCTGGGGTAGAGGGACCCAAGCCCCTGCTCCACCAGGTCCCAGTCAGGGCCCTGTCAGCAGCAAGTGTAACCACCAGAGAATCAGCGTGAATCCCTCTGAAACATGCTGACTTTGTTCCTAGCTCCATAACCAGTTCAATGTCTGGTTCCCCTGGGCTACTTCCTATCCAGTCTTCTTGCTCCATAATCTATGAGACCTCTGGGGTAGTTGTCAGGTGACGTTCCCAATGACTCCTTCCTCTAATGGGCAGCTATGGTCAGCCAGGTATTAGCCTGGGTCTCGGTAGCCTGGCCTTTGTGCCCCAGGGCTACAACAGTTCCTAGGTGGGAGCTTGCAACACACATCCTTTCTCCTCAGTCATGGCAGACTGAGCTGTGCTGCTCCCTTTTATACTGTAGTTCAAGTTGGAGCATGCCCAGCAGAGGTGGGAGTGCGTGGCTTCCTCAGCCCACAGTATGGGGTTAACCTCTTCCCTTCCATTGCAGGGCAGGTATACCCCATGACAGATACCCTCTCCTCTTTGCTCACACTGAATCTTCTTCTGGGTTTGTCTCTTCCAGAGAAGTTCTCCCTGGCTGGTTCCCCAAGCCCTGTGGTGGGGGTAGTTGGCCAGGATGTGGTGTTACCCTGCCAGCTCTCACCTCCGGCCCGGCTGCCCAGCATGGATGTGCTGTGGAGGAAAATTGGAACAAGATTTATCCCTGTTCATGAGTACTTGGATGAGGGTTCCCAGAACCTGCCAGGGGAGAGTTACCAGAATCGGACGGAGCTATTCCTGCAGGAATTCAGCACTGGGAATGTCTCCTTGAAGCTGAAAGCGCTCCAAGAGGCAGATGCTGGGACTTACCATTGCTTTGTGAAGAACCCAGAATGGAGCCAGGAAGCCACCACTGAGCTAGGGATTGCAGGTGAGATGCAGCACTAGGGAACACTGTACCTGGGCAGCCAGAGCCTCCTGTAAGACGGGGGGTGCCCCCAGACTGAGCCCAGCATAGCAGTAGGGTCCTGTGCTGCAGAGACTGTTGTACAGGACTCAGTAGGGGGCGCTTTCCACTTGCACTCAGCGCTGACCCTACTGTGGTGCTAGCAGGGTCAGTGCTGCATTAAACGACCTCTTTTTAAAGAGATGTAAAGCCACAGTCCTCAGCTCTCATGCTCATTGTGGTGCTGTTTGAAGGAGTGGGACCTTTACCCCTATGTTCTGCCCAAATCCTAGCTCAGGTGATAATTATATTTGGCCTCCCTAAAACTCCCCCTGCAGTTTCCAAGGGCTGGGATATTGTTTGTTATTCTCTGGGCACCAACCACATGTTCAGTGCTGCACAAGGCCAATGGACGGGACCATTTACTTCACTGAGTAACCTAGTCCCAGACAATGCAGTTCAGAAACATGGAGCGCTAGGTGAGAGGTCTTCATGTGATAATTCTTTAAATGTTTTAAATCATCTCCCATCTTCGGTGGCTTCTAATCCAAAGGCTCCACAGAAGATGTCTGCTTTTAGGGAGAGATTGAAATGAGGGGAAGGTGGTTGTGTGCAGAACAGGGAGAAGGAAATCCAACCATGGGTGATGGCGTGGTCTGGCACCGTTATCAGTGTGGGATAAGGACTCCAGAGGAGACAGTATTTAAGGGACAGTGGTGCAGGAGGATTGAGAGCAGTTATGTAGGCAGGGTCACCAACCCACACCTCATGCTCTGTGCTCAAGATCCTGACAGTTGTTTGGCTTCACTCCAGAAGCGGTTGAATTTTAGCAGCAGGTGCAGTGATCTCTGTGTAGCAGTTTCACCCTGCATGTTCCTCAGTGAGCCTGCAGGGCACAGTGCTCTATGGAAATGCAAGATGGCATTATTTAATTTCCCCAGTCATAAGAATGAGGGATCCCAGGGACGCTTTGCACATGAGGGAATGTAGCTTTCCAGTCACAATTCCCTATACCCAGTGGTATCTGGGGAATCACATGGGTGCTACCAAAGTCACAATTTCCTGACACACAGTCTCTGTCTCTCCCTGTAGTTATGGCTCCAGTGTTCATTGATGTGCTGGGCCCCCGAGGCCAGGGGATCGGACTGGCCTGTAGAACCACAGGCTGGTTCCCCAAACCCGAACTCCAGTGGGTTGGAAACTGGCAGAACCTGACAATGGAGATTGTGACCAACGTAACTCAGGACAGGGAGAACCTGTATAGTGTTGTGAGTTACGTCACTGTCACAGAAGGGGAAGACAATGGAGACATCACCTGCATAGTGCAGAATGGCCTGCTGGAGACCGAGCGGCAATCAGCCATTCACCTCTCAGGTGAGTCCCTCCATTCAGAAGGGGTCACCATGGGAGTTGGGGGCTGGGTCACTTGGTAGTTTCGTTCAGCTAGGACCTGTTTCTAGTACTGAGACAAGAAATGTCCTTCTTATGTGATTGTGGGGCCATTAGTGATGGAGGTTTCTGTGATCTGGACAAACTGGCTGTCAGGAGTTGGGCTGAGTCTTGTGAAATGAACCTGATATCATTCTTTGAGGAGATGACGCGTTTGGTTGATAAAGGTAACTAGGCTGAAGTAATAGACTAAGGGTGTGTCTACACTAGAAATGCTATAGCTGCAATGCTGTGGTTTAAACACTTACTAAAAGGACAGAACAGGTTCTTCTGTGAGATAGTAAATTCACCTCTCTGGGAGGTGGTAGCTAGAGTGACAGACGAATTCTTCCATCAACCTAATGGTGTCTACACTGGGCTTAGTTTGTCTTAAATACATCGCAGAGGATGTGGAACTTTTCCCAGCTCTGAGTGAATCATTTAAACCAACCTAACTCTGTATTGTAGACCAGATCTCAGACTCTGAAAAGGTTTTGATTTTGTCCTGCATGAAACTCTGATGAAAAATTAACACTGTACAAAATCAATGTAGTCCATGTTATATGGATTAAAAACTGGCTAACTGATAACTTTCAAAGTAATTGTAGTGGGGAATCATCCTCCAATGGGGATGTTTCTAGTGGGGTCTCACTGGGATCTGTTCTGGGCCAATGTTATTCAATAGCTTTATCAAAGAGTTAGACTTCTTACCTCTCTGTCCCAGTTCAGGTGTGCCCCGCTGCTTCCTACAGTCCACACTTAGCTTCCACCTCACACACCTCAGTCCTTTGTTCCCCAGCGGGGCAAACACTGCTTGGCTTCCTGCCGAGATGTGGGTCATCCATGGTCATTGGTTGCTAGGTATCAAAGTCCCTGTGACTGGATTTGCCATTGTCTTCTCAGATGATTCACAGATATCAGACCTAGGGCTGCAGACAGCTACACACCATTCACACGTGTTTTAGCCTGCCCAGAAAGCAGACCTTTCCCCCCAATAAGTAACAATACAGCATGCCGGGGAAACTGAGGCACATATAGCCTTCAAAATATTACAAACATTTCCCACTTTGTCACACATGAATTTCAACATGGCCAAATGCAAGATCACACCTCTACAATACAAGCATAGGTCACAGTTACAGGATGGGAGACTGTATATTGGAAAGCAGTGATTCTGGAAGGGACTCGAACATGAGCTCCCAGAGCAATGCTGCAGATAAGGCACCACCCTTTAATGAATAGGCACTGATTCTGTGGGTGCTATAGGGCTGAAGCACCCAGGGAAAAAAAATAGTGGGTGCTCAGCACCCACTGGCAGCCCCATGGAACAGCTCCTCCCCCCAGCACCTCCCACCCACCAGTGGTCAGCTGTTCAGCAGCATGCAGGAGGCACTTGGGGTGGAGGGGGAAGAGCGGTGACCGGAAGAGGCAGGGGGAGGGGGCAGAGCAGGACAGAAAGAGGTGGAACAGGGGCAGGGCAGGGGTGGGGGCTTGGGGGAAGGGGTGGAGTGGGGGTGGGGCCTAGGACAGAGTGGGGTCGAGCACGACCCGGGAACTCAGAAAGTCAGCACCTCTGCTTGAATGTGTAATGAGAATATCTAGCAGCAGAAAGGAGGTGACATTTCCTCTGTATAAGGTGTTAGACCACTGTGGTATTCTGTGTCCAGTTCCCACGTCCACACTTTCAAATGCGATGTTGGCATGCTGGAAATTGCTCAGAAAATAGCTACAGGAACTATCAGAGGTCTGGAAACCTGCCTCACAACCAGAAACATAACAGCTCAATTTATGTAGCTTATCCAAGGGAAGGATGGAAGGTGACTTGATCACAGTCTGTAAGTCTGTACACAGGGAGGAGATTTCTGACAGTCGATAGGTCTCTAATCCAGCTGACAAAAGCAGAACAAGATCTGATGGCTGAAAGTTGAAGCTAGACAAATTCAGACTAGAAACAAGATGCAGACTTTAACAGTGAGGGGAATTTACCATTGGAACAACTGCCGTAGGGACGTGGTGGATTCTCCAGCAGTTGAAATCTTAAACCCAAACTGAGCGTCTCTTTCTATAACATCCGCTCCAGCTGCAACAGAAGTTCTGGGCTGGATGCAAGGATCAATGGAGGAGGGACTCTGGCCCATGAATAGAGGAGTTCTGACTAGTTGGTCATAATGGCCCTTTCTGGCCTTGACATCTATGAATCCATGAACTGATAACATACTGGGGCAAGCTAGGAAAACAATTGTTCTCTGCTGAACTTATGTGGACTGGACATTGTGACTGAGAACTGGGAGCTGTGTGACAGGGACCATCTGAACAGCCAGCTGGTGCAGGCAGGGCTGGGCAAGCTGGACATGCAGCTGCTGGCTGTTGGCTTGTAGCAGTGGGAGAGATTTGGCAAGAGCAGAGTCCTGGTTCTTGGAACTAACATTGTGCTGTCTTCTCCGGTTTCAATGGCTCCCATTTGTGGTTATGATTTCAACATGGAAGGGATGTTCCCTTCATTCCTGTGATTATCTGGGGTCCCTGGACCAGATTCAGCTCTCAAGCCAAGTGGCAAACCCCATTCTCCATCTCCAGGATGGGACCATGCTCATCACACTCTGCACTCTCTGTTTGCCAGGTGACATTTTCCCCCGTGTGTCTCCCTGGCTGGCTGCATTCTGGGTATTGTTCATGCTGGTTCTCGTTGCTACTGGAGCGTGTGCATATCTTGGATACACAGGTAATGGGGATGTGTTATTTGCATGTTTAGAGCCTGGCCTTAAAGGGCACTGGGCTGGGGCAGGGGAGAGTCTTATTGTTCAGATATTTACCCTGTGTTGGTTTTAGGAAATAAACCAAACAATCACACCTGGGTCCCCAGCCCCACTCGTATTAGTGTATTGCTCAGTGTTTCCCCTTCCTTCCCTGTCTCACTGCAATGTCTGATTCTCTGTCTCACAGCAAAGCAAAAGGCCTCTCAGAAGAAACCCTCTAAAGAGGAGGCTCTGTTTATCCATGGTAGGTCTCTTGCTCTGTCTGTTGAAATGTGTGAGCTCTGTGACTGGTTGGTGTTATCTGTGGGCTCAATGCAGCAAAAGGGATGGAGCTGGGAAGTCTCTGCCTAATGGTTCCTCATCTCCCCCATGTTCTCACACATGGTGCTGAGAACAGGTTGACAAATGTGTATTTTGCCATGGAAACCCAACAGTCAGTGCTTGTGAGATTCCCTGCATGTGGGTGCAGCAGAGAGTTGGGTTTGCCATGAGAAATCTGGGTCAGATTCTGCCACCCTAGGTAACTGTTAAGTGGCTCTTTCTCCTTAAAGGAAATGACACACCATGGTCATTGACACTTTGTGAGATGATTTCATCCCTGTGGCTGTCAAATGCACAGGACAGAGGGTGGGTGATTAACCACTGGAACAAGCTCCCAAGGGCAGTGGTTAATTCTTCATTTCTTGATGGCTTCAGCTCCAGACTGGACACCATTCTGGAAGCTCCTGTAGCCAAACCCAAGTTATTGGACTCAGTGTAGGGGAAACTGGGTAAGATTCTCTGGCCTGTGATGCACAGTAGGTCGAACTCTACCTGTGATGCACAGTAGGTCGAACTAGATGCTCTGATGGTCCCTTCTGGCCTGAAACTCTATGAATCTGTGACATTCACTCTCTTGAGCTGTGGTAATAAATGCAACAACAACGGTATGTAACTCCATACAGCTAATTTATTCCACTGTGACCTTTTCAATATTTTGTAACAATATTGGTTTCCATTGTGTTGGTGCTGAGTAGTGCTGACCCATTCTGCTGTGCACTGCACACACATGCAGGGAAATACAGATGAATGATGCAGAGAATGGATACAACATGCCAGCACCATGACTGGAGTTCTCTGGCAATCACAGCCTGGAAGAGCCCTGAGGCTTCCCCTCTTCCATCTCCTTTGCCCTCTGCCATGCTCCCTTGCAGCCACCATTCCTCCAGCTGGGGAGAGCTGGATGGGGCTCCCCTAGCAATCATTGCTGTTCTGTAACCAACCAGAGGGGTCGCTGTGGAGTAACTGACCCCACCACATGGTTGTACTGGTCTTGCTGCACCAGCCCAAGACTTGCTCTCCACACAGCCCAGCAACAGTTTAACTCAAGGTGTGTTTTGGAACCTAATTAGATAAACTGGTTCATGTGTGTGTGTAGACAAGGGCTAAGGAGTGAGAAAGTCCCCCAGGTCACCTGTGTGTTGGTGCACATCTCTAACCTCTTCCCCTGCTCCTGATAAACCTGCCGGCTCCTGTACTGGGGCTGGGAGTGCAGGTGTGCGATGTCTGTGGCTAACCCCAGTGATAAGGGAGTGTACAGCACCACACACAGTGTGTGTCTCTGGGTCTGATTATTTCCTCTTACCCATTTCAGAGACTGAGAAGAAGACACTGGATGCAGGTACTTGGCTAAACCCCTAGTAAAAACCTGTCTCTATTTTCGCACTATAATGAAATAGAAGAATGACCACACATGCTATATGGACCTGGATCTCAAATGAACAGTGACTCCAAAGTCTACTATGCTCTGTATAGGCTTTGTGAGGACCCATCACTTGCATTATTCTCACAAGAGCCAGGACAGGACCTGACCCCATGTCTCTAGGGATGGATGGGAAATCCAGTGCCCAACAGTCCCATGGAGCCCTTCTGCAGCTAAGCTTCTGCCCACCACTGACTATAGAGTTACACACTTTTGAAGATCAGCACCACAAAGGAATTGCCCATCGCAGAAATAGGAGGTCTGAGGCCAAGTGATAGGCTGCAGCAGTGCAGGCCTCTCTCCACCTGATACATGTTCTGGTGTGACGCTGCCTCCCCTCATTCCCTGCAGTGCCATCAGCTGGAGATGCTCCCCCAGGGCAATTTGTGGGCCCTGTTTAGGGGTTGCTCTGGGACCATGTCTGTTGTTCATTAGCAACAGTTTTGTCTGACGTGTCCTGTCAGTCCTGAGACCCTTGGCTCATCAAGTACATCTACACTACAGCTGGGAGTGAGCTTCCCAGCTCGGATATCCAGGAACATGCTGGCTCTGCTTGAATCAATGCACTGACAATAGCAGTGTGGCTGGGAGCAGCAGGGGCAGCAGCTCAGGGAAGCTGCCCAAATACTTACCCAGAGGGTCTGGGCCATTTTGTACTTGAGTAATTAGACCAAGCTGCTGCACATGCTACCCCCAGCTACCTGTCTACTTTTAGCACACTGGCTCAAGCAAAGCTAACACTTGTCTGCCTGCCTGAGCTGGGACACTCACTCCCAGCTGCAGTGTGGATGTACCCAGAGTTTGGAATAACCCCACGTCATTGTGCTTAGAGGGACAACACTGAACCCATGATGGTTTCCTTTTCCTCTCTCCCCAGAATGCCAGGAGCTGCGTGAGACGCTTGGTAAGAAAAGAACGTCCACCCCCATTAGAGCCCCTGAGCAGAGGTTCCCAGCCACACATGGTGCTGAACAGATATAAAAGCAACGATACCACAGGTCAGGGCTGAGTGAAGAGTTTTGTCCAAAATCTGAGTCACCTCAGTCCCACAGCATCACTGTGAGCCTTCTGCTCTCATGTCTGGATAGAGAAACACGTGTCACCTGGCCTTTGGCAATCCAATGCCAATCACATTGTTCTGACACAGGAGAAGGGGAGATGTCACTTTCTATAGATGACTGCTGCAGTGAAAGCTCTTCTGGGTCATTTCTGAGAATGTGGAGATGAGTAAGAGACCAGACTCAGACTCACTATTTCATGCTTTGTTTCCAAGGCCAGATCCCAGATTTGAGTCCCGATCATCTGCATGTCCAAGTCCTGGAGTGCGTAACTTTGATGCTCCAAAGGGCTGTTAGTAACAGAAAAGGAATTCCCCTTAGACAGAGAATGTTTAGAATGTCAGAGCTGTATCCGGATCCAGACTCACATCTTCCATCAATGTTAGATGGTTTGCAAATTACAGGACTAATGCATGTTTGTGCAAATCATTAACTGCCAGCCTCACTTCTATCCAAGCTGCTGGTTCCTGCACTAGGGCTGGGCATGTGGCGGTGGGGAATCTGTAACTAACCCTAGTTGTTATGGGCAACACAGCATCACACAGTGCCTGTCTCTGTGTCTAACTCTTCTATCCTCCCCCCTATTTCAGATGCGCAGAGGAAGGCTCATGAATCAGGTACTTGTCTAAACCTGTAGTAAAAGTGTGTCTGTGCTTTCATATTGTAACGAGATAGAAAAATCCTCATATACCATTTATGTACTTGAGTCTCCTTCATGACCATCTCCTCCTGCCTGAGAAATAAGGAAACATGGCAGCGTTTGCAGCTCCCTATTTCAATATTGTCCTTAACAACAGAGAGTGAATTTAATGCATATAAAATGGCAGGGCTCAGGCTAGGTCTACATTGTCCAGTGGTTCAGATTACAGGGGTGTGAATAACAGCACACACCAAAGTGCTGCTCTGTAATGCTCCTGTTTGGATGCTCTGGGTGTGAACTGAAAGCTTCCTAGTTTATATTTACATAGTCGTATTTCAAGAGGACTATATCAGTGTGATCTAGGTACCATTTAGTGTGCACCAGTAACATCCACATGGGGCATCTACTCCCCCTCAGGCCGAAGGAGGGACCATTTAGTGGGTAGTTACAGCGCAGCACTTTGGTACATTCTGAAAATCACAGCCCCATATGCTGAACTACAGAGTTGGTTAGATAAGCCCTGAGTTAGGTGCTGGGCAAACTTCCTTCATGCGGGTGTGTGGGTGTATCTCAGTTCTGACATGCAAAGTAGTTGCTATTCCAATATTGGTCTCCCCATTTGCACCCAGCTCTGCCACTGCCCCTCTATGCTCACCCACTGCCTCCCTGCCTCCCCATAGCACCTGTGCACCACCAGTGCCTCTCAGTCCCCACTCACTGCCTCCCTGTTGTCCAGACTTGTGCTCCACAGTGCTGTCCAGTCCCATTGCCCACCCATCCTGCCTGCCCTCACTCACACCATACGTGCAAAGTAACTAGTAGGGGACCTGGAACAGAGCTGTTCAGTGGGTGCTACTGTTTGCAGCCCTGTGCTTTCCCGCCCAAGGCTTCCTCCTCCAGCCACAGCTCTGTTGGTGTCCCTCAGTCTCCACCCATTGCTTCCCTGCTATCCAGGCCTCAGCTTCTCAGACCTTTCCTGTTTCCCCACATCCTACTTTGTGCCTGGGACTCAAATGAACAAAGCCTCCAAACTCCACTATGCGGGCTTTATGAGGTGCATTCTGATGGGACCACCCACTCACATTTTTCTCACAAGAGCCGGGACAGGACCTGACCTCACATCTCTAGGGGCCGACAGTAAATCCAGTGCCACACACCCCCACGGACCCTTATCCAGCTAAGCTCTTGCCAACCACTAAACCTAGAGTTACCCACTTTTGCAAATCAGCACCACAAAGGGATTGTACGGCACAGAAATAGGAGGTCTGAGGCCGGGTAACAGGCTGCAGCAGTGCAGGCCTCTCTCTAGGTGGCAAGTGTTCTGGTGTGACGCTCCCTTCTCTCATTCCTAGAAATGCTAACAGCTGGAGGTGTGCCTCTCATGCAATTTGTGGGCTCTGCTTAAGGGCTGATCTGGGATTGTGTCTGTTGTTGTTAACAACAGTTTTGTCTGACTTGTTCTGTCAGTTCTGAGACCCTTGGCTCAGTGGGTACGTTACACTGCAGCTGGGAGGAGCTTCCCACATGGGGTAGCCAGACACATGTTAGATTGAGCTTGTGCACTAACAATAGCAGTGTGGCTGGGTAGCAGGGGCTCCGGCTCAGAGTAACTGCCCAACTATGTCCTCAATGGTCTGAGTGGGTTTATACTTGAGTAGCTAGTGCAGGCCACTGAACGTGCTACCTCTGTCCACCTGGCTGCTTTTAGTGCACTGGCTCAATCAGAGCTAGCACTCCTGTGCCTGCCCGAACTGGTGTCACCCTCCCAGCTGCAGTGTAGATGTACCCAGAGTTTGGAATAACCTCATATCACTGTGCTTAGAATGACAACATTGAACTCATTATGGTCTCCTTTTCTTCTCTCCCCAGATTGCGAGGAGCTGCATAAGAAGCTTGGTAAGAACATCCACCCCCATAAGAGCCCCTGGGCACGGGATCTCAGACACACACGGTGCAGAGCAAATATAGAAGCAGCAACACCGCAGGGCAGGGCTGAATGAACAGTTTGGGCCAAAATCTGGGTCACCCCAGTCCCACAGAAGCACTGTGAACTCTCTGCTCTCATTTCTGGATCGACAGACACTTGTCACCTGGCCTTTGACAAGCCAGTGCCAATCACATTGTGCTGATGCAGGAGATGGGGGGCAGCCACTTTCTATAGATGACTGCAGCAGTGTAGGCTCTTCTGGGCCATTTCTGAGAATGTGGAGATGAGCAAGAGACGAGACTCAGACTCATGGTTCTGTGCTTTGTTGCTCACCCAGATCTGAGCCCCGATCATATGCACGACCATCCCCTAGGTACACATGGAGTGCGTACCTTTGATGGTGCAAAGGGCTGTTAGTAACACAGAAAAGGAATTACTCTTTGACAAAAGGGCTGAGAATGTCAGAGCTGTATTGGGATCCACACCCAAGTCTTCCATCAAGTTAGATGCTCTGCAAATGCTAGGGCTCCTGTGTGTTTGTGCAAATCACTAACTGCAGCCCTTCTGCTATCCAAGCTGCTGGTTCATGCACTGGGGCTGGGACTGTGGCTATGGGAAGTCTATAAGTAACCCCGTTCATTATGGGGCACACAGCATCACATGGCACTGTGTCTAAATCTGTATAACAGAAAATGTGTAAATGGCAGAAGTGCTGAATTATTTTTTTGTTTCAATTTTCACCAAAAAGGTTAGTAGCAGATTGCACCAAGGGCATTTTAGGTTGGACATTAGGAAAATCTTTCTAAGTGACAGGGTAGTTAAGCATGAGAATAAATTGTCTGGGGAGGTTGTGGAATCTTCATCACTGGAGACTTTTAAGAACAGGTTAGACAAACACTTGTCAGGAATGGCCTAGATAATACTTAGTTCTGCCATGAGTGCAGAGGACTGGACTAGATGACCTCTCGAGGGCCCTTCCAGTTCTATGACTCTATGATTCTATTATTCTTTTCTCTTCCCCATTTCAGAGACTTCAGAGAAAGAGAAGCAGGCCCTGAAGTCAGGTAATTGGACAATTTATAGTAAACTGTGTCTGTTCTTTCACACTATAACAAGATAGGAAAATTACCACGCGGAATATATGGACTTGAGTCAACTTCACGATTATTTCCTCTTTCCCTAGAAATCTACAAACACTGCAGGGTTTTTAGCTAACATTTCAGTATCATCCTTACTAATGGAGAGTGAATTTAGTGCATATGAATTAGTTGGACTTAATCAGGAGCTGGGCAAACTTCCTCTATGTAATTCTGTGGCTATATCTCAATTCCAACCTTCAAAATCCCTGCTATCCCAGTGCTGGGCCCCTACATGCACACAGGTCTGCTGGGCCCACTTGGTGCCCCATCAATCCACTGCAGGTCTAGATACCAATGAACTTTCCCCTCAAGAAGACTCTAGAGACATCCTGGTACCAGCAGTCCTGGAGCAGGATCTGGCTCTGGCACAGTTAACTGCTTCATCTTCAGTCCCAGAAGATTCTGTGGTTTTGGGCTCTTACTCCCCTTTGGTACCAGTGGATTTCAAGGCATTCCAGGACCTTTTACAGCATATGGCTGCTTCCCTAGGTGTTCAAGAAGGATTCCTTCAGCAGAACACCCACAAGTTAGTGGAAATCCAGCAGCTCTCTCCCCTAGAACGGTCACCCTCCCTATTAAAGATGGGATCCTTGATCCTGCTAAGGTTCTCTGGAGCATGTCAGCTTTGGTGCTGCCTACAGATAAGTGCATAGAAAAGTGCTTCATTCCAATGCAGGTGTTTGGGTTTTTTTACTCCCATCCAGCTTCAAAGTCCCTGGTCATAATTGTGATGAATTTTAAATCCCAGTAGGATAGATTTAAGTCCACTCCAGTGAGAAGGACTCTATGCATACGGACCTGAGAGGTGTGACCAGGTGCCTGGGATGTACCACACTGAGAATGCCACACTCAGGGCAGACTGCAAGAATCAGGGCAGAAAAATCCTCCCAAACTGATGGTTATTCTGTAATTAGACTCACCAAGCCAGTATCAAAAAAGCTTCTGCGGTACCTCTGTGATTAACCAGAAACTAAAAACAGAGCCCTTCCCCAGTTAAGCATCTTTCAGCCATTGACCCTAAAGTTACACTGTTTTGTAAATCAGCACCACAACAGGATTGCATGGCACAGAAATGGGAGGTCTGAAGCTGGGTGACAGACTGCAGCAATGCAGGGATCTCTCTATGAGATACATGGTCTGGTGTGACGCTCCCTCTCCTCATTCCTGGCAGTGCCATCAGCTGTGGGTGCTGACCCCAGGGCAATTTTTGGGCTCCATTTAAGAACTGATCTGGGACCTTGTTTTTGTTAATTAAAAACAGTTTTGTCTGACTTGTCCTGTCAGTTCTGAGACCCTTGGCTCAGTGGATACGTCTACACTGTAGCTGGGAGGAGCTTCCCACATGGGGTAGCCAGACACATGTTAGATTGAGCTTGTGCACTAACAATAGCAGTGTGGCTGGAGTAACAGGACCTGCAGCTCAGGGTAGCTGCCCAACTATGTCCTCAATGGTCTGAGTGGGTTTATACTTGAGTAGCTAGTGCAGGCCACTGAACGTGCTACCCCTGGTCACCTGGCTGCTTTTGGTGCACTGGCTCAATCAGAGCTAGCACTCCTGTGCCTGCCCGAACTGGTGTCACCCTCCCAGCTGCAGTGTAGATGTACCCAGAGTTTGGAATAACCTCATATCACTGTGCTTAGAATGACAACATTGAACTCATTATGGTCTCCTTTTCTTCTCTCCTCAGATTGCGAGGAGCTGCGTAAGAAGCTTGGTAAGAACATCCACCCCCATTAGAGCCCCTGGGCACGGGATCTCAGACACACACGGTGCAGAGCAAATATAGAAGCAGCAACACCGCAGGGCAGGGCTGAATGAACAGTTTGGGCCAAAATCTGAGTCATCCCAGTCCCACAGAAGCACTGTGAACTCTCTGCTCTCATGTCTGGATAGACAAACACGTGTCACCTGGCCTTTGACAATCCAATGCCAATCACATTGTTCTGATGGAGGAGAAGCGGGGGCAGCCACTTTCTCTAGATGATTGCGAGAGTGCAGGCTCTTTTCGGCCATTTCTGAGAATGTGGATATGAGCAAAAGACCAGACTTCAGACTCATGTTTCCATGCTTTGTTGTCAAGGCCACATCCCAGCTCTGAGCCCCGATCATCGACTCATCTGTCCCCTAGGTACGCCTGGAGGTAGTAGCTATGATGCTCAAAAGGGCTGTTAGTAACACAGAAAAGGAATTCCTCCTAGACAGAGAATGTTTAGAATGTCAGAGCTGTATAGGGATCCAGACCCACGTCTTCCATCAAGGTTAGATGCTTTGCAAATCCCAGGGCTCCTGTGTGTTTCTACATATCACTAACCACCAGCCCCACTTCTATTCAAGCTGCTGGTTCCTGCACTGGGGCTTGAAGTGTGGCTGTGGGGGAGTCTGTAACTAACCCGTCATTTTGAGGTACACATCATCATTCAGCATATCTCTCTGTCTAATTCTGAATAACAGAACATGTGGAAATGGCTGAAGTGCTGAGTGAATTTTTTTTTCGGTTTTCACCTAAAAAGTTAGTTGCGATTGGTCGTCTATCATAGTGAATGCCAGTGAAAATGAGGTAGGACCAGAGGCTAAAATAGGAGGAAAAGAAATTAAAATTTACATAGAGAAGTTAGATGTTTTCGTGTCACCAGGGCCTGATGAAAGACATCCTAGAAGACTCAGAAAGCTGACTGAGGAGATATCTGAGCCTTTAGCGATTATCTTTGAAAAGTCATGGAAGACAGGAGAGATTCCAGAGTATTGGAAAAGGGCAAATATTGGACCATTCTATAAAAGTTGGAATCCGAACAACCCAGGGAATTACAGAGCAGTCAGCCTAACTTCAGTACCTGGAAAGATAATGGAGCAAAGCATTAAATAATCAAACTGCAAACACCTAGAAGATAATAAAGTGATAAATTAGAGTCATCATGGATTTGTCAAGAACAAATGATGTGAAACCAACCTGACAGCTTTCTTTGACAGAGTAACAAGTCTTGTGGCTGGGGCTAAGTAGTAAATGTGGTAAATCTTGAATTTAATAAGGCTTTTGAAACTCTCACATGCACTTCTTACAAACAAACTAGGGAATTCCAACTTATATGGAGCTACTGTAAGATGGGTCCATAACTGGTTGGAAAATTGTTCTAAGAGATTAGTTATCAGCTGTTCACAATCAAACTGGACGGGCATATCAAGTAAGGTCTCCGGGGATCGGTTCTGGGTCCAGTTCTGTTCAATATCTCCATCAGTGAAATAGGTAATGACATAGAAAGTACACTGATAAAGTTTGGAGACAAAACTAATCTTGGAGTCATTGCAAGAGCTTTGGAGAATAGAGTTAAAATTCAAAATGATCTGGACAAGCTGGAGAAATGGTCTGAAGTAAATAGGACGAAATTCAATAAGGATAAATGCAAAGTACTCCACTTAGAAAGAAACAATCAGTTTCACACATACAAAATGGGAAGTGATTGTCTAGGAAGGAGTACTGCGGAAAGGGATCTGGGGGTAATAGTTGATCACAAGCTAAATATGAGTCAACAGTGTAACACTGTTCCAAAAAAGGCAAACATCATTCTGGGACATATTAGCAGGAGTGTTTGTAAGCAAGACATAAGAAGAAAATCTTACGCTCTACTCTGTGCTGATTAAGCCTCAAATGATGTGAAACCAACCTGACAGCTTTCTTTGACAGAGTAACAAGTCTTGTGGCTGGGGCTAAGTAGTAAATGTGGTAAATCTTGAATTTAATAAGGCTTTTGAAACTCTCACATGCACTTCTTACAAACAAACTAGGGAATTCCAACTTATATGGAGCTACTGTAAGATGGGTCCATAACTGGTTGGAAAATTGTTCTAAGAGAGTAGTTATCAGCTGTTCACAATCAAACTGGACGGGCATATCAAGTAAGGTCTCCGGGGATCGGTTCTGGGTCCAGTTCTGTTCAATATCTCCATCAGTGAAATAGGTAATAGCATAGAAAGTACACTGATAAAGTTTGGAGACAAAACTAATCTTGGAGGCATTGCAAGAGCTTTGGAGAATAGAGTTAAAGTTCAAAATGATCTGGACAAGCTGGAGAAATGGTCTGAAGTAAATAGGATGAAATTCAATAAGGATAAATGCAAAGTACTCCACTTAGAAAGGAACAATCAGTTTCACACATACAAAATGGGAAGTGATTGTCTAGGAAGGAGTACTGCGGAAAGGGATCTGGGGGTAATAGTTGATCACAAGCTAAATATGAGTCAACAGTGTAACACTGTTCCAAAAAAGGCAAACATCATTCTGGGACATATTAGCAGGAGTGTTTGTAAGCAAGACATAAGAAGAAAATCTTACGCTCTACTCTGTGCTGATTAAGCCTCAAATGGAGGATTGTGTCCAGTTCTGGATGCTACGTTTCAGGAAAGAGGTGGACAAATTGGAGAAGGTCCAGAGAAGAGCCACTAAAATGATCAAAGATCTAGAAAACATGACCTATGAGGAAGATTGAAAAAAATGGGTTTATTTAATATGGAAATAAGAAGACTGAGAGGAGACATGACAACAGTTTCAAATAAATACAAAATGTTTACAAGGAGCAGGGAGCAGAATTGTTCTCCATAACCTCTGACATTAGTGTCATTTCTAGTGACATTCCTAAGTGTCAGGGTGGTTAAGCACTGGAATAACTTGCCTAGGGAGGTTGTGGAATCTCCTTCATTGGAGACTTTTAAGAGCAGATTAGGGAAACACTTGTCAGGGATGGTATAGATAATACTTAGTCCTGTCATGAGTGCAGGGGACTGGACTAGATGACAGTCCTGCAACTCTATGATTCTATTATTCTTTTCTCTTCCCCGTTTCAGAGACTGCAGAGAAAGAGAAGCAGACCCTGAAGTCAGGTAATTGGACAATTGATAGTAAACTGTATCTGTTCTTCCACACTATAAAAAGATAGGAAAATTACACGCGGAATATATGGACTTGAGTCAACTTCATGATTACCACTCTTAGTGTCATACTTACTAACAGAGAGTGAATTTAGTGCATACGGATTAGTTGGACTTAATCAGAGACTGGGCTAACTTCCTCTATGTAATTCTGTGACTATATCTCAATTATGACCTTCAAAATCCCTGCTATCTCAGTGCTGGGCCACTACATGTACACAGTTTTGCTGGGGTTTCTTGGTGCTCCATTGTAGGTCCAGGTACTAGTTGGCCTTCCCCTCAAGGAGCCTCCGGAGACATCATATCTGGGACCATCAGTCCTGGAGTAGGATCTGGCTCTGGCACAGTGTCAAAGTTAGACTCTGGACTTACAATTTGTCAGATCACTGTGTTTTATTAGCAAAGCGCTCTGCTAATACACCAAGATAATGTGTGAGTGACATGCCAGGCTTAAACTACTTTATTTATACAGATAAAAAGGGAAGGAGCTTAACGAGAGAACAAAGGGAACAGAACTGATAAGTTTACCTGGGGCTAGACACACATATCTTATTTCCTTATTAACTCTTACCTATCTCCTGCTAATGTCCCACCATTAGCTTAAGTGGACCCATGGTTCCCTACCTTAATGTTTCTATTCCTGACAACTTTATTTCAACATTCCCCATTCCTGCTTTAAGGAACATATAGCATTTCTTTGATCCAGTCTACTTTTACAATCTAATTCATTCTACTTTCGCAATCCCTCCTTTTGGTCAAGCTACACAATGACCAACAATTACTGGGTTCCACATATCAACTGTTCTTTGTCTCTTTGTTCATCAGCAATATTTAAAATCATCATATTAGGACTCTGGTTTTGGGCAGCTATCTGTGTGGCATGTCTTACACAATTTTGCATACAACAGGAGATTAACTGAAAACAAACAAAAATTATTAGGATTCCAAACAGGATAGTCAGGGCTCCCTGAAACAACCAATTTCCTATGTCAGATAAATTGAACAGATTACTTAGCCACCTCCATAAAGAACTTGGCTCTTCATGGGGAAGATAGGAGATCTGTTCTAAGTGGCTAGCGTGATCTATTACCTCATTGGTGTTGTCAGGTATATTCACACAACATTCTTTTCCAATGAGAGCATTGGTCCTTCCTTTGGCTGCCAGCGCTATGTCCAATGCCTGATGGTTTTGGAGGGCTATCTGTTGGGTCGCCCCTGTTTCTTTGGCCAGGGCTCTTAAACTTTCTCCGGTTTCATTTGCTATTATTTCAACTACTGCTTGAAACCTCAGGAGCCTTTTTGCGTGGTGTATTACTCCCCCATGTGGGATAAAGAAACCACCAGTGGCCTCTTCCCAGATTAAGGAGCTTATGTTACTTACATAGCATTGGGCATCTGATAAATCCCTTCTTTTCCATCTGAAATTACAGAGGCGTTCTCGTGGGAAGCACTCTAGCACTCGGAATTGTGGGAAGAGTCGGGTGGGATAACAGATAACTGACCTGTTAGCTAGTAATGCAGTATAAGCTTTGGTCCCACAAACCAAATGATGCCCTATCAAGGCTGGAAAGGGTCAGTTGCACCCATTTGCCATGTAGGTCCCTGCAAAGGAGGAATAATATTCCCCAAAGGGCACAAGGTAATTCTTCTTATGAGGAGTGATGTTATTCACATGGCATTGAAAGGCTGTATTGTTCTCACTAAGGTTACTATAGGGGGAACATGAGATTGATTTCTCTGTTTGAGTCTAGGTTAACAAAAAAAATCATATCTTCATACCCGGCCTGCCACTTTTTAGTTTTGTTTGAATAATTCCATACACTATTGGCCACAATATGCTGAAGGCAACTGCTCCTTCCCAGATCCAGCCCTGTCCCATTACACACCCAACACCAATGACCTTTTCCCTCCACCACATTTATCCTTTTAGATATATTTATTCCCACCACTTCCCAAGTATCATTGCTGTTCCATGTTTTGTTAAATGGACAAGGTTCTCCAGTGAGGTCTGGGGAATTGAGTGGGATTGCCAGGACAGGAACACCAGCTTGAGAATGGGCTGGTATGTGGCTGCAGACCCAGAAATTAGAGATATTAAGTGTCTGAGCTATCCACACTTGCTGCTGGATAAAAGCAGCCAAGGAATAGGCACCACCAGAGGCGCATGTTGAAGGCAGGGCCCTTTTGGTTCTGACAGCCTCAACTGAGGGAACCGCAGTCATGGTTTTACATCCACCAGGCAGCAGGCGCTAAGGTCACTACTGCTTTTTTGGGGGGCCTTGCTTTAGGTCATTGTCTGCTTCTGGCAACCGTTACGAGAGCATAGATTGTAAGGTATTGCAGGCTGTTCCTCTATGTCTTCCTCTGGAGTCAAAATTGACTCTGCATGGTCCTAAGGTGATGATTGGTTCACTGGAGATGGTGCCTTCTTACACTGCGAAGCATGTATCCATGCTGTGAAGCCAGATAGTTTAACAGCTGTCTGGGTAGTAAGCAGTGCCTGATGAGGATCCTTCCACCGGGGTTCTAAGGTGTGTTTTTGATGATGGTGTCATACATAGACCCAATCACATGGCTTGAGGTCATGGCAAGTATCAGAGGTGGGCTCCGTCGGCCAGGCGGCTCGA
This sequence comes from Gopherus evgoodei, assembly GCF_007399415.2. NCBI lineage: Eukaryota > Metazoa > Chordata > Testudines > Testudinidae > Gopherus > Gopherus evgoodei. The sequence goes on along the minus strand of NW_022060027.1, from coordinate 1,164,700 downwards.
ACCTGTGAATGGAAGTGACTTACAGCTTGCATTAATTCTTTGCAATATTAAAGGAGCGTACTGTGAGTCAAGTTCAAGTCTAGGACTGGAGTAATGGTAGCCACAGCTCACATGGGGCATCCCATAATAATTTCAAAAGGACTCAGTTTATGCCTTTGGGATGGAGTAAATCGCATTTCCATACGGGCCAACGGTAAGGCTGCTGGCCAGCTTAACCCTGTAGAGTCACAAATTTTAGCAAACTTATTCTTAAGTACACCATTTCATCTTAAGTACACCTGTGCTCTGTGGGTGGTAGGGACAGTGCAACAGGTATGTGATATATAATATACAATCCAGGTGCTGAAGAAGTGGTCCTGTAAAATGTGTACCCTGATCACTGGACAGAGTGGCAGGAATTCCCTTGGCAGGCATAATATGATTTAACAAACATTTGGCAACAGACAGTGAGTCAGCCTTGCTTCAAGGAAAGGCTTCAGTCCAACCAGAAAATAAACATACCATAACCAATATAAATTCATATTGTTGACACTTAGACATTTGTACAAAATCAAGTTGCCAATGCAAGAAGGGTGCTTGGGGTAGGATCCAGAACCCCTGGGCCACTTTTACAGATTTACCAATATCGTGGCTTTGGCAAGTGGTACAGGCGGCACAGTGGCAAGCTGAAAAAGAGCTGAAGTGTGGGGTCCACCATCCTCCCTTAGTTACAGCAGAGACCGTCCCCTCCTTTCCAACATGCAAAACACCATGTAGCAGGGCAGCCAGAGATGGGTAGAGTGAAAAGGGGGCCACAAAGGTGCCAATAGGCAAACACCAAAGGGAATCAGGATGTAGAGAGCAACCTTGGGCAACAGAGTCCAAAGTGGCAGAGAAATAAGCCACTAGGAGTTTTTGTCTCAGTGCATCTGAATGAGAACTCCATGTGCACACCCAGATTGTTCATGGCAGAAAAGGGTAAAAGGCTTAGAATAGTTAGGCAACCCTAAAGCAGGGGCAGAAGCCAAACCTTGTTTGAGGGAAACAAAGGCAGAGTCGGCCTCAGGAGGCCCCGGCATGGGGTCAGGCACAGAGAATCAAGTGAGTTCCTGGAGAGGTTTTGCAAGGAAGGCATATTGGGGAATTCATTGCCTGCAAAATCCAGCCATGCCCAAAAGCTTTCAGACCTGGCATGGGGAGCAAGATCGGGGAAAGCTAAAGATAACTTGGGCGTGGGCAGGAGAAAGTGTACGGGAACCCTGGGAGAGGAGAAAGCTAAGGTATGTGACAGAGGCTTGACAGAGATGTAGCTTAGAGTGAGAAGTCTTGTGACTCTGGTTTGGTAGGGCAGTAAGGAGTACTGAAGAATCAGTTTCTGAAGCAGACAATAAAGAGGAACAGAGGAATATATCAGCTACATATTGGACTAGTGTGGATTCGGATGGGAAAACAAGGTCAGCAAGGTCTGGGGCTAATGCTTGGGAAAAATAAGATGGGCTTTCAATATACCTCTGGGGGAGCGTGGTCTGTGTGTACTGCTGCCCCTGGTAAGAAAAGGCAAAAAGATACTGGGAGTCAAAGTGAACCGGGACAGAAAAGAAAGCAGAGCACAAATCAACAACTGTAAAATGAGCTGCACCTGGCTGGATAGAAGCCAAAATAATTGCTTGGTTAGGGACAACAGGAAAGGTGGATATAACAACGCAGTTAATGGCTCAAAGATCCTGAACAAACTGCCACGATTTGCCATCAGTTTTTTGAACTGAGAGGATAGGGGTGTTACAGGGGCTGGAACAGGGGACAATAATGCCTTGTTCCCGCATGGCAGTCATGACCGTAGCAATGCCAGCCTCTGCTTCAGGATTTAAAGGGTATTGAGACAGGCGATGCAGGGGTTTGGATCTATCCGAGTCTTCTTGGAGAACGGGGTAAAGGGGAGCTCTCAGTTTGGTGGTGGGAGAGGAGGATTCCAATAAAACTTTTAACTTATCATTTGAATCTTTGAGAGAGGAGAGTTTTGATTCTGTTCACCTATGATTTGCCTCTTCCCACCACTGCATGAAACAATCAACCTCTCCTCTAGCCAATTTAGTTTTAGGTTGTCCGAGTTTGTCTCTTAAGACGTCCCTTCAGTCTTTGCCCCAAGATCCTAACAGTGGCCACTGAGTTTTGGGATTCCCCTGAGTTAACCTAGACCATTTTTCCAGAAATTTACAGGAGTCTGGACCATTCCTAAAATGCATAAAATTAGCCGGTGTTCCTTTAGGAAACAGTCCCGACTTAGACGTCTGGTTACCCATACAGGAGAACTTTACACACACCAATTGCACAAGAAGGAAATTCGGGTTCATCAGAGTGATGTGCAACACACAAAAGGAGCCCACAGGCTACTGCCTCAATCACCCTTGCTCTCACACCAAGGGTTTTACCCACGGTGCAGTGCGGCTACGATTGTACAGATTTCACTCACTCAGACCGCGGGGACAGGGACCCCTTGGTTGGCCAATCCTGAGAGAGTAGCCCTCCCTATTGAAGATGGGCTCCTTGAACCTGCTAAGGTTCTTTGGAGCATGCCAGCTTCGGTGCTGCCTGCAGCAAAATGCATGGAAAAGTACTTCCTTCCGCTGCCGGGGTTGGCGATTTTTACTCCCATCCATCCTCAAAGTCCCTGGTCATAATTGTGATGAATGATAAAGCCCTGTAGAAGAGGTTTAAGTCCACTCCAGTGAGAAGGAATCTATTGAAATGGACCTGAGGGGTGTGACCAGATGCCTGGGATGTACCACACTGAGAATGCCACACTCAGGGCAGACTGCAAGAATCAGGGCAGAAAAATCCTCCCAAACTGATGGTTAGTTCTATAATTAGACTCACCAAGCCAGTATCAAAAGAGCTTCTGCTGTACCACTCTGGTTAACCAAAAACTAAACACAGTCCCCTTTAGACATTCCAGCCCTTGGCTCCTATCCAGAGAAAAAGGTCTAATATAGTGAGAAATTACTGAAAATCCAGTTCACCAGATGTGAGGTTCTTAGCAATCCCAAAGAACCAAACACTTACCCCCAGGTCAATATGCATCTCAGATCTTACCCAAATATCATGTTGTCAATCAATCCTTAGTAAACTAATTAAAGAATTACTAATAAAAGGAGAGAAGAGAGTTATAAATGATTAAAAGATCATATACATACAAATGAGTGCAAAGTCCTTGTATGAGGTTTGTAACAGTGTTGGACTAGACTGCTGGCTTGCAAAAGTCTCTCTGGTAACTTCCAAATGATTGGAAGGTCCTCAGTCCATAGTTCAAGATGCTCCTTTTTTATAAATCCACAGTCCAGAGAATTGGAGCAGAAGAAGGCCAAAATGGAGATGTCTCAGATATCTTTTATATCCTCTGCTATGTGCATGGAAATTTACTGTCCCAAACAAAGGCCACAACTCCTGTGTGTGGAAAGTTACTGGCCAATGATGGAGTCCAGATTCACATGAGCATATCACATGCCCCTACATGTTCTGCTGAATCACAGAAGGCAGGCGGCCATTGGACCTCACTGTCCTAGGCATCCACAGGAAAGGCCTACTGGGCGAGATGGCTTTCTTCAATGGCCAATTGTGAGAGTGGAGAGTCCTTGATGGGCCATCAACACACTAGCCCTGATGTAAACCCATCTGGAGGGTGTCACTGAAGAACAAAACACGTGTTTGGGATACAAATACCTAGAAAATATTCATAACTTCAGATACAAAGATAATACATGCATATAAACGAGATAATCATACTTAGCAATTAATAACTATTATAGTGATACCTTACATGACAAACTTTGTATAAGATTTATTGCAACTTTGTACCCATGGTGACTGCATTAGTGTATTAGTCATTTTTATACAGAATCACAAGGAGCAGGAAGATCTACACCTCCTCTTCCTTGCAGTTGTGAATTGCCGGTCAGCAGATGCTGTTGTCCAAGTATGACTTTATCAACTACTTGGCTATGTCTAAATTCACGGACCAGCTGCCTGCGGCTTCGAGGGAGGAATTTTGAGCATATGTCACTGAAGGCTGTTTGGTAGCTAATAGTTCTTTGCAGTCCGGGCTGGATGTCGTGGATATTTCAGTGAGAGTGATGTCATTGGCAATGACCATGAGTAGGTCTTGTTCGCTCCTCCTGCGCCCTCTGTTTGGGGACCATCTGGCCTGCTTTTACATGGTAAGGGCTCATCACCACCAACAGCTGGGTCCTAAGTGCAGTCAAATCAAGTCATGACATCCAGGTGCTCTCCATCCCCTCTTCAAGGACGTCTCTCACCATATACTCTTTCTCAAGCAGGTTTGCTCTTTGTGAGTGTTGGAAGCGGTGCAGGAGGCTCTGCTGGAACACCAGTGTCAATGTTTCTATTCCCAGTACTTTCTGGTGCCCAAATTCAAGGGAAGGGTAAGGCCCATTCTCAATGTTGGTAACCAGAACAAATATATCAGGTGTATGAGGTTCTGAATGGTCACTCTATCAACTGTCCTCTCTGTGTTGTCTCAGAACGACTGGTTTGCTGCCCTGGACCTTCAGGATGCCTACTCTTATGTGCCAATTTTTCCCAGCCACAGAAAATTCCTTCTGTTCATCATGGGGGAGTACCATTTTCAGTACACAGTTCTTCCCTTCGAACTCTCTTCTGCCCCTCGGATTTTTAGCAAATTTATTGCTATTGTCATGGACTATCTCAGAAAGAAAGGGATACCCATCTTCCTGTATCGAGACAACTTGTTACTTGGGGCAAGTCCAGAGACGAAGTCCTTTCTCACATCCAGACTACACTGTGCTTGCTCAAGTCTTTGGATCTCATTCTAAATACTGGGAAGTCAGCTTTGGTTCCCACTCAGAAAATAGAATTCAATGGGGCCCTAATTGTGCCTATGAGTTTGATAGAATTTCTGCTGACCAACCACCTTCAGGAGAATTGCCACCTTTACCTCAAGTCTGCAGTCTCAGACTTCCAAGACAGCTCAGAAGTCCTTGAGGCTCTTGGGCCACATGTCTGCTTGCATGCAGGTGGTCCAATTCACAAGGCTGAAGTTTCACCCCCTTCTCACGTGGCTCAGCACAGTTTATTGTCCAGCTCTTCACACCTTACACAGATTGTTCCATTTTCCTCCACTGGTCTTAGACTCGTTGCAGTGCTGAATGTTCTCAAGAATGTTTGTCGGGGTGTTCCCTTTGTCTAGCCCTTACCAACCAGAAATGTTTTCACCAACACCTATCTTATGGGCTGGGGAGCACATCTGGGGTTGCTGAAAGTCCAAGGTTTATAGTCAGAGCAGAAGTCCTCTCTGCATATCGATGTGCTGGAGCTTGGGGCCATCTACAATGCATATTATGCTTTTCGGGACCATACCAGTGACTCAGTGGTTCACATACTTATTGACAATACCACCTTGAGGTATTATATGAATAGAAAGAGGGAGCACACTCCAAGGTGCTCTGCCAAGAGGCAATCAGGTTGTGGCAGTTCTACATCAAGAAGAGGATCACTCTGATGTCAACCACTTGCCTGGGGTCCAGAATCAGCTCATGGACCATTTCAGCAGGAGGTTTTCACTGAGTCACAGCTTGGGGCATTCCAATGATCAACTGTTTGCTATAAGGGACATCAGGAAATGCCATCTATTCTGCTCTTGAGGAGGCCTCAGTCCAGGTTCCCCACTGAATGCGTTCCATCTCAGCTGGAACTTGGCTTTCCTGTACGCTTTCCCTCTGATCCTGATGATCCCACAGGTCAAGTTCAAACTGTGGTGGACCAAACCAAGCTGATCCTCATTTCCCCAGCATGGCCGAGGCTGTATTCGTTCTCTGACCTTCTTGCATTGTCAATTCAGCCTCCAATACCCCTTCCTCTGCATCCCAACCTACTAACACAGAATCATTACTGCATCTTCCATTCTGTGCTCAGCTCCCTGCATCTCACGACATGGCTGCTGCATGGCTAATACCATGGCAGCAAGTTTCTTAAAAGGGATTTTTCATCTCTATCCTTTGGTCTGAGACCCAGTTCCTCTATGGTATCTTAATATGGTCCTAGCAGCTTTGATGGGACCTCCATTCAAGCCCCTAGCATCTTGTCTCTTTCAACTTTTGTGTCAGAAAACTGTGTTCCTGGTAGCTATAACATGTGCAAGGTCAAGGTGAGTCTGTGAGTTACAGCCTCTGATGTCATAGCCTCCTTATACACAATCCTTCCAAAACAAAACGACTCTACAACCACACCCAACGTTTTTCTCTAAAGTTGTTTCTCAGTTTCATCTGAACAAGGTGGTATATTTACTTTTGTTCTATCTTCAGCTGCCTTCATCTCTGGAGGAGCAGAGTTTCCACACATTGGATGTAAAATGATATCTAGATTTCTATCTGGACAGGACTAAATAATTTTATGCTTTGCCTTGCCTGTTTGTGTCATATGCAAATTGTATGAAAGGTCAAGTGGTCTCTTCCCAGACTATCTCCAAATGGATAACAGCTTGTATTAAGACTGTTTATGAAATAGCTTTGACTGTGGCCCCTCACCAGGTGAGAGCTTATTCAATGAGAGTGAAGACTATGTCAATAGTATTTGTCAGTGATGTCTCCATATTGGACATTTGGAAGGCTGCCATATGGTCATCCATGTATTCATTTATGAACCATATGCCATTACAGCATCTTCCAGGGTGGATGCACGTTTTGGTAGGGCGGCCCTGTGCTCCTTGTTTAGGTAGATTCAAAGCTCTGCCTCTTAGAGGGGGTTTACTGCTTGTAAGTCACCTAAGTAGAACGAACAACTGCATCTACTCAAGGAAGAAAAGGTTACTTATTTTAACAGTGGTTCTTTGAGACATGATGTAGACATATATTCCACAATACACACTCTGTATCAAACTAATCTCTGGCCATCTGGTGCAAAGGAATTGCGAGGGGCACATTAGTGAGACCTCATATAGCCAGGGGAGGAGCTACTGCCATGAGGTGCAAGCATCATCCCTCTATGGTACTTCTAGGCAAAATTATCCAGCTCTGGTGTGCTGTGCACACACACACCTAAGAGGAAAAAAAGTTTCTTTTTTTGAATATCTAGACTGGATGACAAGTTCCTTCCAGGTAGTGCCACCATTCTTCAAAGGTGGTCTTTATGCTTGCCACCAAATGAAAGGATTGTGGAGGGTCAGCCAGGAAATCGTGTGGATCAGGGAAAACGGTGGGGAGGGAATCACACAGAATTGTAAAGTTGTTGGTGTCCCTGAATCATGCCCTCCAGGAGAGTGGTTTTCACGTGTACTTGACCAGAAGACAAAGGAAAACCATCATTAGACTCTATGAGATTGGAAGTGGCTTGGGATTGCAGGGGACTCTGCTGGGTTTATAAAGCAGTCAGGTGTGCGTGAGTCAATGAGGGCCAGCGTGACAGATATTGCTGGGCATTTCTGGGACTGGAACCTGCAAGCAGGGTGTCCTCCAGAAGAGCTCAAAGTGTGTTCCAGTCAAGACTGAGGTGTGGGGGGGCTGTTTTTTCTGAGGTCAGGGCTGAGTGAACCATTGGGCCATAATCGGTTCAATTAAAGTCACTGCAGTCTAACTGCATTACTGGGCTCCTTGCAGTAGATACAGTTCCCAGTTCTTATGTCAACATCGTCTGACGATCCTTAGACAATCCAATGCCAATCCCATTGCTCTGATGCTGCAGAGTGCGCCAGCTACTTTCTATAGATGACTGCTGCAGTGCAGGTCTTCTGGGCCACTCCTCAAAATGTGGCTCACGTTTTCATGCTGTGTTGCTGAGGTTAGATCCCAGATGTGAGCCTCAATCATCTGCATGTCCATCCCCTAGTTGTAGCTGAAGTGCGTACCTTTGATATTAACCAGGATGGGCAGGAATGATGTCCCTAGCCTCTGTTTGCCAGAAGCTGGGAAAGAGCAACAAGGGATGGATCATTTGATGATTACCTGTTCTGTTCATTCACTCTGGGAACTGGCCAATGTCTGAAGACAGGATACTTGGCTAGATGGACCTTTGGTTTGACCCAGTAGGGTCATACTTATGTTCTTTTGATGCTCCAAAGGGCTGTTACAATACAGAAAAGTAATTGTCCTTAGACAGAAGGGTTGAGAACGTCGGAGCTGTGTCAGGATCCAGACCCACATCTTCCATGAAGGTTAGATGCTTTGCAAATCCCACAGCTCCTGAGTTTTGGTACATATCACTAACCACCAGCCTCACTGCTATCAATGCGACTGGCTCCTGCACTGGGGCTAGAAGTGTGGCTGCGGGTGTCTGTAACTAACACCAGTAATTATGGGGCACAGAGCATAACACAATGGGTCTCTGTGTCTAATTCTGTTCTTTTCTCCATTTCAGAGACTGAGAAGAATGAGAAGAGTCTGAAATCAGGTAACTGGAGAATCCTTAGTAAATGTATGACTGCACTTTCACACTATGGTGAGCTAGGAAAATCAACACAAACAATATATGGACTTCAGTCACCTGTATGATCATCTCCCTCTCTCCTGCAAATATCCAAACATTGCAGTGTTTGCAGCTCACATTTCAGTATCGTCCTTAATGATGGAGAGTGAATTTAGTGCATATGGATTAGTGGGACGTAATGAGGGTCTGGGCAAAATTCCTCAATGCAGTTCTGTGGATATATCTCAATTCTGACCTGTAAAATTCCTTCTATGCCCACCCGGAGCTCCCTGTGCATTGCTCTTCCTCCACATGCCGCCCTCCTAGGCTAGCCCTGGGCCTTAAATGAACAAATTCTAAACCCTACTACAGGCTGTGTGAGGTTTACTCTGATGGAACCCATCACCAACATTATAGGTGAAAGAGCCAGGACAGGAGACGATGCCACATTTCTGAGGGTGAACAATAAATCCAGGCCCACACAGCCCGACTGAGCCCTTCTCCAGTTAAGCGTCTTTCAACCATTGACCCCAGAGTTACACTGTTTTGTAAATCAGCACCATAAAGGGGTTGGATGGCACAGAAATGGGTGGTCTGAGGCCAGGTCACAGGCTGCAGCAATGCAGGCCTCTCTCTATGTGATACATGGTCTGGTGTGATGCTCCCTCCCCTCATTCCTGGCAGTGTCATCAGCTGCAGGTGCTGCCCTCAGGGCAATTTGTTGCCTCTATTTAAAGACTGATCTGGGACCTTGTCTTTTTTCATTAAGAACTGTTTTTTCTGATATCAGAGGGGTAGCCGTGTTAGTATGGATCATTTCATGCATCCAATGAAGTGGGTATTCAACCATGAAAGCTCATGCTCCAATACATCTATTAGTTTATAAGGTGCCACAGAACTTTTTGCTAGTTTTGTCTGACATGTTCTGTCAGTTCTGAGACATTTGGCTTATTGAGTACTTCTACACTGCAGCTGGGAAGAGCTTCCCACATGGGGTAGCCAGACACATGTTAGATTGAGCTTGTGCATTAACAATAGCAGTGTGGCTGGAGTAGAAGGGTCTGTGGCTCAGAGTAGCTTCCCAACTATGTACTCAGATGGTCTGAGTGGGTTTGTACTTGAGTAGCTAGTGAAGGCCACTGAACGTGCTACCCCTGGCTACCCAGCTGCTTTTAGTGCACTAGCCTGAGCAGAGCTAGCACTCATCTGACTGTCCGAATGGGTATCACCCACCCAACTGCAGTGTAGATGTACCTAGAGTTTGGAATAACACCACGTCACTGTGTTTAGAAGGATGACACTAAACTCTTTATGATCTCCTTTTCTTCTCTCCCCAGAATGTCAGAAGCTGTGTGAGAAACTTGGTAAGAACATCCACCCTTATTAGAGCCCCTGGGCAGAGGATCTCAGCCACACATGGTGCTGAGAAGATACAGAAGCAGCAACACCGCAGGGCAGGGCTGAGTGAAGAGTTTGGGCCAAAATCTGAGTCATCCCAGTCCCACAGAAGCACACATAGTTCTGATGGAGGAGAAGGGGGCCAGCCACTTTCTATAGATGACTGCTGGAGTGCAGGCTCTTCTGGGACATTTCCTAAAACATGGAGATGATCAAGAGACCAGACTCAGACTCACGTTTCCATGCTTTGTTGCCAAGGCCAGATCCCAGCTCTGAGCCCCGATCATCGGCTCGTCCATCCCCTAGGTACACCTGGAGTGCGTAGCTATGAAGCTGGAAAGTGCTGTTGGTAACACAGAAAAGGAATTCCCCTTAGACAGAATGTTGAGAATGTCAGAGCTGTATCAGAATCCAGACTCACATCTTCCATCAAGGTCAGATGCTTTGCAAATCCCAGATGTCCTGCGTGCTGCTACATATCACTAACCACCAGCCCCATTGCTATCCAAGCTGCTGGGTCCTGCACTGGGGCTGGGACTGTGGCTTTGCAGGTGTCTGTAAGTAACCCCAGTCATGTTGGGGTACACAGCATCATTCAGCACATCTCTCTGTCTAATTCTGAAGAAAATGTGGAAATGGCAGAAGAGCTGAGTGAATTTTTTTGTTTCAGTTTTCACCTAAAAGGTTAGTTGTGATTGGTCGTCTATCATAGTGAGTATGTCCAGTGGTCTGTGATGGGGTGTTAGATGGGGTGGGGATCTGAGTTACTACAGAGAATTCCTTCCTGGTTGCTGGCTGGTGAGTCTTGCCCACATGCTCAGGGTTTAACTGATCACCATATTTGGGATCGGGAAAGAATTTTCTTCCAGGGCAGATTGGCAGAGACCCTGGAGGTTTTTTGCCTTCCTCTGCAGCATGGGGCACGGGTCACTTGCTGGAGGATTCTCTGCAGCTTGAGGCCTTCAAACTACAATTTGAGGACTTCCATAGCTCAGATATAGGGTAAGGGTTTGCTATAGGAATGGATGGGTGAGATTGTGTGGCCTGCGTTGTGCAGGAGGTCAGACTAGATGATCATAATGGTCCCTTTTGACCTTAAAGTCTATGAGTCTATGAATGCCAGTGAAAATGAGGTAGGAACAGAGGCTAAAATAGTGGGAAAAGAAGTTAAAATTTACATAGAGAAGTTAGATGTTTTCATGTCACCAGGGCCTGATGAAAGACATCCTAGAAGACTCAGAAAGCTGACTGAGGGGATATCTGAGTCTTTAGCGATTATCTTTGAAGAGTCATGGAAGACAGGAGAGATTCCAGAGTATTGGAAAAGGGCAAATATTGGGCCAATCTATAAAAATGGGAATAAGAACAACCCAGGGAATTACAGAGCAGTCAGCCTAACTTCAGTACCTGGAAGGATAATGGAGCAAAGAATTAAGTAATCAATCTGCAAATGCCTAGAAGATAATAAACTGATAAAGTACAGTCATCATGGATTTGTCAAGAACAAATGATGTGAAACCAACCTGATAGCTTTCTTTGACAGGGTAACAAGCCTTGTGGCTGGGGCTAAGTAGTAAATTCGGTGTATCTTGAATTTAATAAAGTTTTTAATACTGTCTCACATGAACTTCTTACAAACAAACTAGGGAATTCCAACCTAGATGGAACTACTATAAGGTGGGTCCATAACTGTTTGTAAAACTGTGCTAAGAGAGTAGTTATCAGCTGTTCACTCTCAAACTGGAAGAACAGATCCAGTAGGGTTTCTGGGGATCAGTTCTGGGTCCTGTTCTGTTCAATATCTTCATCATTGATTTAGATAATGCCATAGATAGTACACTTATAATGTTTGGAGACATAACTAATCTGGGAGGCATTGCAAGAGCTTTGGAGGATAAGATTAAATTCAAAATGAACTTTACAAACTGGAGAAATGGTCTGAAGTAGGTAGGATGAAATTCAATAAGGACAAATGCAAAGTACTCCACTAAGGAAGGAACAATGAGTTGCACACAACAAAATGGGAAATCACTGCTGAGGAAGGAACACTGCAAAAAGAGATCTTGTCATAGTGGATCACAAGCTAAATATGAGTCAACAGTGTAACACTGTTCCAAAAAAATCAAACATCATTCTGGGATGTATTAGCAAGAGTGTTGTAAGCAAGAAACAAGAAGAAAATCTTACGCTCTACTCTATGCTGATTAAGCCTCAAATGGAGGATTCTGTCCAATTCTGGGTGTCACATTTCAGGAAAGAGTTGGACAAATTGGAGAAAGTCTAGAGAAGAGCGACTAAAATAATTAAAGGTCTAGAAAACATAACCTATGAGGGAAGATTGAAAAATATGGGTTTATTTAATGTGAAGAAGAGAAAACTGAGAGGGGACATGGCAAGGGTTTTCAAATAAATAAAAGTGTTTACAAGGAGGAAGGAGCAGATTTGTTCTCCATAACCTCTGACATTAATGTCATTCCTAGTGACATTCCTAGGTGTCAGGGTGATTAAGCACTGGAATAACTTGCCTAGGGAGGTTGTGGAATCTTCTTCACTGGAGACTTTTAAGAGCAGATTAGAGAAACACCAGTCAGGGATGGTCTAGATAATACTTAGTCCTGTCATGAGTGCAGGGGACTGGACTAGGTTACCTCTCGAGGTTACTTCCATTCCTATGACTCTATGATTCTATTATTCTTTTCTCTTCCCATTTCAGAGACTGTGGAGAAAGAGAAGCAGGCCCCTAAGTCAGGTAATTGGAAGACTGATAGTAAACTGTGTCCGTTCTTCCATACTATAACAAGATAGGATAATTACCACGCGGAATATATGGACTTACGTCAACTTCATGATTATCTCTTCTTCCCCTAGAAATGTACAAACACTGCAATGTTTTAGCTAACATTTCAGTATCATCCTTACTAATGGAGAGTGAATTTAGTCCCTATGGATTAGTTGGACTAATAGAGTGTATAAGTTTGAAAGCATTTCTGCCGACCAACCACCTTCAGGTGATTTGCCACCTTTGCCTCAGTCTGCAGTCTCAGCCTTCCATGACAGCTCAGATCTGCGTTAGGCTCATGGGCCACATGCCTGCTTGCATGCAGGTGGTCCAATTCACTAGGCTGCAGATTCTCCCCCTTCACGCGTGGCTCAGCACAGTTTATTGTCCAACTCTTCACATCTTACACAGATTGTTCCATCTCCCTCCACTGGCCTTGGACTCGTTGCAGTGCTGGATGCATCTCAAGAATGTTTTTCAGGGTGTTCCCTTTGTCTGGCCCTTACCAACCAGAACGGTTTTCACCAACACCTATTTTATGGGTTGGGGAGCACATCTGGTATTGCTGAAAGTCCAAGGTTTACAGTCAGAGCAGAAGTTATCTCTGCATATCGATGTGTTGGAGCTTCGGGCCATCTACAATGCATGTTATGATTTTCAGGACTGTACCAGTGACTCAGTGGTTCATATATTTATTGACAATACCACTGTGAGGTATTATGTGAAAAGGTGAGGGTGAGCACATGTCCCTGAATCATGCCCTCCAGGGGGGTGGTTTCCTCGCTTACTGGACCAGAATACAAAGGAAAACCATTAATATTCTCTATGAGATTGGAAGTGGCTTTGGATTGAAGAGGATTCTGCAAGATTTGGGCTGGTGCTGGGTTTATATCAGGATTGACCCTATAAAATTGGGACATCTGGTCACACTAGACTGAAGACACTTCAAGAACAGAAGGTAACATTGGTTATAAACCCCTGGAATCGCTGGCAGTTGCCATCTAACTATTCAGGCTGATGTATCGAAAAACAGGGCTCCATGGGCAGTGTCTGGAGTGTGGTGTTTTCTGCATGTAGTTGTCTGCCTGAAGGAGGGTGACCACTCAAGATTGTCTGATGCTCTAGAGGGCAGGAGTTGGGTAGTTGGATCCATTCTGCCAACACTGGGCCCACTCCAGTGGCATATGTGGTCTGTGCAGGTCATCACAACTGGGACCTGGGCAGTCATGCCTAATGGTAAGAACAGGGGTCAGCGGCCAGGAGCCAGGCCAGGGCAGACTACCAAGAGTCAGAGTCAGGCAGTAGGATCAGCTAGCGCAGGGGAGGCAGCACTAAGCAGGGGAACCCAGCTGCACAAGCAACTTCCTGGCCCTGTGCTTGGTTTAAATAGAAGCAGGGAACAAATCAGGGCTCTTGGAGTTCCACTAATCAGCACTCAGGACTGGAATCCTCTGTCAGAGCCGAGCTTCACAATCTGGGGACTGTGCACAAGTCACAGGGATGAGGTTGAAAGATACTGGCTCCTATAAGTCATGTAGATGAGCATTCGATACTCATGGTCCCTGCTGTTGACATAGTGTGCCAATAATAGTAGTGTAGTTGTGGGCAGCAGACCAGGATAGTCACCTGACTATGTACCCAACAGGTCCCAACAGATTTGTACTTGGGTAGCTAGCCCAAGATATTTCACGTGCTACTCTTTTAGCACACTAGTTTGAGCAAAACTAGCACGTCTGTCTGCCCAAACTGGAAAGCTCACTCCCAGCTGTAATGGTGATGTCCCCAAAGTTTGGAAGAGCCCTATGTCACTGTGCTTGGAATGATAGATGCTGATCTCCTTTTCTTCACTTCCTAGAATGCCAGGACCTGCCCCAAAAGAATGGTAAGATCATCCACCACCGCATTACAGCCTCGGACTGGAGTGCTGAGAAGAAATGAAAGCACAGCAAGGAAGGGCTGAGTGACAGATAATAGGAGTCAATTAAAGTCACCATAGTCCCACTACAGCACTGAGCTCTCTGCAGCAGAAGCAGAGTTAACTGCTCTTATATCTAAATCAACAGACAATCCTTTGACAATCTAATGCCAATCACATTGTTCTGATGCTGCAGAGGGGGCCAGCCACTTTCTGTGGATGACTGCTGGAGTGCAGGCTCTTCTGGCCCACTTCCTAGAAAGTGTCTCATGGTCCCATGCTTTGTTGCCAAGGTCAGATCCCATATGTGAGCCCCAATCCTCTGCACGTCCATCCCCTAGTTACACCTGGAGGACGGAGCTTGAATGCTCCAAAGGGCTGTTAGTAATACAGAAAAGAAATTTCCCTTAGTCAGAGCGGTTGAGAATGTCAGAGCTGTATCAGGATCCAGATCCACGTCTTCCATCAAGGTTAGATGCTTTGCAAATCCCAGGGCCCCTGTGTGTTGGTGTGTATCACTAACCACCAGCCTGGCTCCAATCAAAGCTGCTGGCTCCTGAACTGGGGCTAGAAGTGTGGCTGTGGGGTGTCTGTAACTAACTCCAGTAGTTATAGGACACACAGCACCACACAGTGCGTCTTTGTGTCTAATTCTGTTCTCTTCTCCACTTCAGAGACAAATGAAAAGAGTCTGATATCAGGTAATTGGAGAACCCTTAGTAAAGGTAGGACTGCGCTTTCACACTATGATGCAATAGGAAAATCACCACAAACAATATATGGACTTCAGTCACTTTTATGATCATCTCCCCCTCTCCTGTAATGTAGTGTGATCTCTGTGACTGGTTGGTGTTATCTGTGGGCTCAGTGCAATGAAAGGGATGGAGCCGGAGGAGTCTCTGTCTAGTGGTTCCTCATCTCCCCCAAAATCTCACACACACTGATGGGAACAGGTTGGCAAATTTGTATTTTGCAGTGAAAACTCAACAGTCATTGCTTGTGAGATTCCCTGCACATGGGTGTGGCAGAGAGATGGGTTTGCCGTGACAAATCTGGGTCAGATTCTGTCATGCTGAGCAATTGCTCAGTGGTTCTTTCTCTGTAAAGGAAAAAAAAAAGCAAAGTCAAGGACACTATGTGAGATGATTCCACCCCTGTAACTGTCTCTGTCTCACAGTGAAGCAAAAGGCATTTAAGAAGAAACTCTCTAAAAAGGCACCTGTGTTCATACATGGTAGGTTTCTTGCTCTATCTCTTGCTCTGTCTACTGAGATGTGTTAGCTCTGGGACTGCTTGGTGTTATCTGTGGGCTCAGTGAAATGAAAGGGATGGAGCCGGGAGGTCTCTATCTAGTGGTTCCTCAGCTCCCCCATGTTCTCATACACACTGATGGTAACAGGTTGGCAAATGTGTATTTTGCAGTGGAAACCCAACCGTCAGTGCTTGTGAGATTCCCTGCACATGGGTGCAGCAGAGAGATGGGTTTGCAGTGACAATTCTGGGTCAGATTCTGCCACCCTAGGCAATTGCTCAGTGGCTCTTTCTCCTTAAAGGAGAAAAAAAAAGCAAGTCGATGACACTATGTGAGACGATTCCATTCCTGTGACTGTCGAATGCACAGGACAGAGGGAGGGTGATTAACCCCTGGCACAAGCTCCCAAGGCCAGTGGTGAATTCTCCATCTCTTGATGACTTCAGCTCCAGACTGGGCACCTTTCTGGAAGCTTCTGTAGCTAAGCTCAAGTTATTGGTCTCAGTGCAGGGGAAACTGGGTGAGATTCTCTGGCCTGTGATGCACAGCAGGTCGAACTGGATGATCTGATGGTCCCTTCTGGCCTGAAACTCTATGAATCTGTGACCTTTGCTCTCTTGAGCTGTGCTAATAGATGCAGCAGCACTGGTTTGCAGCTCCACAAAACTAATTTATTTCACTGTGAACTTGTTAATATTTAGTAACAATATTGATTTGCATTGTGATGGGGCTGAGAGGTGCTGTCCCGTTCTGCTGGGCACTGCACACACATGCAGGGAAATACAGATGACAGGTGCAGAGAATGGATACAACATGCCAGCACAGTGACTGGGGTTCTCCTGGCAATCACAGCCTAGAGGAGCCCTGAGGATCCCCCTCTTATCTCCTTTCCCCTCTGCCATGCTCCCTTGCAGCCACCATTCCTCCAGCTGGGGAGGGCCGGATGAGTTTCCTCTAGCAATCAGTTCTGTTCCATAACTAGTCAGAGGGGTCACTGTAGAGTAACTGACCCCGCCTGATGGTTCTACTGGCCCTGCTGTACCAGCCTAAGCCCTGTTGTACACACAGCCCTGCACCAGTTTAACTCAAGGCATGTTTTGTAATCTAATTAGATAAACTGGTGCCAGTGTGTGTGTAGACAGGGGCTAAGGAGTGAGAAAGTCCCCATGTCTCTGCCCTCTTGATGCATATCACAAACCACCAGACCTGCTCCTGACAAACCTGCCGGCTCCTGCACTGGGGCTGGGAGTGTAGGTGTGGGATGTCTGTGACTAATCCTAGTCATTAGGGAGTGTACAGCACCACCCAGTATGTGTCTCTGGCTCTAAACCTTTTTTCTTCCCCATTTCAGAGACTGAGAAGACCTTGGATGCAGGTACTTGACTAAGCACCAGTAACTGTGTATCTGCGCTTTTCTACTCTAATGTGATAGAAATATCACCACATGCACTGTCACCTTCATGATCATCTCCCCCTGCCCTGGAAATAAGGAAACGTGGCAGTGTTTGCAGGTCACATTTCACTATTGTACTTAACAACAGAGAGTGCATTTAATGCATATGGAATGGCAGGACTCAGGCTAGGTTTACATTGCCCAGTGGTTCAGAATACAGGGTGTGAACAGCAGCACACACCAAAGTGCTGCACTTTAACAATCCTGTGTGGCTACTGTGGGGCGTGAACTGAAAGGTTCCTAGTTTATATAGTCATATTTGAAGAGGACTATGTCAGTGTGATCTAGGTACCATTTAGTGTGCACCAGCAGCATCCATGTGGGGCAGTTTCACCCCTTCAGGCCAAACTAGGTACCGTTTAGTGGGCAGTTACCGTGCAGCGCTTTGGTGCATAAAGCAAATCACATCCCCATATGACGAATTCTGGAGCTAGTTAGACAAGCCCTAAGTTAGGTGCTAGGCAAACTTCCTCCATGCAGGTGTGTGGATACATCTCAGTTCTGACCTGCAAAATCTCTGCTATGCCAGTGCTGGGCTCCCCATTTGCACACGGCTCTGCCAGTGCCCCTCAATGCTCACTCACTGCCTCCCTTTTATACAGACTTGAGCTCCACAGTCCTGTCCAGTCCTGCTCCCTTCCCTGCCCTACCTTGCACAGACCATACATGTCAAGGCACTGGAACTGAGCTGTGCAGGGATTCCCACTGCCTGAAGCCCCCTGCTATCCCAGCCCTGGGGTTCCTCCCTGGCCCCAGCTTTGTTGGCATCCCTCAGTTCCCACCCACCACTTCCCAGCTATTCCAGCCCTCAGTTCCTCAGTCCTGTCCTGTTTCTGCCATTCCTAGTCTAGTCCTGGGGTTCAAATGAACAGAGACTCCAAACTCTATTATGCTCTGTATGGGCTTTGTGAGGACCCATCACTCACATTATTCTCACAAGAGCCAGGACAGAACCTGACCCCATGTCTCTAGGGATGGATGGTGAGTCCAGTGCCACACAGCCTCCTGGAGCCCTTCCCCAGCTAAGCTGCTGCCCACTACTAACCCTAGAGTTACAGATCAGCAGATCAGCACCACAAAGGGATTCCATGGCACAGAATAAGAAGTTGGAAGCCAGGTGACAGACTGCAACAGGGCAGGTCTTTCTCTATGGGATACATGTTCGGGTGTGATGCTCCCTCCCTTCATTCCTGGCAGTGGCATCAGCTGTGGGTACTGGCACCAGGGCAATTTGTGGGCTTTGTTTAAGGGCTGATCTGAGACTTTGTCTTTGTTCATTAAGAACAGTTTATTCTGACACGTCCTGTCAGGTCTGAGACCCTTGGATCAGTGGGTACGTCTACACTGCCGCTGGGTGGAGCTTCCCGGCTGGGGTAGCCAGACACGTGTTAGATTGAACTTGTGCAATAACAAAAGCAGTGTGGCTGGAGGGGCAGAGGCAGTGGATCAGGGAAGCTGCCCGGCTATGTACTCAGGTGGTCTGAGTGGTACATGAGTAGCTAGCCCAGGCCACTGTACATGCTACCCCTGGCTACCCAACTACTTTTAGAGCACTGGCTCAAGCAGAGCTGTCACTTGTCTTCCTGCCCAAACTGGGATGCTCATTCCCAGCTGCAGTGTAGATGTACCCAGAGAATAACCCCATGTCACTATGCTTAGAATGACAATACTGAACCCACAATGGTCTCCTTTTCTTCTAGCTCCAGAAGGCCAGGAGCTGCATGAGAAGCTTGGTAAGAACATCCACCCCCAGTTGAGTCCCTGGGCAGAGACTCCCAGCCACACATGGTGTTGAGCAGATCCAGAGGCACCAACAGTGCAGGGCAGGGCTGAGTGAACAGTTTGGGCTGAAATCAGAGTCACATTAGTCACCATCCCATCACAGCACTGTGCTCTCTCTGCAGCAACACAGGGTTCTTCTTCAAGGGCTTGCATATGTGCATTCCACTCCTGGTGTATGCATGCCGCACCTACAGTCTCCAGAAATTTTCTCATGCCTGATACCCTTTGGGGCAACTCAAGTGCCATCTGCTACCACATGCTGATAGTGCTAGTATAAAGCACCCCGCTGACCCCACTCCCTCTCTGTTCCTTCTTACCACCTGTGACAGTCATTGGAACTGCTCTCATTGCATTCACAAGTTCTTTCAGTGGAATTAGTTCTTTATATATTGTAAAAAGTTAGTATTAGTAAAATTACTAGTGTTTCGTTTGTTAGTTAGATTTTCTGTGTTTATCTGTTTTTCCATCCTTCCCTGATGCTGAGGGATGCCTTGGTCATTGGGCTTCAAGCCCTGCATTTCTAGTAATAAAGCTATGCCCCGAGATACCCGCACTCAAGTTGCTTGGAGTGCCTTGGGGAAGCTCATATCAGGGACTGTTGACAAATTTGCAAGGACTTTAAGTGTTGCACGAATAAAGATCAGGCAGCCCAGCTACAATTTCAGCTCACGGAGGTGGCACTGAGACCTCCACATGACCCAGGCCTGTCAGACTCCGTATCGAGTGTCCCGCCATCAGTAAAGAGTGTTTCTTTTACTGTATTAGACTTCCGGCACTCCAATCCCCATCCCCTGTGTCTAGGAGGGGGCATAAAAGGCAGACTGCCAAATGAGGATGAACCCCGGCACCGATGTCTGCCAGCCTAAACTCAAGCACATCTCTGCCTTAGTACTACAGAAGCCGGTACCGACTCTGGCAGTTACCACTGAATCTGGAGACAGAAGAGTCTATGCCGGAGGCATTTGTGGCTGCCAGACATCTCCCCTTGATGTCATTACCAGTGTTTCCAGCAGTACAAGACTCGTTGCTATTTGTGCTGGGGGGGATGGGGAAAGCAGCTGGATGGTTACAGTGCTCGGTACCAGACCATCCTCACATACCCATGACAGCTCACGCTTCCGTACTGTCAAAGGGAAAACCTGCAATGCTTGCCTTGTGGCGGACCTCTCCACCTCTGCGGCGATCGCTGGCACCCTCAGGAACTGGACCCTGTGTTCAGAGGGAGAAGAGTCATCCTCTTCTGCGTCGGAGATTGGGTCCTACTCTTTCCATTTCTAAGCCACTCTTGTTACTCCTCCAGGACCTTTCCACCCTTCCATGGATCCAGTCACAGGAGTACCACTGAGTGGTTGGCCAGGAGGCCACTGGAGTCCTATGCCACTCCAGTGGCCCTTTTGGAATCTATGTGGTTTTCTCCTAATGTCCAAGGTGTATTCCAGGTGCTTCTGACTCTGGTACCAAGCCTGAGACTGGGCTCCAAGGGCAAGCTCAACATTATCCTGTAAATCAAGTAGGGGAGAAAGGGAATCCTCATCCTCCTCTCTTGGGAAGGCCCTTTCAGGAGGGGGCATTGTCATCTCACCCAGATGACTATAAGGCTCACCATGAGTTGTTAAAGGAGGTGGACTTAAGTCTGGGTGAACAAATGGAGGCAGTAAAAGAGTTCTCCCACAGCCTGGTCAATATTTTGCCTCTGCAGGTCCTTCTAAAGTAACCCTGCCATTCAGTGAGGCCATTATGGACCCAGTTAAGGGGTTGTGGAAGATCCTGCATCCCTTCCCACCACTTCATTAAGGGGTTAGTGAAAGTATTATGTGCCTGCCCCAGGTTCTGAGTTCCTTTACACCTATTCCTCCTCCCCATCCCCCTCAGGTTTCTAGTGGTATCTGCTGCCAATGAGAGAGAAAGGTAGGAACATTAGGACACAACCCTAAAATCAATGGACTCAAAAAGTTCAGACCTCTTTGTTAGGAAAGTTTATTCTACTGAGGGGTTACAATTCAAGACTGAAAAGCAGCAGGCATTGTTGGGCTTCTGTGACTTTAACATGTGGAACTCCATGCAGAAATGTAAAGACTTGCTGCCGCAAGATGATTGGCAAAAGTTTTCCTCACTAGTGGCTGAGGGGAAATCAGTGGCGAAGGCCTCTTTTGAAGCTGCTCTGGATATGGCTGATCTGACTGCCAGGTCCATGGCTTCGGCAGTGTGACCATCCATAGGAGTTCCTGGTTGCTATCCTCTGGGCTTCTGCATGAGGTCCAACAGACTGTTCAGGACCTGCCCTTTGAGGAATCCTTGCGCTTTTTGGTGCTTATGGATACAACGCACCATGGTCTAAAGTGCGACCCTAAAGTCTCTTCTGTTGTACATTCCAGCCCCTTCCAGGAAACACTACGGGCCTCAACAACCCCTCTGGTATTCTGCCCGGACTGTCCATCAGGATCTGCAGATAAAAAGAAATACAGGTTATAGGAATAGACCACCTCCACCTTCTACCTGACATTCAGGGAATTCAAATAAGGTATTTTATTGGACTCTCAAGGATGCTGTACGCTCATTCCCATGATGGGAGACCCCATTTTTCCCTTGCTTTCAAACTGCCTTTCCCACTTCCTCAGTGCTTGGTCCCATATCACCATGGACCTTTGGGTGCTGAGAAATATAGAAGTCGGATACATCTACCAGGTTATTTCTATCCCCCCTTTCCACCTTCCCTCCTTGTTCGTCTTCAGGGACCCCTCTCATGAAGAACTTCTGGTCCAGAGGGTTCAATCTCTCCTTCAGGTGGGAGCCATAGACGAGGTTCACAGAACTGAAGAGGGAAGGGTTTCTACTCCCATTATATCCTATTCCAAAAAGCCAAGGGAAGTCTCATATCTATTTTAGACCTGTGTCATCTCAACAGATATCTCAAAAAGATAAAGTTCTGCATGGTCACCCTGGCATCCTTTATTCCCACTCTGAATCCCTGGGAGTGGTATGCCACCCTCTATTAAAGAATGCCTACTTCCATGAGTCAATATGCCAAGGGCACAGAAGATTCCTCAGGTTCATAGTGAAACATTCACATAAACAGTTCATGGTGCTTCCATCTGGCCTGTCTGCAGCTCCTCAGGTGTTCACAAAATGTATGGCTTTTGTAGCAACATTCCTGAGGAGATTAGGAGTGCAGGTCTACCATTACCTGGATAACTGGCTAGTCAAGGGCAGGTTTAAAGCTCAGGCTGTGTCCAGTGTTTGACTCATTGAGTCAACATTCAAGGCCCTAGGCCTACAGATCAATGCAGACAAGTCTAGCTTTCCTCTTAAAGGGCCATCAGGCAGCAATATCAGCATTCCACCCTCATGGATAACCATTCTGTTGTGTTTTTTTTTAAATGACATGGCAACCAGATTCCTTAAAAGCCTGGAAAGGTTGTACCCTCAATTAAGAGAAAACCTGTTCTTGTCTACACTGTCTTGTATTCACTGTTTGAGCCTTTGCAAATGTACTCCTTCCTATACCTCTCTCCTGGAAGATGACTTTTCTAATTGCCATCTCTTCTGCCAGGAGAGGCTCTGAATTCCATGCCCTTACATCAGAGCCACCATATACAGACTTCTTTAAGGATAAGGAATACTTGTGCCCTCATCCAAATTTCCTACCTGAAGGAGTTTCAAATTTTTATAGCAATGAAGCAATTTACTTATCCGTGTACCCAAAACTTCATGCAAATAAGAATGAAGAATGACTATTCACTTTGGACGTTAGATGAGACTAGCATTCTATATAGACAGGGCTAAACCATTTCAGTGGTCCACAAAAATACTATGGCAAACAGAATGAAAGGTTTCCCAATCGCCTCACAGAGAATTTTGTCTTAGGTAACTTCATGTAGCCATGCTTGTTATGAACAGACAGGTATTTTTCCGCCAAAGAACCTGACGGCTCATTCCACAAGATACCATACATCCTAAATGGTGTTTTTAACACAAATCCCTATCCGGGGCATTTGTAAAGCAGCAACCTGGTCATTGGGGCACACTTTCTCCTCCCACTAGGTAATCACCCATTATTCTATGGACAATGCCAGATGCGGTTGAGCTGTACTATAGATTGTATGTATGTGAAGTCCTATCACTCCACCTTTATTACCACTGGGGAGTCACCAGAAGTGTAATTCACATGTGCAAGCAATCATAGAAGAAACAGAGGACACTAATCTTTCGTAATTGTTGTCTTTTGAGATGTGTTGCACATGACCATTCCATGACCCGCCCTTATAGCCCTCTACCTCAGAGTTTGCAGTAAGAGGAACTGAGAGGGTCTGGGGTTGAATGGATGCTTCATACTAGAGCTACCAGCATGTTGCAATAGAGGATGCTCAAGTTTCCCCAATGGGTATCATTGGGGGAAAATTTTCCAGCAACTCTGCGCATGGCATGCATGTACCAAGCATGGAATGCACATGTGCAACAGATATTCAAGAACAGTTACAAAAGGTCAGTAACTTTATCAGCTCTTATGTCTGTATAGACAAACAGGTGTCACCTTGTCTTTGACAATTGGGGAGGGAGAAGAGTTTTTTAAAGTTAAGCACCTATATGGACACAAGGAAAAAATGATATAAACTGGCCATCAACAAGTTAAGATGTGTAATTAGATGAAGGTTTCTAACTATCAGACGTTTGAAGCTCCGGAGCAGCCTTCCAAGCGAAGCAGTGGGTGTAAAAATTTTTAACTGACTTTAATACTGAGCTTGATAAGTTTATGGAGGGGATGGTATGATGAAACTATCTTTGATAACATGCAGCCGATCTTTACCTGGAAATAGCAAATATCTCCAACACTCAATTATCACTAGATAAAAGGCTCTGAGTTACTACACAGAATTCTTTCCCAGGTGTTTGGCTGGTGGGTCTCGCCCCCATGCTCAGGATCTAACTGATTGATATATTTGGGAATGGGAAGCAATTTACCCCCTGGTTCAGATTGGCAGAAACCCTCTTTTTTGTTTTATTGGGCTCCCCCCCTCCCTTCCTATGCAGTATGGGACCTGGGCATGGGGTCACTTGCCATTTTAAACTAATGTAAATGGTGGATTCTCTGTAACTTGAATACTTTAATCCAGGATTTGAGGACTTCCGTGACTCAGCCAGAGTTTAGGGGTCTGTAACAGGAGTGGGTGGGTGAGGTTCTGTGGCCTGCAGTGTGCAGGAGGTCAGACTAGATGATCACGATGGTCCCTTCTGACCGTACAGTCTATGAGTCACACCCAAAAAAGAGTGGGTTACATGATGAGATGAGGCATTGGCTTGAGGTGGAAGACAGACAAAGCCATTCTTAGGCAGACCAAGATCCCTGTTCAGGTTCTAATCATAGGAGTTCAGCAACGCCCACATGTACATATGGTGTACTACATCTGTCTGTGTGTGCATTCTAGGGAGATTTTTTATGTTCATTTTAATATTATATTTTGAGATTCACAAAAATCTTTAGTATGGATTTCTTTTAATTCAATGTCTGTTTTCTCTCACTCTGATTCCAGAATGGAGAAAGGTTCGCAATAAAATAGGTAACAAACTCCACTTTTCTTCCAAGAACTAATGCTGTCCACATACCAATTTCACACCAGTGTAAGTTCATAGATCTATGTAGAGTCTCTCCTAATTTACACAGATGTGAGATCAGAATCAGCACTCATCTACTGGATCAGGCTACAGGGGCAGTTTAGGCAGGGAAGCCCCCTTTTTTTGTTAATCCTGCTGGGACGTGAGCATGAGTTAGGTACCAAACTGCTAGGCATTGCCAGGACTTAGCTGGTTGAGTACATGGCCAGCTGACAAAGTTAAGGCGCTTTGGGCACTTCAGTGATGGAAACCTAGATTCCTAGGTAATTTAGATACATGCAGAGTTAGGCATTATTTTGTGAATTTCAATGTCACCTAAATAATTCAGAATCACTTTCAGTTTTATGTGAACCTCACACAATGCTCATATATCTGAAATATTTCCATACAACAAAAACATTGTCAAGCAGGGGTCAATTAGGCAAAACTCCTACCTTGAAGAGAGTGCAGGATGGAGTCCACCCTGTAAACATCCCCTTATCCCCACTCAGACTGATATTAGACCAGTGCTTTTAAAAACCCAATCTCTCTTTTCAGAAAACATCACTCTTGATGCAGGAACAGCCCATCCCAACCTCTCCATTTCTGATGACAAGAACAGTTTGAAACATGAAGCCCAGCCTCAAAATGTTCCACCAAACCCAGAGAGGTTCGATTCAACTGTCTGTGTGCTGGGATCTGAAAGATTCTCCTCTGGAGAGCACTCCTGGGTGGTGGATGTCGGGAGCAGCACTGACTGGGACTTGGGAGTGGCCAGAAAATCCATAGAGAGAAAAGGAAAACTTTCCCTGTCCCCTAAAGAGGGATTCTGGGCTCTGGGTCTGAGTGGGAATGATTACTGGGCAAAAACAGACCCATGGACCCAGGTAACGGTGCAGAAAAAGCTGGAGAAAATTGTAGTTTACATTAGTTACGAAGAAGGGCAGGTGACATTTTTCAATGAAACTGGCAGATCTGTGTTCACATTTTGCAATTGTTCATTCTCAGGTGATGTTTATCCGTTCTTTAAAAAT
This sequence comes from Gopherus evgoodei, assembly GCF_007399415.2. NCBI lineage: Eukaryota > Metazoa > Chordata > Testudines > Testudinidae > Gopherus > Gopherus evgoodei. The sequence goes on along the minus strand of NW_022060027.1, from coordinate 1,139,089 downwards.
TCCCACAAAGAAACATCAATGAAAATTTGTTCAATTGAATAGGAATAAATTTATAATGGCAGTGAGGTTCAATTTTGTTGATCAGTCTAATTTAAAGCCCCCTGTACATTATAGCACTGTTGACCAAACTGAACCAAAGTAACGGAAGAAAAAAAGAGATGAGCTGTTTCTTTGGGGGAGAAAAAAAAAGATGAGCTGTTTACTGTTTGTGGTGCCATCTTATCTGTATGTTTTCCATAAAATAAGTGTTCAGCTTCTTGGCAAATACTGATATCTGCATAGCCATTAAAGAACATGAAGTTTCTGATACAGACTTTGAGGATTTTACTGAGGAAAACCCGGAACTGTCTCATACCATCATTGGTTAACATTGTCTTTGGAAACAAAATAACATCGTTTATTACTAACTTAATTTCAACATATTTCTGTACAATGAATGGACCAGATTCATGTCTGATTAATAACTATAATCTGGGTCTATATTCAACTGAATGTACACCTCACCCCCTGCCAGCAGGGATAACAGGAGCTCAGCTGCCACCAGCAGCATTCAGGAGTCTTTGAAAACAATTTCACCCTTCACAGGTAAGTGCAGCACAGAGGAGGTGGGGTAGCGGTCTTGTTCCTCTTCTGCTATAGAAGATGTTTGAACTATTGATGTGTCTACATTTCCCCCTTATTTCTACATTGTGTTCTAGGACAGGTATAAATAGTAGCTAATGAGGCATGGCTTAGGCACATGAAGCAAAGACACACCTGAAGGATGAGGGTATATATCTAAGTACATACCGTATACAGCTCTCTACTTGCCCAAGACATGCCACCTTTCTACATCGCTATTTTTAGCAGGGAAGGGCTCTGCCAGCTCCCTGCTGCTGGAACACTTCTTCACCACAGGGAAAAAATCCAAGTTTGACAGTAGGGAGAGGCTCTGCCAGTCAGAAGGCAGAGGAGAAAGGTGTCTCCGACCCCTTCCCCTGAGCCTTTTCTTGTGGCAATGAAAGTGCCACTGATGACTTTTCCCACTGCCAGATCCTTTCTCTGACATGTAGCTTCACAGTGCATACTGAATGCGACGTGCATGTGACTGTGGCATGTAGCTACATGCGCACTACACACCTCCACCAGTGGTGATGAATGGGTGGGTGACGGTGACGTGTCTGAAGAGACAAACATGTGACTGCATCCATATAATCTGCAGGATCAAGGGTGAGAGTCTCATAGTGGTGTACAGCCCTCCAAATGGAAACATTGTCAACCTAGGAGGAACTCACAGAGCTGCCACCCAGCACCGCAGTGGTATCCCCTATATTTCTTGTCCTCAGGGACAGCTAGCTTAACTTACGCAATACAAATGGCACCATACTATGTGATCTAGTCCACATGGGACTCTCCCAGAAAGTCTCTGGACCTACACATGGCCCCAGACATATGGTGAATCCAAGCATCAGTCTAAGACTAGACATTTAAGTTGTCCCCAATGTACCATTCTCCTAATCTGATCACCTCCTCATACAAGCAGAGGTCAGAGTCTTTCCTCCTACATCTGGGTAGCAAACAGTCAAAGCTGGTCACCCCTGAAGAGTCCTGAACTCTCTAGGTTTTCAACTTACCCTAAGAGAACAAGCACCACAATTACAAGGCCAAAGTGCTGATAACTTAGTACAATCACCTAATGACCATTCTCAGATGCCTTAGTCCCAAGCTGTCACCTCCCCCAATGCCAACCAGTAAGACCATCGTCATTGACAGATAAACTGCTACAGATGAAGTGCACAGGCATAAAATTAAAATGCCATTAGTGCAAAAATATTCTGAATCCCTCTGCCAACAACATAAACAACACTGAAAGGACTAGGCCTCTGCAGCAAGAGAGGTGAAATGACCCTTCTACTCCCCTGCAGTGAAGACAGCAGGGGTATGGCTGGCAGAGCTATTCTGCCTAGCCACTTGGCTAATCAACCCAGAATTTGTAGCCCAGGCACCCAACCCAAACATCAACCACCATGAAGAGCTGTCAGCTTATTTTGATGATAAGATCAAACAAATCTCTGAAATGCTTCCATTTCTATTTGCAGGGCCAGTTAGAGAGGCAGAACTGCCAAATCTCAATACATGGATGAGAAAGGATTTAGATTTATTAGGAATTGGGAAACCTTTTGGGAAAGGAAGAGCCTCCACCTAAGCCAATATGGAACCAGATTTCTGGCACATAACATTAAAGAGGTAGTGGATGAGTTTTTAAACTAAGGTTGGGAAAAAGCCTACAGGTGTGGAGAGACACATGGTTCAGAGAGAAATATCCCTTAGGGGAAGCTTTATTAAGAGTGATATTCTATATACCAGACAAGATGAGAGAATAGATGTTGATAAAGTAAAGGTAGGAACGGAAGAGGAATCAGACTAATGAAAAAGAGTCTCATTCAATCACATTACATGAAGGCAGACAAATAAATACTGAGAAATGTTATAAAAGCTTATGTAACACCAACAAATCCTGAGCATTGGCAGACAGGATCAAACCTGAGGCCTCTGGAAAAAGCCAACTGGCTCCTAACTAAAGCCTTAGAGCGGTCTATCTCTGTGTCTCACTCTCTCTCTCTCTCTCCCCCCACCCCTAGATGGTACAGAACACTACACCCAGGAGGTATGTGGGTTGCACTTATATGTGAATGCTAGGGTGTGTCTACACTACGGGATTATTCCAATTTTACAGAAACCGGTTTTTGGAAACAGATTGTATAAAGTCGAGTGCACGCGGCCATACTAAGCACATTAATTTGCCTGTGTGCGTCCACGTACCGAGGCTAGCATCGATTTCCGGAGCGTTGCACTGTGGGTAGCTATCCCATAGCTATCCCATAGTTCCCACAGTCTCCCCCACCCATTAGAATTCTGGGTTGAGATCCTAATGCATGATGGCACAAAAATAGTGTCACGGGTGATTCTGGGTAAATGTCGTCAGTCAATCCTCCCTCCGTGAAAGCAACGGCAGACAATCATTTCACACTCTTTTCCCTGGATTGCCCTGGCAGACGCCATAGCACAGCAACCATGGAGCCCATTCAGCCTTTTTTCACTGTCACCATATGTCTGCTGGATGCTACTGACAGATGAGGTACTGCAGTGCTACACAGCAGCATTCACTTGCCTTTGCAAGTTAGCAGAGATGGTTACCAGCCCTATTGCACCATCTGCTGCTTTGGAAATTGGCAATGATGGTTACCAGTCATATTGTACCATCTGCTGCTATCAGGGGTGCTCCTGGCTGGCCTCGGTAAGGTCAGCTGGGGGCGCATGGACAAAAATGGGAATGACTTCCCAGGTCATTCCCTTCTTTACGTTTTGTCTAAAAGTAGAGTCAGTCCTGCCTAGAATATCAGGCAAGCCTACTAAAGAACCAGGGAGGACAGCCGTTCTGGGTCAGAGCCCCAGACATCGCACAGAAATGATGAGCTGCATGTCATTCTATGGGGTGCCCCTGCAACAACCTCACCCGTTGCTTCCCTCTTCCCCCACCCCTCCTGGGCTACTATGGCAGTTATCCCCCCATTTGTGTGATGAAGTAATAAAGAATGCATGAATAAGAAACACTGACATTACTGAGATAAAACGGGGAAGGCAGCCTCCAGCTGCTATGATATTCCAAGCAGGACTGACTCTTCAAGAGACAAAGCTTAACCTAGACTCCCCTGGCCAACCTCACCAAGGCCAGCCAGGAGCACTCACGGGATGATGATGATGACAGGTACCAGTCATATTGTACCATCTGCCATCAGGAAGGGAAGGCAATGGGATGCTGCTGTGTAAAGCTGCAGCACCGCATCTGCTGCAGCATCCAGTAGACATACGGTGACATTGAAAAAAGGCGAAAAACAATTTTTTTTCTCTTTTCTTTCACAGGGGGCGGGGGGGCGGGATTGATGACATATACCCTGAACCACCCAGGACAACGTTTTTGACCCTTCAAGCATTGGGAGCTCAGCCAAGAATGCAAATGGTTTTTGGAGACTGCAGGAACTGTGAGATAGCTTGAGTCCTCACTCCCACATCCCTCCCTCCATGAGCGTCCATTTGATTTTTTGGCTTTCCATTACGCTTGTCACACAGCACTGTGTTGAGTCCCTGCTGTGGCCTCTGTCTGGAGATTTTTTCAAATGCTTTGGCATTTTGTCTTTTGGAAGAGAGTTCTGATAGAACAGATTCATCTCCCCATACAGAAATCAGCTTCAGTATCTCCTGTGTGGTCCAAGTTGGAGCTCTTTTTTGTTTCTGGGACTGAATGGTCACCGGTGCTCATCGGTGCTCCACGCTCGGCAAACAGGAAATGAAATTCAAAAGTTCACAGGGCTTTTCCTGTCTACCTGGCCAGTGTGAGTTCAGATTGCTGTCCAGAGCGGTCACAATGGTGCACTGTGAGATAACTCCTGGAGCCAATACCATCAAATTGCGGCCACACTAACCCTAATCCGAAATAGCAATACCAATTTCAGCACTACTCTCCTCATCGGGGAGGATTACAGATATTGGTTTTAAAAGCTCTTTATATCGATATAAAGGGCTTCACTGTGTGGACAGGTGCAGGGTTAATTTGGTTTAATGCTGCTAAATTCGATATGAACTCGTAGTGTAGACCAGGCCCTAGAAGTCTAAATAGATGAATGACCTTGAGTACCTGGTATGAAATTAGGCTATTGATATAATAGAGAATCACATAAATTTGGTGGAATTATTATAATCAATGGGACATAGTAATAACAGGGTATAAAATATATAGGAATCAAAGAATAGGTTGTATTGTGAGTATTGGACTATATGTGAAAGAAAGCATAGAGTCATATACAGTGTGACAGACCCAGGCCAGTGGGGTACAGGAGTCTGGTAGAGGGCAAATATACCGGTCACTGGATGAGTGGTTTTCTGTTTCCTGAGTGACCAGAGCAGGGGCTGCACTAGAGTAATCAGGAACCTGCTAGAACAAATTAAGGCAAACAGGCTGATTAGAATACCTGTAGCCAATCAAGGCAGACTAATTGGCACCTGGGTTTAAAAAGGAGAGCACTTCAGTTTGTGGTGGGCGTGTGACGAGCTGGGACCAAGAGGCACGAGGAGCTGAGAGTGAGAGGGTGTGTTGCTGGAGGACTAAGGAGTACAAGTGTTATCAGACACCAGGAGGAAGTTCCTGTCCTGAAGGTGTTTGGAGGAGGCCTTGGGGAAGTAGCCCAGGGAGTTGTAGCTGTCATGCAGCTGTTACAGGAAGTACTATAGACAGCTGCAATCCACAGGGCCCTGGGCTGGAGCCCGGAGTAGACGGCGGGCCTGGGTTCCCCCCAAACCTCCTAATTCCTGATCAGACACAGGAGGAGTTGATCCAGACTGTGGGTTCCATCAGAGGGGAAGATCACTAAGGTGTGCAAATCTGCCAATAAGCGCAGGACCCACCAAGGTAGAGGAGGAACTTTGTCACAACAGTAACAATCTTAAATTAATCAGAATGTAGCATAGAATATCTGTGAATAGAAATGTCATGCTTGAATAATGACTCTAGTAGTAGGAATATACTATTGACCACCTGACCAGGGTGGTGATGTGGCTGTGAACTGCTCAAGGAGATTATAGAGGTTACAACAACAGAAAAATTAACAATAATGGTGGATTTCAACTATCCCCATATTGACTGTGAATATGTCACCGCAGGAAGGGATGCAGAGATAAATTTCATGACACCTTTAATGACAGTCCTGGAACCCACAAAGGGAGAGGCAATTCTTCACTTAGTCCTAGAGTGGAGCTCGATATCTGGTCCAAGAGCTGACTATAGGTGAACCACTAAGTTACAGTGACCATAATGTAATGAAATTTAACATCCATTCAGGGGGTGACATACCAGAGAAACCTACCACAGTAGCATTAAACATCAAGAATGGGAACTAACTGAAAATGAGGAAACTACCTAAATGGAAATGAAAGGAAGAATCACAAGAGTGTAATGCTTGCATGCTGCACGGAAAACACTGTAATAAAGACTCAAACTAAATTATTACCCCAAATAATAAAAGAGTAAGAGGACCAAAATAAGAAATGCCACAATGGCTAAATAACAGAGTAAAAGAGGTGATTTAAGATAACAAAAGCTATCCTTTAAGAATTGGAAGTCAAACCCTATTGTGGAAAATAGAAAGGCGCATAATTTCTGGGAAGTGTAAAACCATCACTAGGTTGGTCAGAAAGGAATTTGAAGAACAATTAGCAAAAAACAGAAAAATTAACAGCACATTTAGTTTTAAGTACATCTGAAGCAGAAAGCCTTCCGAACAACAAGTGAGGCCACTGGATGATCCAGGTGCTAAAAGGGAACTCAAAGAGGTTGCAGAGAAGCTAAATAAATCCTTTCTAACAGTCTTCACAGCAGAGAATATGACAGAGATTCGCACACCAAAGACATTCTTTTTAGGTGACAAATCTGAGGAACTGCTACAGACTTAGGCGTCAATATCAGAGATTTTGGAATAAATTGATAAATTAAACAGGAATAAATCATCGGGACCAGATGATATTCACCCAAGAATTCCGAAGGAACTTAAATATGAAACTGCAGAACTGCTAACTATAGTATGAAACCTACTGCTTAAACCAACCTCTGTACCAAATGACTGGAAAATGACTAATGTAATGCTGATTTTGAAAAAAAAAAAAAGCGCTCTAGAGATGATCCTGGCTTGTAAAACTAACTTCAGTACCAGATGCATTGTAAAATAAATCAATTTTCAGACACATAGGTGATCATGATATGTTTGGGGAAGTATCAATATCATTTTTGTAACGTGAAATCATCACTAATCTGTCAGAAGTCTTTGACAGAGTCAGCAAGCATATGGATAAGGGTGATTCAGTTGATGCTGTGTACTGAGACTTTCAGAAAGCCTTTGACAAAGTCTCTCAGCAAAGGCTTTTAAGCAAAATAAGTGATCATGAGATAAGAGAGAAGGTCTTCTCATGCATCAGTAACCGGTTAAAAGATAGGAAACAAAGGTTAGGAATAACTGGCCAGTCTTCACAATGGAGAGAAGTCAATAATGGGGATCTCCCAAGGATCTGTACTGTGACCTGTCCAGTTCTACATTTTCATAATAGTATATGAAAATGGGGGTGAACAGTATGGTTACAAAATTACTTAAAATAGTTAAGTCTAAAGCTGACTGCAAAGAGATATGAAGGCATCTTATTACACTAAGCTATTAAAAATGATCGATGAAATTCAATGTTGATAAGAGCAAAGCAATGAACATTGCAAAACATAACTCCAACAAACAAAATTATAGGATCTAAATTAGCAGTTACCACTCAAAAAAAAAGGGGGGGAAACCTTGGGGTTACTGTGAATAGTTGTCTGAAAACATCTGCTCAGTGTGAAGCAGCAGTCAAAAATCTTGCAAAATGTTGCAAACCATTAGGAATGGGATAGATAATAAGGAAGAAACTATGATAGTCCCCCTATATAAAACCATGGTACACCCACATCTTGAATACTGTATGTAGTTCTGGTTGCCCCATCTGAAAAAAAAAAGATATATTAGAATTGGAAAAGCTGCACAGAGGGACAACACATATGATTATTGGTATGGAACACGTTTTGTCTGAGGAGAGATTAAAAAGATTAAGAGTGTTCAGTTTAGAAAAGAGATGACTGAGAGTACGTCTACACTACCTGCCGGATTGGTGAGTAGTGATCAATCTATCAGGGATCAATTAGATGCGATAAATTGATCTCCAAGCACTCTCCCGTCGACTCTGGTACTCCACCGCTGCGAGAGGCGCAAGCGGAGTCGATGGGGGAGTGGCAGCAGTCAACTCAGCGCTGTGAAGATGCTGCAGTAAGTAGACTTAAATACATTGACTTCAGCTACTCTATTCTCGTAGCTGAAGTTACATATCTTAGGTTGACCCATTTATCGCTGTTCTACACTCTGAGACCAGTGTAGACCATGGCTAAGAGGGGATATGACAGAGGTCTATAAAATCAGGAATGGCTGAGAGACAGTGAATGAGGTAGTGCTATTTACCCTTTCAAATAACAGAAAAAACAGGGATCACCCAATGAAATTAACAGTCAGCTGGTTTAAAACACTGTGGAAGCAGGGAAAGAAAGAAAGGTTTTAAGTGCAGCCATTTAAGTATCAGAGAAAGAGCAACTGTTCTGTCAAGTTTTAGCCTAATATTGCGAGACCTGTAGAAGCAGGACTTACGTCAGAAGCGAGTGGAAAACAGCAGGATAGTCAGTGTGACCCAGCCTTGATATAGTGATGTTTGAGAAGAGAAAGTGAGAAAATACTGGGATAGCAAATAGCCCAAATAAAATGCAGATGTTTTTAAAGATTACAAAAGATGCTTGTGTGATTTTGCTTGTACTTTGGAGAAACTGAGGCAGAGATGCTCTCTGTCAGCTGTGTTCTTCCCTTGAAATTGCATGTCCTGATTTTGTTGCTTCCAAACTGAGAGTGGAGTTCATTTCTTCCACAACACATATAAGGAATTATTTCTTCACACAACACACAATCAATGCAGAGGACATTATGCAGGCCAAAAGCATAACTGAGTTCATGAAATAATTGGATAAGTTCATGGGGAATTGGTGCATCAATAGCTATTCTCCAAAGCAGTCAGACATGCAGTTGCATGCTCTGCATATCCCTAAACCTCTGACTATGAAAAGCTGGAACTGGATGACAGAGGACGGATCACGTGATAATTGTCCTGATCTGTTAATTCCCTCTGAAACACCTGGCATTGGTCACTATCAGAAGAGAGCATACTGGGCTAGATGGACCATTAGTCTACCCAGTATGGCCATTCACAGGTTTTTATAAGTATCTATTGAGTTAATTGGGAAAGAAAATTCCTCTTCAATCAGACTGTACTACTGAATTTGTCTCTATCACACATAATGCAGCAAAAGAAGGCTGAAAAAATTTAAGGACATTACCTGTTGTGCTCCCACAGGGATCTGTTCAGAATCCACTTCCATTCAATAGCTTCATAAATGATTTGGACAATGGCATAGAGAGTACACTTGTAAAGTCTATGGATGATACTAAGCTAGGAGGGGTGGCAAGTGCTTTGGAGGACAGCATTAGAATTCAGAATGATCTTGACAAATTGGAATAGTGGTTTTAAATAAATAGGATGAAACTGAAAAAAGGACAAATGCATAGTACTACACTTTGGAAGGAATAATCAGTTGCACAAATACAAAACAGGAAATGACTGCCTAGGAAGGAATACTGCAGAGAAGAAACAGAGGGTTATGGAGAACCCAAAACTAAACATAAGTCAACAATAAAATACTGCTGGGGGAAAAAAAGGAACATCATTCTGGGATGTATTAGTAGGAATGTTATAAGGAGGACACAAGAAATAATTCTTCCACTCTACTCAGCACTGATAAGGCCTTAATTGGAAGACTGTTTCAAACTCTGGGCACAATACTTTGGAAAAGATGTGGACAAATTGGAGGAAGTCCAGGGGAGAGCAACATAAATGATTTAAGTTCTAGAAAACATGACCTCTAAGGAAAAATCTGAAAAATTGGGTTTGTTTAGTCTGGAGAAGACCAGACTGAGTGTGGGAGACTGAGAACGTGGGATCCTAGAAATACATTTGCCATGGAGAAATGTGGAAATACACAGAATTTGTATTTTTACAGAGAACCTTTAGTTTTTATTCCAGCTGCCCAGCTCTGAAGGCCAAGCAGAGAGTGCCTAGCTCCAAAAGGAGCACTGCCAACAGCAGCATTGCAGAAGTAAAAGTGGCATGGTGTGATATGGTAAAGTGGCTAGGGAAAATGAAGTTCAGCATTTCATTTTAATTAAGGAAAAACTCGGAATTTTTTATTTTTTATCAGATAATTTTGGGGGATTTTATCCCAGAAAACTAGGACTTCTGCTGATAATGGTCTTCAAGTATGAAAACAGTTATTTATAAAAATGAGGATAATAAGCTGTTCTCTATAACCACTGATACCACTGTAAGAAGTAATGGGCTTAAATTTCAGCAAGAGAGTTTTAGTTTAGACATGAGGAAAAACTTCCTAACGCTAAAAGAAGTTAGACACTGGAACTAATTACCTATTGAGATTGTGGAATCTCCATCATTACAGGATCTTAAGAACGGGTTAGATAAACACCTGTCAGATCATTTACATAATATTAGATCTATTTAACATGCAATCATAGAAATGTATGACTGGAAGGGATCTCGATGGGTCATCTAGTCCAGTCCCCTGCACTGAGGCAAGGTTATATCCCTCATGGATGGTAAAAGCCACTGCAGAAGAATTGTGCCCATTGTTAATGGAAATAGTCAATACTTCCTTCAGAGAAGCACTCCTACAAATCTCCATAAAAAGTATGACATTTCACCAAACCCTCAGGAAGCCAACACTTGACTGTGATGACCTCTCTAATTGTCCATCTCCAACCTCCCATTCCTGAGAAAAATAATTGAGAAAGCAGAAACCACCAAACTCATACATGAAGTGACATCAGCCTACATCCTTGATGACTTACAATCAGCGTTCATACCAGAGCACAGCACCGAGATGGCTCTAGTGCCATTAAATGGTAACTTTCTCATTCCCTCGGGCACAAATATGAACTCCATGTCATACTGAACCTGTATGCAGCCTTTGACACCAGACCATCAGTCACTGTTTATAGATCTGAGCAAGCTTCTTTTCTTTTTTTCTTTTCTTTATTGTGAATAGTTTATTTGCCAAAAAAAAATCTGTTTTGGTCAACCTGAAACTATTTTTACATTCATGTTGAGTTCACCAAATAGTTCTGAATGAACCAACAAAATTTAAACTTTTTTGAAATATCAAAAAAAAAATAGTTTCAACCCAAAACGTTTTCATTTTGATATTGGACACTTTGACAGAAGCGAAGCAGGACTAGATTCACAAGATGGCCAAGGAAAAAGCAATCTGGTATAACATTCAGCCAAGTGGTCAGAGCACTCACCTGGACTACAGAAGACCCTTGTTCAATTCCTGCCTGTGTGCCCCCTCTCTCTCCATGTGGTGGAAAGATTTGCACTGGTTTGTTCTACCTTGGCACACAATTTGCTAGCCACTGGACTATGGGACATTCTGTTATGGATTCCTCGCACTCTCTCCTGTTGAATTTGTTCCCTTTTGTATAAAATACTTAATCATTGAAGCGGAGATACTGGATCTTGGGTCTTCCACTCCTTATGTACTTGCTGTAAGCACCAGGCTCTACAGTCTGTAATTACAATTATGGGTTGTATTTAGGATACTGATTGATGAGATAGCAAATAGTCAAATGTATTTGGTTTATTAATTAAAGATTAGACACCTAAGATTAATCAGTACAAACAGAAAGGCAATCACTTGCCAATTTCTCGGTCCAGCAGCTGCAACTCACACTGGTCCAAATTGGTTTACAATTCCACAGAATTTTATAGATAAATTATATGCCTCTTTTGGCAGCTGGTGGGTGCATAATCATTGTCCAATCATTAGCAAATGTGACTCTTGTGATCAAAGCTCTAGACAGTATCAATTCCAGGTTTCCAAGATGACATACTTACAGAAGGTAATAATATTTGTCCTGATAATCAACAAAGACAATACTGTATTATGTTGCTGTCATTGTGCCATTTGCAGTTAGAAGATTCTATGCATTATTTATTTCATAGTACAAAGTTCATCTGTCGGTAATATTCCATTATGTTTCGTTCTTGTGGTTTCCATTATAATATCATTACTTTTATTTAAATAAACAAAGACATATCTGGTTAAAAGCACTGTATACAGTTATAAAAATAGGTTATGGAAATGGGACGTATATTTCCAGTCTATACACTGCATAAGCTTCATATACTCAGTCACGTTACCTTTTTGATTTCTTGACAAAACTGTGTAATGCATGCTGAGAACCCTAGTCCTACGTGACAACAACCTATTAGCATAACTTCATAAAACCTTATGGAAGCCTGGCCAATCTGCTGAAAACTCTTTCTCCCTCCTCCCTCCATTGGCCCAATGACTATTCATTATCATTCATAATGACAATTCTTTTAGAGTGCAGGGGAAACCTGAGCTTGCTTTGGCTGAATTGTGAGGGCTTTATCTCATTATTGTAAACCCGGCATACAAGTACTATAAGGAGTGGAGACTCAGGTCAAGAAAGTGAAAATTCCTGCCCTCTTAGCCTCTGCTGCTCTCCCATTTCCATCAATAGGCCTGTGACACAAACCAGACCTTCCTCATGCTGGATTCTTCTCTGCAAACAGTCCTCACACACAAATGTGCAGATTCACCACCAAGTGCTTTATTTACAATGTGCTATACAAGTCCTTTATCCCATACAACATAAAAATCTTCCTCTTAGGCACAAAAGGTTGGGGAACCTTGCCTCTCTGACCCTTCCTTCCTGCCTTTCCATCTTACATATCTCATCTTGTCTCTTTTAAATGTACCTAGATAAATCACCTGCTAGTTGGTTAACCAGCCAGTCCTCAGCCAATTACTTTCTTTGTTCGGCCCATGTGGGGACACACAACATGCACAGAGTAATGAGTCAGCCTTATGTTGCCTGATTCTAAGTGGTTATTGATTATTAATGATTTCGAATTAATACTGAATTTAAAAGCTGGGTGATTGAAGGGTTCTAGTCCCAGAATCAGGCACAACAGAATCAAGGTTACCAAGTTCAATATCTGGTTGGGAACCCCGGTGTGCACCACAGAGGATATCATACTGAGGATAAAACACGTCTTTAAGCAATTTTATTAGCACAATTATGAAAGACATAAATGCTCTAAACCATAAGAAGAGACATCCAAAATAGAGTCAAGGAGATAATTTGCACCATTCCTGACATATATACTCACATACTGTCACCTTTGGTTGGGGATCTGGTGATAAGCGACAAAGGTCTAGCCCTGTCCCTGGCATGCCAAATGACTCCAAAGGTCCAGATCCAGATTGACTGACCCTTCTTCCCTGGCGGTCTGGCCAATTATAGGGCCTGGGGCTGCCATGAATATTCATTCAAATGCCCAGCTCTGTTTGTTTATATCCAACTTCTTCACCTTAGCTATGTTGGGATGTCTTTATTCTATAGGTTAATATATTAATGATTTGAGCTTATTACGAGATACGTGAATCTGTGACCAGCGCAAGTTCACGGTTAAGCATTTACCATCATTTCATCCTAAAATATCCAAGCCTAGTATCAGTTCAATGTTTTTGCAGTTACTTGGTACAAACTTTACCTTAAACATACTTTTCCCAGTTCCCCAAAACTCAGGGAGACTGCCGGGCCCTTTAGCTGTGCCAAAACTCACAGGCCTCAGAGCCTTGGGCTAACTGCTCAAGCCAATGTTTTACAGGATACAGACCTGTAGGGTCCTTATGTTACTGCTAAATAAAGTAAAATGTTAAGCTAACTCTATGGGCTACTCTTAGGCTACTTACACTCTGTCACAGACTAGAACAAGCGAAGCAGCAGCAAGCAGAGGAGGAAGGGGAAGCAGCTGAGTTATGTCTGTTCCATTGATTGTGGGTTGCTTTTGTTATGGGGTCTTCAGTCTAGGCTATTTTTCCACATAAACCATTACAGTGGAATAGATGCCACTCAGTACAACAATGGGAGGGGTTTTCCCATTGCTTCAATTAATGCACCTCACAAAGAGGTGGTAGCTGAGTTGACAGAATTCTTCGAACACTCTAGCGTTGTCTACATCAGGGATTAAAGCAGTTAAACCATGTTGCTCAGGGGTGTAGATTTTTCACACCCCTAAGCAATGTAGTTGATTACCTAATATGCTTATATGGCACTGACCGACTGTAGCGAGGCGGTGTGGCTCCCCTCCCACTCAGAGAGGGTCGAGCCCAGTCAGTCATCCATGGGGGAGGGGCCGCTGGGCGGAAGTCCCGCCCCTCAAAGGGTCAGGCGGCGACCCGGAGGAATAAAAGCCGGGCCCCAGCCTTCAGTTGCGGGTCGGCCACTGGCAGGAGCAGACGTGCCCGCCGCCACTCGTGACTGGGAGGCTGCCCAAGCCAGAGGTCGAGACCAGGAGCTGCCAGAGCTGCCTTGCCCCTACTACAGCCCCGAGGAGCCCCCAGACCAGGCGTGGCCCATATTCCCCAAAACCCTACCCGACCTGCCGCCCAGCCCGGATTGGGAGGAACCGATGGTCCTGGACGTCTCCGGAACGGAGGCCCCGGACCAGGTAGGAATAGAGGGGGAATTAGGAAGTAGCCCGGGGGCAGCTGACTCCAGTCAGGCTGCAGAGCTACCGTTGCCCATGTCAGTGTGTTGCGATCAGGACCCCACTGACCACCGATAGAAGTGACAACCGCTACCAGGGCCCCGGGCTGAAACGCAGAGGAGTGGGTGGGCCTGCGTTCCCCCTGCCACCTGTAACCGGGTGGCAGATTCCCCCACTTCCCAGTCGGAGAGGCCTGTATCTGTTTAAACTGTGTTTGGTGCCCCGCCCGAACCAAGGGCTGGGCCCCCGCTGATTTTGCCACTGCTCTGCCCTGCTCCAAAGGGCCACGGCTGTTTAAACAGTGTTTGGTGCCCCGCCCGAACCAAGAGAAGACTGAGAGGGGACATGATAGCAGTTTTCAGGTATCTAAAAGAGTGTCATAAGGAGGTGGGAGAAAACTTGTTCATCTTAGCCTCTAAGGATAGAACAAGAAGCAATGGGCTTAAACTGCAGCAAGGGAGATTTAGGTTGGACATTGGGGAAAAGTTCCTGTCAGGGTGGTTAAACATTGGAATAAATTGCCTAGGGAGGTTGTGGAATCTTCATCTCTGGAGATATTTAAGAGTAGGTTAGATAAATGTCTATCAGGGATGGTCTAAACAGTATTTGGTCCTGCCATAAGGGCAGGGGACTGGACTTGATGACCTTTCAAGGTCCCTTCCAGTCCTAAAGTCTATGAAACAGGACAAAATACATAAATCTGGCTACAAAAATACCTTACCCTACTCATACCCTTCACTAATTGTTCATTATTGACAGGGAGGAGGCCAGGGCAGAGGAAAAAATCCAATTACACTTCTAAAATCAGTATTTCTATGAGTAAGTCTGTTATCAGTCTCCCAGGGCAGCGTTTCGTTGGCCAGCTGCTATTGGTAAAATTCTGACCATGCCTTCATAACTTATTTAAACAAATAAATAATCTCACTGCTGATAAAAATCAGGAAAAATGCAAGGACAGAGATGGTAGTATCGTGAAACAATCCTGACAAGCTCATACTCATATGTAATTCATCCTACGAGTGAACTCATGTATAGTGTCCCCCTTGGCTGGTAATAGCTGAAAGGCCACCGTCTTTAGTTTACAGTCCAGCACGCTTAGTCGGCTAGTGCCTTCACTTCTGTTTTTCTTCATTTTCTTAAACCTTAGTGTATTCTTTCTTCATTTGATCTGTACATACATACAATTGTGTATTTTAGTGCACAGACTGTTAGGATGGTGCCAAATTGGTATGACCATGCTGAATGAATGGTGTGAGAACATGGCTTGACATGAATGAACTGTGAAAGAGGATTCTGGGAGCAGAATCCTTCTCTTAGCATCAAGCAGATGCCAGAGATGAAACTGACTGGCTCCATAGTGTGTATATGATCAATACTGATCTTTGGGTCAGCAAATATGTCCACTTCAAAGCAAACAACATATGTAGAACATCCTGAGTGGAGCATGGGCTGACTGGGGCATCTCACCCTCTTGAAGGACATCATGCAGGAGACTGAAGTGAATAATTGATAAGGGAGAGAATCGGGGGTAATGTTCAGTTGGCACCACTCTGCAGTCTCCTCCTAAAGTATTAATTGGGTAAAAATTAATAAACGCCCCCCTACACTGGGCATGCTTTTAAGACATGTGACTCCTTTGAGGAAAAAGAGTATAAAAATCAAGCAAATTAAATTACTGTTGGGATACCTTAATTAATTCTTTAAGATACAATGCTGCTAGACAGAGTAGCCAAAACTCTGCTCCATGGGCTTGAGTAGGACTGTGAGCCAGAGGGGTCTCCAGGGAGCCAAGACCTTGCCTCGAGGGAACCCGAGACAGACCAGAGGGATGAGGAGACCAGACCTGGAGGGAAGAAGCCGTTCATAGAATTAGTAACCACCTTCTCTGTTTGCCAAGCAGGAAGCTAGTGCAGGGCCTGTTTGTGTATGTTTGTGAAGGAGAGGCTGGCTAAGAGGAATGTAGAGCTCTTAATGTATAGTTCTTAATGTCTAACAAGAATTATGTGCTTAATGTAACCCTTTACCACTTATGTAATTCCTTCTCAATAAACTGCTGTATATGCAAGATAATTAGAGTGGACCTTTTTCCACTGGTATGACAGTAATCTGCTCCACTGGGAGCCATTGAAGATCCATTTCAGGGGTAGCAGCCCCCTGGTGCCAAGATCTGGTAGCAGAGGATGGTTACTGTTGTGTCCAAGAAAAAAAAATCTTTAAACTGAAACAAACTGTTTCTGAACTGGTTGTCTGTTAAGAGCTTGCTTTTCTGAATGACTGGTGTTTAACAACCAATTTAAATATTTTTTTCTGAATCAGTTCTCACTTATGTTAATTCTAATTCAGGGCCATATTTAGTTACAGTACAAAGAGAGGGAAGTATACCGGTGAGAGGGGTTGTATTGGTCATTCCTGGAGTTGATGATGTTTTGCAAACACAGAAAGGGAAGGGTCTTCAAACCAGAGGAGTAAGGGGATGCCCTGAAGCCTCCGGGTGTGGTTGATGAGTGTTTGTTAATACCGGTGTTTAAAAGCTTGAGGTCTGATCCATGTCTGGCTGATGCAGTCCCCACACTGCATGAGAAAGTTTTGGACAACTTACTGTTGGGGTATCGAAAGAGTTACACTCCCAAGAAAGCCCAAACAGCAGCACATGTCATCTGTGCTATGTACTGTGCTGCAGATGAGCTTGTAAAGGAGTGAGATGTTGTGCAAGAAAGTTTGGAACAGGAATTGGAAAAACTAAAATTGCAGAATGAAAGCCTGAAACGAAATTTGCAAACTGCTGTACCACCAAATGTAACCAAGGCTCAGCAGATAACAACTTTAACCCATATGTGTATGGAAAGAATAAATATACAGATGGAAGAGGAAGAGGAGCCCCTTCCAGGGCCTCCGGTAGCCCAGCCAGTAGTGGTAGCAAAAATGCCCCAGCCTTCACGCCAAATGCAAGAGGAAGTAAATTGTCCTCTGACTGAAACTGAAAAATAGGCACTGGCTAAACAAATGGGATCTTTGACTAAGAGAATGTGTTTGTCTTGGCTGTTGGAATATATGGTTAGAAAACATTTAGAACCTGATGATTTAAGAGAACTGATAATAACTTGCGCTGGCTCTATGGAAGGAACAGCTTTGATGACAGAAAATGAGGGAGAGTTAAACAAAGGTGACAGAGATGGTGTTATCCAGAGGGTAGCCCGATACTTTCTGACCCCCTCTGAATTGAGAAGGACAGCTTTGTTAACACATCAGAATGAAAAAGAATCTGTTATGGCTTATTGTACAAGGTTATTGTATTAGGTTGGTATGAAGAAGAAACAGCTGGCAGATTTGATCTATGATGGTTTCAGGAAACCTATTAAGGTGTTCATAGGATCCTGAATGGATTGAGATCAGGTTGAATTGATTAAAGCAGCTCGGGAGGCAGAAAGGGTAGTAAGTGGAGCAGGTAGTTCTTCTGGGAAAGTGATTACTGAGGCTTCCTACAGCAATCAAGCAGGCTATAATGACTCTAACCACACCGAGATAGGACGTGGTAGTTGCCATGAAATAAGATAAGCCCGAGGATGGGATGGTAGGAGATGTGGAGTGTTTAGTGGGGGATCACTGCACGCACCGGTATGGGATAAACTTCAGGAAAGAGGGGCAAATATGGCCTGTTTGGATGAGCAACCTCTGAAGACTTTGCTAGCTGCTTTAAGTGATTTGATGGTAAGGACTAGATCACAGTCAACACTACACCCAGAAGTTAAGGCTGTTGAGACCATGGGAACAGGTACAGAAGATCTGCAGGTGAGTTTTTATGGCTTGTTATCCCCAGAATTGGCTCAGACAAAATTGGCAGCTCCCTGTTAAGGTGGCTCCACATTTCAGTAAAAATGCCTCGCCCTTAGCAACCCCTGTCCCCAAAGGTAAATGTTAGTAGCCAAATTAAAACCCCATATCATTGGCAAATCTTATGTGAAAGAGGGGACAGAAGGGAAGATATAGTGGTTGCTGGCAATAATTAATACAGGAGCAAAGGCAACTTTAAGTATTGTTAGAAGAAGAATAAGCAGGCTGACCCAGAGGTGGATTGAGTAGATGGGCTTCTTTATTGTGGTGCTTGTTCCCCTCGACCCAATTGTCGAATAAGCACTGAATTAGTTACAGCACACTCTTTTTATTTAAGTTAGTATATAAATGCCTACATCCACTACAACACCCCCAAAACCCTTATTAAGTCATAGAAATACCCATATTATGATTATACCCATCCCTATTGACTGATTACAGAATTACACATATTATACACACATCTTTACCTTGAAAATACATTTCTTTGCGGTGATTGTTGCTACAAGTTCCCTTAATCAGCTGTTTTAGGGGAGGGAGGAAGAGGCCATGACCCAGAGCTCATTTATGTAGTCAGGAAAGGAAGAGAGGGGAAGATAACACTTCTTTTACACAAAGGATATTCTTTAGACAACTACATTCCTTATAACAGGTTTCAGAGTAGCAGCCGTGTTAGTCTGTATCTGCAAAAAGAATAGGAGTACTTGTGGCACCTTAGAGACTAACAAATTTATTTCAGCATAAGCTTTCGTGGGCTACAGCTCACTTCTTTGGATGCATAGAATGGAACACACAGACAGAAGATATTTATACATACAGAGAACATGAAAACGTGGAAGTATGCATACCAACTGGAAGAGTCCAATCAACTGAGATGAGCTATCATCAGCAGGAAAAAAAAAAAGCCTTTGAAGTGATAATTGAGACGACCCAAATTTCTCCTCACACCTTTTATGGGTCATCTCAATTATCACTTCAAAGGTTGGGTTTTTGGGGTTTTTTTTTCTATGCCTTTTGACCCTGTCCCTCAAGTACAGGAGGAACAGGGGTTGGGGCCCCTGCCGCCATGTGATTGATGTGATGATCTGTGGGTGGAGGCAGAACTAGGGGGGCCACCACTACCTCCGCAGTGTACCTTCTGTGGAAGGGGTATAGAGCAAATGCTGGCGGAGGAGGCTGGGGCTCAACCAGTTCTCTGACGGCGTTTGTGGAGGGGCTGGGAGAAGGCATTGCTACAGGGGGTCTTTCATGCAGGTCCCCATATCTGTACCTCAGAGTGGGGAGGGAACCCTGACAGGTGCCTTAACTCCAACCCCACTTCTGGTGAGAGCTTGAGAGTCACCTGATTGGAATCGACGTAAGCAAGCACTCAGAGAAGAAAAAATGGTTACCTACCTTCTTGTAACTGCTGTTCTTTGAAATGTGTTGTTCATGTTGTGACAGGTTGGATCACAGAAACCTCCTTGAGGCTGCCAACTGATGTGCCAAGACTACTTCTACCCCTGCTTCCTTACCCTGCCAGCTTGGGAGTCCAGAGCCCTGCCTGGTTTGAGTCAGACTCACAAGCCTGCTACAAACCCAGACCCACGTCTGAATCTTGCCTCCTAACAGTTGTAGGCCCAACTGAAAACAGGTTAAGAAGTGTTCCTATCTTTAATACTCAGATGCTAACTCCCAGTGGGGTCCAAACCCTACAGAAATCCGTTTTGCCCTGTATAAAGCTTATACAGTGTAAACTCTTAGATTGTTCACCCTCTATAACACTGATAGAGAGATATGCACAGCTGTTTGCCCTCTCTCCCCCCAAGGTACTAATATATACCTCAGGTTAAGTAAAAAGTGATTTTACTAAATACAGAAGTAGGATTTAAGTGTTTCCAAGTAGTAACAGACAGAACAAAGCGAATTACAAAGTAAAATAAAATAAAACACACAAATCTATCTCTAATACAGTAATAAAACTGAATACAAATACAATCTCACCCTCATTGGTGTTCCATTAAGCTTCCTTTTACAGACTAGTCTCCCTCTAGTTTGGGTCCAGCAATCACTCATACCCCCTGCACTTACTGTCCTCTGTTCTAGTTTCTTTCAGGTATCCTTGGGGGTGGAGAGGCTCTCTCTTGAGCCAGCTGAAGACAAAACAGACGGGTCTTCCAGGGGTTTAAATAGACTTTCTCTAGTAGGTGAAGATCCCTCGCTTCCTCTGTGTAAAATGGAATTTGAGTCACATGGGCAAGTCACATGTCCATGCATGACCAAGTTCCTTACCAGGCAAGCCACAGTCCTGGGAAAGCTCAGATGTGGATTAGCATCTCCATGTTCATTGTTGGCTTAAGTGGTTCTTGACTGGGCACTTAATTTGCACATTCCTTTCTCAAGAAGCTGACCAAATGCTCTAACTAGGCTACTTAAAATCAAGCAAGTACACAGCCAATATTATAACTTTGAATACAAAAATCATACATGCCTACAAATAGGAGGAATGTATTCAGTAGATCATAACCTTTACAGAGACATGTTACATGGCATATGTAGCATAAAACATATTCCAGTTATATCATATATACATTCATAAGCATCATTCCCTAAAGCTTTATGGGGTGCACTGTCACACACGTTCCAATACTCACCCTCCTTCCCCTCTATTGGAATAGCTGGCAAGAGGGAATTGAAGGAAAGTTGGGTTGGCAGAGTCATATATTGAGTGCCATGAAGATGTCACTCCAGGGGGCTCCCTACCCGAACTGAAAGCAGCTGCGAAGGGAAAAGTTTCCAATGACCGTGAATAACTGATTGCAATGGATGTGAACAACACATCTTGAAGAATAGTTACAAGAAGGTGAGTACTTGTGGCACCTTAGAGACTAACAAATTTATTTGAGCATAAGCTTTTGTGGGCTACAGCCCATCTGATGAAGTGGGCTGTAGCCCACGAAAGCTTATGCTCAAACAAATTTGTTAGTCTCTAAGGTGCCACAAGTTCTTTTTGTGGATATAGATTAACATGGCTGCTACTCTGAAAGAAGGTGAGTAACCATTTTATCTGGACCTGTCGCTGCTTATTATCCAGCTCTGACCCCACAAACACGGTGCTGCCAGGACCCCTCAGTCACTACCAACAACTTCTTGCTAAGCCATCCATGGGATCTCCAGCCCCACTTCTCTGCCAGTGGGCCTCAATCCTGACCTGCAGCTAGTGGTGGCATTAGGTACCTGCAAACTGTACAATTGCATGGAACCCTGAGGCAGTGAGGGCCCACCTGAAAGCCAGATCTGGCCCACTGGGAATCAGTTGCTGCATCGTGCTCAGTGTTACCCAGGGCTCTGAATGGTGTCCTCTGCACAGCATGACCTCGCACACACCACATATGTCAAGTGACTGGTAGGGGCCCTGGGACTGAGCTGTGCAGAGGGTCCCCGTGAGACAAACAGTACTACTGCCTGCAGCCCTCTGCTCTCCCAGCTCTGGGCTTCCACCCCCAGCACCAGCTCTGTTGGCATCCCTCAGTCCCCAACCACAGCTTCCCTCCTATTCCAGCCCTCAACTCCTCAGTCCTGTCCTCTTTCCTCCCACTCCCGACTCCTAATTTAGGACTGGGCTTTGACTGAACTAAGCGTCCAAACACTACTATGCTCTATATAGATTCTGAGATGCATTCTGATAGGCCCCACCACCCACATGGTTCCACTAGGAGCTGAGAGAAGACCTGACCCCACGGCTAAAGGGGCAACTGAAGTGAAAGTCCAGTGTCCAAGTGGGTCTCTCTATACAGGGATGCTCCATGGACAGCCATACCTTTTGTCCCACTGATTAAGTGGGGCTTGCTGTGGATGCTGGTCGGTATACCATTTATAGTCTGCTCTTACCATTTAAAGGTGTTTCCTCATTGCTGGGCCTGATGAAGCTGCTGTATTAGCTCCAAGGCGGCCAGGTTATGAACTCCCGGAATCGCTGGCAGTTATCATGAAACCATTAAGGCAGATGTATGGGAGAACAGGGCTCCTTGGCCCATCTCTGGATTACGGCATTTTCTGCATTCAGCTGTCTTACTTGGTCCTGTAATAGTTGATTCTCTGAGGTCACTTGGACAACGCAGGCCTTCAGGGCTTGGTTGTCTGCCTGATTGCTTGCAGCCCATTCGAGTGTGCTCAGGAGGGGAGCAGTTGCGTACCTGGGTCAATTTTCCCAGCACATAGCCCATGCAGATTGTCACAGGCAGGACATGGGCAGTCAAGTCAAGTGGTATGAACAGGGGTCAGAAGCCAAAAGCCAGGCCAGGTCAGTCTACCAGGAGATCAGTATCCGAGACAGTGCCAAAGGGTGGACAGAGAGTCAGGTGTCCAGAGGCAGCAGGGTCAGGTTACCAGATCAGACTCAGGCAGTAGGAGCACATAGCACAGGGGACACAGCACTAAACAAGGAAAACTCAGTTGCACAGGTGACTTCCTCATCCTCTGATTGGTTAATATAGAAGCAGCGAATCAATAATGACGCCTGGAGTTCCACCAATCAGCTCCCAGGACTGGAGTCCTCTGTCAGAGCTGAGCTTCATATTCTGGGGACTGTTCCCAGATCACTGGGTGGAGATGGGGCGGAAGATACTGGCTCTGACCTGTAAATGAGAGTTTGAAACTCATGGGCCCTGCTGTTGACTCACCATGCTACAAATAGTGATATAGCTGGGAATAGCCTTGGCAGCAGTTCAGTGTAGTCACCTGACTATGTATGCAGGAGGCCCCAACATGTGGGTACTTGTGCAGTTAGCACAAGTTATTGCCTTTGCTACTTTTAGCACTCTGGCTTGGGCAGAATTAGCACGTGTCTGCCTGCCCAAATTGGGAAGTACCCTCCCAGCTGCAGTGTAGACATACCCAAAATTTGGAAAAGCCCCATGTCACTCTGCTCAGAATAATCCATGATGAAACCATCATGTTCTCCTTTTCTTCTCTCCCCAGAGTGCAGCAAGCAGAGTGAGATGATTGGTAAGTTCAGCCATCTACCCAGTATAGCCCCTGAGCAGAGGTTCCCAGCCACATGCGGTGCTGAGCAGACACAGAAGCACCAACACCACAGAGCAGGGCTGAGTGATCAGTTCAGACCAAAATCAGAGTCACATTAGAGTCACCCCAGTCCCATTGCAGCACTGTGAGCTCTCTTCAGCAGACACGTTTACCTGATCTCATATGTGAGTAGACAGACAGGTGTCACCTTGGCTTGGAGAATCCAATGCCAATCACATTATTCTGATGCAGGGGAAGGGGGCCAGCTGCTTTCTAAGATAACTCCTGGATTGCAGGCTACTTTGGATGACTTCCCAGAATGTGGCTCATGTTTCCATGCTTTGTTGCCAAGGCCAGATCCTAGATCTGATCTCCGAATTTCTCCATGTCGACCCCTAATTATATCCGGAGTTTGTAGTCTTGATGCTCTAAAACTTTATTAGTAACATAGAAAAAGAATTCCCCTTAGACAGAAGGGTTAAGAATGTCAGAGCTGTATCGGGATCCAGACCCATATCTTCCATCAAGGTTAAATGCTTTGCAAATCCCAAGGCTCTGGGTGTTGTTGCGTATCACTAACCACCAGCCCCGCTGCTATCAAAACACTGCTGGCTCCTGCACTGGGGCTGGGAATGTGGCTGTGGGTGTCTATAACTAACCCCAGTCGTGGGGCACACAGCATCACACAGCAAGTCTCTGTGTCTAACTCTTTTCTCTTCCTCATTTCAGATATTGAGAGGAGGAAGAACAAGCATTTGGAATCAGGTTATTTGATAATCAATAGTAAATCTGTGTTTGTGCTTTCACACTGTAATGATATAAGAAAATCATCTCAGAATGGGTGGACTTCACTCACCTTCATGATCCTATCCCCCTCCCTCTCTTTGCCAGAACCTGAGAATGGGTGACAGGGGATGAATCACTTAATGATTTCCTGTTCTGTTAATTTCCTTTGGGGCACCTGGCAATGGCTGCTGTCAGAAGACAGGATATTGGGCTAGATGGACCATTGGTCTGACCCAGTATAGCCATTCTTATATTATCATGTATCTTCTCCCCTTGAAAGATGCAAACACTGCAGTCTTTGTAGCTCACATTTCAGTATCACCCTTAATGATGGAGAGTGAATTGTGTGCTCATGGACTTGATCAGGGTCTGGGCAAACTTCTTCCATGGAATTCTGTCAATATATCTCAACTGTGAAATGAAAAAATCCTGCTATACCAATGCTGGACTCCCTTTATGCACACAGCTCTGCTGGTCCCCTCAGTGCTCACCCACAGCCCCCCTGCTATCCAGCCCTCGGCACAGAGAACAGGAGTACTTGTGACACCTTAGAGACTAACATGTTTATTTGAGCATAAGCTTTCATGGGCTAAAATTCACTTCATCAGATGCATGCAGTGGAAAATACAGTAGGAAGACATATATATATACACAGAGAACATGAAACAATGGGTGTTACCATACACACTATAACAAGAGTGATACCATACAGTTGCACGGTTGACTTACTCATCCTGTGTTTGGTTGAAATAGAAGCAGGCAACCAATCAGGATTCCCGGAGTTCCACCAATCAGCTCCCAGGACTGGAATCTTCTGTCAGAGCTGAGCTTTACATTCTGGGGACTGTTCCCTGGTCACTGGGTAGGGTGGAAAGTGGAAGATACTGGCTCCGACAAGTCCTGTAGACAAGTGTTAGATACTCAACTCCCCAGCTGTTTACTTAGTATGCCTCAAATAGTAGCGTAGTTGGGAGTAGCCTGGGCAGCCATTCAGGATAGTTGCTTGAATATGTACCCAGCAGGTTCAAAAGAGGTTTCTACTTGAGCAGCTGGCCCATGCTGTTTCACTTGCCACCCTATTACTTTACCACACTGCCTTGAGCAGAATTGCCTGCCCCAACTGGGAAGCACCGTCCCTGCTACAATTGTTTGGAACAGCCCCATGTGGCTTTGCTTGGAACAACCCATGCTGAACCTACATTGGTCTTTTCTTATCTCTCCAGATTGTCAGGACCTGTGCAACAGGCTCGGTAAGTTCATCCACTTCCCCCATCAGAGCCCCCCGGGCAAAGGCTCCCAGCCACACATGGTGTTGAGAAGATCCAGAAGCATCGACACCGCAGGGCAGGGCTGAGTGAACAATTCAGGCCGAAATCTGAGTCCCATTAGAGTCACCCCAGTACCACAACAGCACTGTGAGCTCTCTGCAGCAGACATGGGGTTACCTGCTCTCATGTCTGGATAGACAGACAGGTGTCACAGTGCCTTTGACAATCCTATGCCAGTCACGTTGTTCTGATGCAGGAGAAGGAGACCAGCCACTTTCTATAAATGCAGCGTGGGGCATAAGTCACTTGCTGCAGGATTCTCTGAACCTTGAGGTCTTTAAACCATGATTTGAGGACTTCAATAACTCAGGCATAGGTTAGGGGTTTGTTACAGGAGTGAGTGGGTGAGATTCTGTGGCCTGTGTTGTGCAGGAGGTCAGACTAGATAATCATAATGGTCCCTTCTGACCTTAAAGTCTATGAGTCTATGAGACTGTTGCAGTGCAGGCTCTTCTGGGCCATTTTCCAGAAAGTGGCTCACGTTTCCATACTTTCTTGCCAAGGCCAGATCCCAGATGTGAGTCCCAATCATCTGCACATCCATCCCCTAATTACACCTGGAGTGCGTAGCTTGATGCCCAGAGGGCTGTTAGTAACACAGAAAAGTAATTCCTCTTAGACGGAAGGACTGAGAATGTTAGAGCTGTATCAGGATCTAGACCCACATCTTCCATCATCAAAGGTGCTGGTTCCTGCACTGGGGCTGGGAGTGTGTCTGTGGCGTGTCTGGCACTACTGCTGTTGTTATGGGGCACACAGCATCACATGGAGCATCTATGTCTCTAATTCCTCTTTCCCATTTCAGAGACTGAGAAGAAGTGCCCTGCTGTACCTACCTGGCATGGAAAGAGCACCGGGTGGAGCTGGACAAGCCTCTGCACCCCGACCCTGCTCCCTGGCAGGAGAGCTGGGCAGGTTGGTGGAGCGGGTCAAGTGCTGGGGCCAGAGCACAGCAGGGGCTGGGGGAGGACCTGGATGCTAAGTGTGTAAGTCATAGCTCACCCAGGCCCACTGGTGGATATGCCCCTGCGCTCCAGCCCCTCTTTCTGCCAATGATCCTCAATCCTGACCTGCAGGTAGTGTTGGCATTAGGCACTTGCAAGCTGTAAAATTGCAGGGAACCCCAAGAGTCCCCCCAAAAGCCAGATCTGGCCTGCTACTCATCAGCTGCTCTGTCTTTCTCAGTACTCAGAGCTCTGAATGGTGTCCTCTGCACAGCATGACCTTGCACAAACCATACATGCCAGGTCACTGGAAGGGGCCTTGAACTGAACTGTTCAGGGGTGCCCATGGGGCAAACACTGCCACAGCCTGCAGCCCCCAGCTATCCCAGCCTTGGGCTTCCTCCCCCAGCCCCAGCTATGTTGGCATCCTTCAGTCCCCACCCACAGCTTTCCAGCTATCCCAGCCCACAGCTTCTCCTCTGTCCTGTTTTCTCTCCACCTAGTCTAGGGCCTAAAATGAACAGAGCCTCCAAACCATGCTATTCTCTATATGGTTTTGTGAGCTCAGATCTGAGCCTTAGAGTTCAGAAAATGAGATAATAGCACCTGAATTCTCTAAGCTTAATTACCAGCTTAGATCTGATAGCACTGCCACCACCCAAAAATATAGTGTTTTGGGGCACTCTGACCTCCCCAACCTTCCCTGGGGACCCCAAGAAGCCAGGTCCATTGGGTTCTTGAAACAAGGAGAAATAAACCATTCCCCCACCTTTCCCCCTCCCAGAATTTCCCTCCCTGGGCTATCCTGAGAGACACTGATCCAACCTCTTAAATCACCATACAGAGAAGCATCTCCCTTCCCTTCCACAAAGAGGCAAACAGATTCAAGGAAAACAGAGAGAGATTCTATCTCTCCCCCCTTCCATCTCCCCCACCTGTCCTGGTGAGTTATCCCAATCCCCTGGAATAAAACAAGGGAAACAAGAAAAAAAATCAATTAGGTTCTCTAAAAAGAAATCTTTTAATAAAAGAAAGGAAAAAGTAAAGAATTATCTCTGTAACTTCAAGATGTAAATGTTACAGGGTCCTATAGCTTACAGACACCAGAAAGAGACTTTCCCCCCAGTACCAATACAAATCAAAATATTCCCAGCACCTACACATATAAAAGTTAACCAGCCAGATCCACAATTGCAAATAGAGTAAAACAATCAAAAAGCCTAAACTGCCTGTTTTTACTTACTATTTGAAAAGAAACTTAGAGAGCCTGTAGTAATGTCTGGTCTCTCTCAGACCCTCCGAGAGAAGGACACACAACGGACAAAGAACACACACAAAAGCTTCCCTCCACCCAAATTTAAAAGTATCTTGTCTTCTGATTGGTCTTCTGGTCAGGTGTCCAGTTCCCTGCTTGTAACCCTTTACAGGTAGAAGAGACATTAACCCTTAACAATCTGTTTATGACAGAGGTCCACTCTGATGGCCCCACCAGCCACATTATTCCATTAGGTGCTCGGACAGGACCTGACCTCACATCTCTAGGGGTGGACAGTAAATCCAGAGCCACACAGCCCCACAGACCCTTCCCCAGCTAAGCTCCTGCCAACCGCTAACCCTAGAAGTTCCACACTTTTTCAGATCAGCAACACAAAGGGATTGACGGCACGGAAATAGGAGGTCTGAGGCTGGGGGGTTTCAGGCTGCAGCAATGCAGGCCTCTCTCTACATGACACATGTTCTGGTCTGACATTCTCTTCCCTCATTCCCTGCAGTGACTTCAGCTGGTGATGTTGCTCCCTGGTGCAATTTGTGGGTTCTGTTTAGAGACTGATCTAGGACCTTGTCTGTTGTTCATTAACAACAGTTCTTCAAGTATTGTCATAGAATCATAGAATCATAGAATATTAGGGTTGGAAGGACCTCAGGATGTCATCTAGTCCAACCCCCTGCTCAAAGCAGGACCAATTCCCAACTAAATCATTCCAGCCAGGGCTTTGTCAAACCTGACCTTAAAAACCTCTAAGGAAGGAGATTCCACCACCTCCCTAGGTAACCCATTCCAGTGCTTCACCACCCTCCTAGTAAAAAGTTTTTCCTAATATCCAACCTAAACCTCCTCCACTGCAACTTGAGACCATTGCTCCTTGTTCTGTCATCAGGTACCACTGAGAACAGTCTAGATCCATCCTCTTTGGAATCCCCTTTCAGGTAACTGAAAGCAGCTATCAAATCCCTCCTCTTTCTTCTCTTCCACAGACTAAACAATCCCAGTTCCCTCAGCCTCTCCTCATAAGTCATGTGCTCCAGCCCCCTAATCATTTTTGTTGCCCTCTGCTGGAATCTTTCCAATTTTTCCACATCCTTCTTGTAGTGTGGGGCCCAAAACTGAACACAGTATTCCAGATGACACCTCACCAATGTTGAATAGAAGGGAATGATCACGTCCCTCGATCTGCTGGCAATGCCCCTATTTATACAGCCCAAAATGCCGTTAGCCTTCTTGGCAACAAGGGCCCACTGTTGACTCATGTCCAGCTTCTTGTCCACTGTAACCGCTAGGTCCTTTTCTGCAGAACTGCTTCTTAGCCATTCGGTCCGTAGTCTGTAACAGTGAATGGGATTCTTCTGTCCTAAGTGCAGGACTCTACACTTGTTCTTATTGAATCTCATTAGGTTTCTTTTGGCCCAATTCTCTAAATTGTCTAGGTCCCTCTTTATCCTATATCTACCCTCCAGCATATCTACCACTCCTCCAAGTTTAGTGTCATCTGCAAACTTGCTGAGAGTGCAGTTCACGCCAGCAGCCAGATCATTAATGAAGATATTGAACAAAACCGGCCCCAGGACCAACCCTTGGGGCACTCCACTTGAAATCGGCTGCCAACTAGACATGGAGCCATTGAACACTACCCTCTGAGCCCGACAATCTAGCCAGCTTTCTATCCACCTTATAGTCCAATCATCCAGACCATACTTCTTTAACTTGCTGGCAAGAATACTGTGGGAGACCATATCAAAAGCTTTGCTAAAGCCAAGGAATAACACATCCACTGCTTTCCCCTCATCCACAGACCCAGTTATCTCCTCATAGAAGGCAATTAGGTTAGTCAGGCATGAAGTGTCCTAGGTGAATCCATGCTGACTATTCCTGATCACCTTCCTCTCCTCTAAGTGCTTCAGAATTGATTCCTTGAGGACCTGCTCCATGATTTTTCCAGGGACTGAGGCGAGGCTGACTGACCTGTAGTTC
Organism: Gopherus evgoodei; assembly: GCF_007399415.2. Lineage (NCBI taxonomy): Eukaryota > Metazoa > Chordata > Testudines > Testudinidae > Gopherus > Gopherus evgoodei. The sequence goes on along the minus strand of NW_022060027.1, from coordinate 1,109,648 downwards.
CCTGGATCCTCCTTCCCTTTTCTAAAGATGGGTACTACAGTAGCCTTTTTCTAGTCATCCGGGATCTCCCCCGTTCACCATGAGTTGTCAAAGATATTGAACAATGGCTCTGCAATCACATCCACCAACTCCTTTAGCACCCTTGACAGGCCTGGTGCTTGAGACTACTCCAAATGGCCATTAGCTGGTCATTCAGGAAATCTTGAATTTCTGAACATGCCAAGGCTCACTGCAATGCCTTCCCAGCATCAGTGATATTTAATATCATCTCTGTCAGCAATTTCTGGGATATAGAACTAAGGGCTGAAATAACATATTATTCACCCACTCCAGCCTGCACCTGAGTTAACTGTCCTCCAGAAATAAGACCAGAGGCCTTTTCCAATTGGCCTAATTTTTCCCTCATTGTTGGCTTATGTGGATATTTCAAATTACAGCTGCGCTATTATCCTCACCCCACAAGTGTTCAGCCAAGTTTCTTTCTTTCTAGGGGAAAAGCAGTTCTTTTGCTGTACTAGCTGAATGGCAGCTCCTTTAGGGCAATTTGGATATGTAGAGGTAATTTGAAAACTGAATAAGGACAGTGTGAATATAATGGCCCCTAATGTAGCATTAATTACAGTTTATCGGTGTCTCAACACATTTTTTCTTTGTGAAGTATTATACCACATCTGTTGGCCATACACCTTCAGAAAGGGCAGAGGGGCATTAATATTAATGGTATAAGTAGGGGTTTATTGCAATAAATTGCACTATGGTATAGGATAAATCATTAGTCACAGGAATCATTTTCAGTACAGATAAAATCTTCAGTGGCAGAACAGACTCTTTGGGTATACATTTGTTTATTTACTAGTGAGGCTACTGATTGGCTAAGATCTAGAAAAATATTACTTTCCCATCCCCACTCCAAGTTCATTAAGGAGGGGAGGCTGAGGAACATTATAAGTTTCATTTTCAGGTAGTTTTGGCTTCCTTCCACAAGCTATTCTTCAAGACTTTGTAGTCTTAATTCACTTAGCTGTCAGGCAGTGAGGCAGCAAGGGAGAGGCTACTAGCACAATCACCTTGCTTGCTTGGAGGCTTTATTATGTCCTCAGGTGGAGAGGTTGTTTTCTTAGCAAGATTCAAAGACACAGTGGGTCTGTCAGCGGACAAAGAAGAGGTTACTAGCTCTTTATCTTGTCCTTCTCTCCTGCTGTCCAGAAGGAGCAACAACGCCAGAAGGAAAGATAGACCTAACATCAGTCAGAGAGCCATTACAGTGAGAAACATGGGCAGGTAGTCAATTTTTGGCATTTCACAGCAGTGTTGATAATTAACAGGATTTGAAAAGGGTCTTTCAGCATGGGGCCAGGGCAGTTCCTCGCTGGTGGACCTCCATGTAGACCCAGTCTTCTGGTTTCAGCGAGTGGCAGAGCTACTGTATATAAAAAGACCTAACACATTTCATTAGTCCCTGGCAATAATTAAGCATTGTGTTATTTATTAAATGAATGTCCATCTGAGCCAGGGCCAGCAGGGCACTGTCGGTAATTGCATTGGGTGCCCTGGTAGAAATTTTATGAGGGCTTAGTCCAGTCTTTCGATTGGGAGTGGTCTTCAAAGGGCATTTGTCCATATTAGATCTGTGCAGGTGCACATAAATCTTTTATAATCTGTCCAGGTATGCCAAATTATTCAGAATTCTTAAGCAAAAGTTTTACAACAGTTTTGGCATCTACTTTTTTACAAGGAAATACATTACTAACACTAACACATACTTACAGTTACAACATTTAAACATTTGAATAAAATCAATCTGAATATTTACAAAAGGTCCCCAGGAAGGGGGATGTGCTGCCTGCCTAACCTTGACAGCTTTACCAACATTATGTTGCTGGCAGTAATGCTGAGCCACAGAGGAAAAATTTTATTTAACTGCAGCAATTAACCCCTCCTTTGCTCACGCATGCCATCCAGTGATGCATGCGAGCAAATAGGGCCAGAGCACCTGAGGTGCAACCAGGAGGCTGTCCAGGGAGCGCCAAAGGTAATCAGGGTGTAAGCTGTACCCAGCAACACTTCAAGAACAATCTGCAGCTTTTTCAGTTGGTATCAGCTTTTGATTTCCTTTTTTTTTTTTTTTAAAGACAAAGAGAGCATATCTCTATCCCCTTGGGGTTGGCAGATTATTGCTTAAAATATTTTTTTTCTGTACAAATACCCGTGCTGATTGCAGGCAAAACTGAGGAATTACTCAAATTACTCCCTGTATTTTCCTGTTTTTGTTTTATAGGCAGGTCAGGTTTTAATGGCTTCTATCTTTTAACTTCTGCTTTTAAATACACGTTGATTTGAAATGGAAAACACAATCCATTTTGGCTTCCCTTTGGCAACGTGACTATTGATTATTCAGAGTAACCTTAAGGCTTAGTGTGGGGCACTGATTACAGCTTCTATCTGCGATTTGTTACCAAAACAGATTTAAAATCCTTTACCATTCTCCTGGCCTTGACTGCTTTGCTGCAGCCACAACTTTTTTTTTATATTAAAAACAATAACAACAATTTAAATCTTGTAACGCATTAAGTTACCTTAAGGATTAAATGCTAAATACCAAAATTAAACAATACTAGTTTCTTTTTGTTTGGCAAAGGTATTTCTTGGCTTTACAACCCCAAAACAACACCAATTTATTTTAAACTTATAAAAAGAGATTGTACACACCAGGAGTGTTCTTTAGCAAATTTGACTACCTTTTTCATAGTCAAATGATTTTACTTAAATAGCTCTTGCCTGGATTATATACAGACTCTCCCAAAGGAATGACTGCAAAGAAACCAAGATTTTTCTTTTCATAACACCTTCTTTTAACATTTATACATAGTTTCTGTTGTGTATTTGGTTGTCATGGTTTTTGTTCCTATGAGTTAGATTATTAGGGTCTAGCCTAGCCAGCTTCAGCCGGTTAGGTGAGTTCTGTGTCTGTAAATAAATGGTAGCTTTGTTAGTTGTCTGCTCTCTGCCTCAAGTGATTTCTTCCTAAACCGGCTGCCCCCAAGGTTATAACAAGAGGCGACGATGGGTGGGATTCCGGTGCTGCTCCAGTAACAGAAGGAAGTAGAAGTCAAGGTAAAGAACAAACAAACAAAAAATTGCTTGTTTGCACTGACTGTGAAAGTGAAACTAAAACCATGGCTACTCTGACCGGGCCACTGGAACCTTTTGATGAGAATATAGTGCAATGGCATGTGTATACTGAGCGTTTTGAGCTTTTTGTTATTGCAAATGACATTACAGTAGCGAAGAAGGTGCCAATATTCTTAAGTGTTGTAGGGGCTAAAACCTACTCCCTGCTACGCAGCTTACTACACCCTGTTAAGCCTGAGATTAAATCTTACAGTGACGTTGTGGAAATCCTGGGGTCCCATTTTTCCCTCAAACCACTGGTAATTGCTGAAAGATATCGGTTCCACAAAAGAGAGCAAAAAGAAGATGAAACAGTTGTACAATTTGTAGCAATTTTAAAAAAGTTAGCAGAACACTGTGAATTTAAAGAGATGTTAAATGATGCCCTGCGTGACAGGTTAGTGTGTGGCCTGTACAGTGAAGCTATACGGTAGCGCCTACTGACAGAGGCTCAGCTTACATTACAGAAGGCTGTTGATATCGCTGTCTCCATGGAACTGGCTACAAGGGAGGCGCAATACATCAGTGAATCCTCTAGGGTGCAAAAAGTGTCACAAGAACCTACCCACAAAACTGTGCAGAGTCAAGAATGTTACCACTGTGGTAAGCCAGGTCACTAGGCATCAGAAATGCTGGTGTAAGGACCTGGTGTGTCGACGCTGTGGCAAAAAGGGACACATTGAGTGTGCCTGTAAACAATAGAAAAAGAGGCTTGTGGTCTGGCCGACAAAAAGAGGAAGCCTGCATATCCTAGAGCAGACCCAGGATGATCAAGGTGACACCTCATTGCAAGAGGAAGTGCCGCTGCATGTTTTGTCTTTGGCAGTGGGCTCACATGAATACTGGGTAACCCCGTTGTTGGATGGCAAACCTATACGCATGGAACTGGACACCGGTGCAGCCATCTCGTGGGTCTCCGAGACTGTGTATAAAGAAAAGCTAGAGCATCTTCCACTTAAGGCAACAAAAACTGTTCTGAAGACATATACGGGAGAAGCTGTGCCCATGTTGGGCACTATTGATGTTAAGGTGGAGCTCAATGGACATGCTGCTAAATTGCCATTGTTTGTGATGAGAGGTAATTACCCAGCCTTAATGGGTAAGTCTTGGCTTGGGAAGATTGTGAATGAAATTGTTTTTAGTTATTCACTGTATCATTGTAACTTCTCTTCACCATTTCATTACACTTGCCATTTTACTTACAATGTAACTTCTGTTCACCATTCCATTACACTTGCCATTTTGCCTACATTGTAACTTCTGTGCACTATTGTAATTCAAAACCCATTTTAAAATGCTTACTCCATTTGGTGGAAGGCTTGTGCTGCAGCCTTCATTTTTGCGAGTCATACTGTAATTTTATTAGTTTAGTTTAGATGTGTGAATGAGGTATGTATGGGTGATAGAATTAACCTCCAGCGCCAGCCTGTCCTGATGAGATAAAGTTCAAATACCAACGACTGAAGACCTAGACAACAGCCCTAAACAAAGTAAGAAGCATCCACCCTAAAAAGAAAAGGACAAAAGAAACAACAGAAGGAATATCAAAGCCAGATTCAAGGCTGAAAGTCACCCCTGCAATTAACCAATCACCAAACTCGGAGGCAGCGTGACACAACAAGACCTATAAACTTTGAATCCAAACTAAAAGCCTATTAAAAAAGAAGGGTGAGATGAGAGACTTTGGGTAATGTTCTGCTATCAACATCGAGGGGCATCGATGCGCGCCCGACAGAGACCCGGCTCCTCCTCGTGCCCAGCTTTCCTGGCCAGTTAGCTGCCACGAGCTACGATCCCCAGCTGTGAACTCAAGCCATGAACTCAAGCTACAATCGGGACTGGTAACTATCCAGCAGCTGCAGAACATTTTGTGAGTGTGTGTGTATAAGTATTAAGGTATTTGCTAGTAGTTATAGGTCATAATAAATGTGGCATCTTTGTCTTGGCCCCTAAAATGATCCTGTGTAATTTTGTCTGTACAACGGACTGTGTATAAAGAAAAGCTACAGCATCTTCCACTTAAGGCAACAAAAACTGTTCTGAAGATGTATACGGGAGAAATTGTGTCCATGTTGGGCACTATTGATGTTAAGGTGGAGCTCAGTGGACAGGCTGCTAAATTGCCACTGTTTGTGGTAAGAGGTAATTACCCAGCCTTAATGGGTAGGTCTTGGCTTGGGAAGATTCAGCTGAACTGGGCAGAAGTGCACCGGATGACTAAAGAAGAAACCAGTCTAACCCCTATACTAAGGAAATTTGCTGCTGTTTTTGGAGAGGATCTGGGAAGTATGAAGGGAATCACTGTGACATTGAACATTAAACCTGACAGTCCACCAAAATATCTGAAAGCCTGAACTGTGCCATATGCCATCAGGCCAAAAGTTGAAGCAGATCTGGAGTGCCTGGTCACCAATGGAGTCCTAATACCAGTTACCCATAGACCATGGGCCTCTCCTATCGTTCCAATAATGAAGAAAGATGGCCTCTCAAGGTTGCCTTTGCCGATCAAACATCAAGATAGTGCCCAAAAGGAAATCTTCTACTTTGAACAGGTAGAGAATACACCCATCACTGCTACTCAGATAAAGAAGGCAACTCGCGCTGACCCAGTATTGTCCCAAGTTATGGACCTGGTGATGAATGGAAAATCTCGACAAACCTCTCCGGTCTCACTCGACCTTGTTACCTACATGTCCAGGAGGACAGAGTTATCGATCCAATCTGGTTGTTTGTTGTGGGGGAGACGTGTCATTATTCCACCACCACTGAGATCACAGATGTTAGAACAGCTCCATTCCGGTCACTGTGGAATAGTGCGCATGAAGGAAATTGCACGAAGCTATTTTTGGAGGCCTGGATTGGACAGTGCTATTGAAGAGAAAGCAAAAGCTTGTATGTCATGTCAGGTGTGAGGAATGCTCCCCAGTGGGCACCCCTACACCCATGGGACTGGCCTGAAAACCCATGGCAACATATTCACATTGACTTCGCTGGCCCCCTTGAAGGAAGCATGTTCTTGGTGGCAGTAGATGCCCATTCTAAATGGCCAGGAGTCTCTATAATGCAGTCCACTACTGCAGAGAGTACTATCCAAAAACTACGGGGACTCCTTAGTCATTTCAGCCTGCCAGAACAACTTGTGAGTGACAACGGACCGCAGTTCATCTCTCAGGAGTTTCAAAATTTTATGAAGGCAAATGGGATATACCACGTCACTTCAGCACCATATCATCCATCCACCAATGGATTAGCTGAAAGATTTGTGCAGACAATGAAATATGCTTTGAAATCAGCAAGGGGACAACACTCCATTCAGAAGCGTCTGGATACCTTCTTACTTTCCTACAGAAACACACCTCATGCTATGATCCGGGTATTCCCGGCCTTTCTAATGATGGGACGACAGCTGCGCACTTGCTTTGATCTGCTGAAACCTTCTGAACCCCGACAAATTGTGCAACTTCAACAGCCATATAAAGTCATCAGACAGGCACCCAGAGCAAAAGACCGAACCTTTAGCTCGGGACAGCCAGTTTTGGCTCGGAATTATACTTCCGGAGCTAAATGAGTCCCTGCCATGATCATCATTCAAACAGGACCTGTTTCCTACACAGTCAGGACTGCAGAGAATCTTACCTGGCGGAGACATGTAGATCAGCTGTTGGCAGGTTATGCCAGTCTTCAGGACACATCTAAAGTTGAGTGGTCTGACTTCACTTCTTCTGATGAGACACCAAATCACAAATCATCTGTTCCTGACTGTTCTTCTCCATTACTGCCGATGGCTGAGATACCCCTTTGCCCAGCACGAGCTGATACCACCTCCTTACCCGTTCATGCTGCAGACCCTGCGCCCATGGTACATTCAAGTGCAACAAAACCAGAAGTTTGCCTTAATCCACCTAGAGACAGAAGGCCTCCTCATCGGCTGGATCTTTAGCTAGGGCGAACCAACGGTTATGGGACAAAATAATCCCCAGGGTTTAGCTGGGAATGGAGGCAATCTACCCTCCTTCTCTAGTCTAGTGTGTGTTTTATTTAGGGGATGTTCTTATTGGGGGAGAGGAATATGTTGTGTATTTGATTGTCATGGTTTTTGTTCCTATGGCAACTGAGTTAGATTATTAGGGGATAGCCCAGCCAGCTTCGGCCAGTTAGGTGAGCTCTGTGTCTGTAAATAAATGATAGTTTTGTTAGTTGTCTGCTGTCTGCCTCAAGTAATTTCTTCCTAAACAGGCTGCCCCCAAGGATATCACAATTTCACTGCTTAATTCCCTCCAATAACTACAGAGTTAACTTCTCACTTTCTTTCTTTCAACTTCCTTAAACTGCAGTTGCCTGCTTGTTTGGGCCTGATCCTTTTTTCTTGCTGCATTATTTCTTTCCATGGACACAGGCATTGTTTCACTACCAATTTAGCAAGGACGGTGGGTTTTTTGATTAACCCCCCTTTTGTCTATTTATACACACCTATTTACATATACACATTACATCTATATGCATCTTATTGAATAATAACCTTTTTTCTATGTCCGGACTTAATACAATCTTCCCTTGAGGTAACAACTCCTCAGCGCCGGTGCATTGTAAGAAAGGATAGTAGCAGAGCTATGGACAATGGGAAAGATAGGAAGAACAACAGCATGAACAGCACAGTAATATAGGGAAGTCACATTTACTGACCATAGGAATAATGACTTCTTGTTGAATTAAGGAGGTAATTACAGGTTAAATTCCTTCCTCGGTCTAGTTTGACAGAGGAGTCCACTGCACTTTGGGAAGGGGTCTTGCTGGGTTTAGGCAAATTTCAGCCGGTTGGGCAGACCCAATGCACCCAACCTGGTTGGCATGATCGGCTCACAAGGCTCACAGGGAGGGAGAGACCTTAACCAGCAGCTCCTGTTGCAATGCGGAAAGGCTGGGGTCAGTCTTCTCCGTTAGAGTGTCCTTCTGCAAAACTGCCAGGACCTCATTGTGAGCGGGATCAGGCACATCCAGATGCACACCATTTGGGGTACAGCAGATTGTACAATTTAATTTACACAGCAAACTTTTTCCCAAAAGATCAAGTAAACAAGAACTGAGGGGGAAAGCATTATAGTTAGACAGAGGACCAACAGAAATGGTCAGAGGTGAAGAGATGGAGTGAGGCACAAGAACGTTGCCCACCCCTACCGCTTGTGGAGCGGCCACCATGGTAGGGACATTCCCTTTTCCAGTGGCCCATCTGTTTGCAATAGTGACCCACACCATTACTGGGTCCCGGGGAGGTAAACTTTGGGGACCTTGGTTTGGCCTTTTCCCCGTCCCCCACAATGGGTGGCTATTGCGGGGTCACTGCATGTTCTGGAACTGGAGGGTCATTAACTTAGTTACAATGTGGCCATGATAGAGTTGGGTAGCTGCTAAAATTTCATTTATATTCTTTTCTTTACTTGTTTACAGGTGCTAATTTTGGCTCAATCTGCTTTCTTTGGGCAGACTGGGAGAGCTGCTTCCCATGGCCTGTTTCTAATCCTATTTATTGTGTCCTGGTTGTGGTCTGGGTCCTCCATGGGCCACCGGGCTGCCTGATAAAGGCAGATTTAATGTTTTCCTGGGCAGAACTCCCTTCAAGAGCTGGTTAAGTCTGCCCAGGTGGGGTTATAACAGTGCATGACAGTTTTTAATTCTTTTTGGAATTTAACAGGGTCTTCTTTTATTTTCAGAAAATTTTTAATTAAATTATACAATTCCATGGGAGACTAAGGTGCATGCACAGACACCAAGGTCTCCTGACCTGAAGCACCAAAGCTTGGGAATTGGCACGAGGGGAACATTTCCTCAGTACGGGGAGACACTGAGGGATACATGTAAGGGCTTTTGATACTTAAGGCGCTTGATATTTCTTGCCCTTGGGGCCAGTGGGAGCTGAGCAGCAGCTCCCTGCCTAGTTCCGTCTGAGTGGAACTGCAGGCGAGGATTATCCCTAGTGTACCAATTCCATCTGTTTAAAATTTTACAGGTTGAGGGACCATAATTTGAGTACATGTACTTGGTAGGAGTGCCCTTCTCTGGCATGGAAATCTGCTTAGATTCCCCTGCCCCCATAATGGATACCTAGCAGACAATCACAACCCAGCTGACAGGCATCCTCAAAGGGCTAAATATAAAACACCTAACAGACAGACTAGCATAGTGAACAAAATGTACAAAACACACCACATTTACCATGTGCCCTTTCGCCTCCTGATACCAATAGTCGAGGTGTCGCTCCCTATCACCATCAGTTGGGGTGTAACTCTCAATCATTCCAGCATTCACTCCAAAAGAGTTGGACATAAAGGTGTGGTCCCCGCACACCCCCTTCTGGCAAAGAGCACCAGCCCGTCTTCAAGAGAACAGTGTTGGCTACCTTCATATCTCCGGGATGGTGGGTGGATTCCTGGGACTCCCCCTCTCTCCGAGCAGGGGAGGGAGCCAAGGCTCCAAGTGGGATAATTGGAGACAAGAACTCAGTCACAGGGTCGGTTCAGGAAGGGATCAGGGAAGAAAGACACCCATACGCCTTCCTTCAGCACAGAACACCAGCCCGTTTTCAAGAGAACAGTTTAAGTTACTCTGCTGCCTCTGGGTCAGTGGGCGGCTTCCTGGAGCTCCCTCTCTCTCTGAGTGGGGGAGGGAGCTTAAGGCTCGTGGGGGGAAAACAAGAGAAAGAGACCCTGCAGCCCACACTCATTCACTGCAAGCACCGGCACACCTACGGGCTTTTAGCTCCAATTACTGGCAGCTAGTTTTACGGCCCTTCCACTGTCTGCCTATTGCTGACAGGAGCCTTGGCCAACCTTATCTTTAGGGCCACTCCAAGGGCATTCACTTCCCTGGGGTCCGTGGTGGCTCCTACCTCGGGGGGTTCCAGCCCCGAACCTATGACAGAACAACCTTCACAGCACACTGGAACACAGAATAGAGGTCTATCCATGACCTATGTATCCACCCAGTGGCTTCTCCCAGAGAATCAGAACAGAACAGAAGGGTGTCAGGCATGTCTGTCAGCAAAAGGTTCAGATCCAGCATGCAACTCACCCAACCCTGAGTCTATGGGCAAATCCTACACCAGAAACCCATGATAGAGATTTCAAAAGGTCTCTTACCTTTCAAATGGGCCCTGGGTCTGGTGGGAGATTGCCTGTGGTCCTCCGGTCCGGGGAAATCATCTGTGGATCCCAGACGAGCCCCCAGATTGTTGTGGAAAATTGACCACACGATTTATTTTGGATCAGACAGTCTGAGACTCTTTTATTTTATACGAGCATACATGCAAGGAGAGTCAGCATAGTCCCATGCAAGGTGGCAAGCTGCTCTGCCTTCCATAAATTTCTAGCCAGCTTATAAAGGTTAGAACCACAGACAAATTACACACGTTGTACATTAATTACCTTATTTGGAATATATTGCAAAATTAATATAGGACAAAAGCAAAAACATTACTCTCCCCACTCCCCACCTGTTACTCACTATCTGAAATCGAGGTAAATGAGATCCACTGCGTTTCCTTTGTCTAAAAAATCTGTTACCTTCTCAAAGAAGAAGATCAGGTTGGTTTGGCACAATCTACCTTTTGTAAAAACATGTTGTATTTTGTCCCACTTACCATTGACCTCAATGTCCTTAATTACTTTCTCTTTCAAATTTTTTTCCAAGACCTTACATACTGTAGATGTCAAACTAACAGGCCTATAGTTACTCTGATCACTTTTTTTTCCCTTTCTTAAAAATAGGAACTATGTTAGCAATTCTCCAGTCATACGATACAACCCCTGAGTTTACTGACTCATTAAAAATGCTTGCTAACGGGCTTGCAATTTCATGTGTCAGTTCCTTTAATATTCTTGAATGAAGATTATCTGGGCCCTCCGATTTTGTCCCATTAAGCTGTTCAAGTTTGGCTTCTACCTCAGATGTGGTAATATCTATCTCCATATCCTCATTCCCATTTGTCATCCTTGCATTATGCCTAAACTCCTCATTAGCCTTATTAAAGACTGAGGCAAAGTATTTTTTTAGATATTGGGAATAAAGGAGCCTCAGGCTGTCAGATCCAAAATAAATCTTGTGGTCAATTTTCCACAACACTACATAACGCGAGTAACCTCTTCTTTATCTCTGACACCTCTGTTTGTACATTTGCCAATGTGACTTGGCCTCACTGTCATACTCACCTTTCTTTCCCAGCAGATAAAGCACCACAGACAGAACCATGATGGCAGAGATTGTAATTCACAATAGGAACTTCAGATTCGGCACTATGAATGCCCTTTCCAAGCAGCCACCGACAAGTACATACTGACTGTAGCTGGCTGAGTCCTATAGAAAGTGACCCCAATGTCCTCATGAACATACTTGGGGAGCTCACCTCACGGTTATCTGAAGGGTGACATTATTGTCTGTTCTTTGTAAATACAGCTGGTTGAACTTTTTCCACAATTTTTTGACCAACTTTTTTTAATGCAAAATCAGTTTAATTTAAATTAAATATTTTCCCCCAAACAGTTCACAAGTAATGATCTTCGTAGTCATTCTACAAAAATAATTTTGAAATGAAAGAAAATGTTTTGTTTTGTTTTGAATTAACAGTTTTGCCTTGGCTGTCAAAGTCCAAAAATGGAAGGAAAATGTCTATTTGAAACTAAACATAGCAAAGCTATTCGTGTTTCTAACTGACAGTTTTGTCTCATTTTGGTTCCGAAAACTCAAAATAAAGGAAAATGTCAAGTGAAAATGAGGCCAAGTGAATTTTTTTGTTAAGTTTCATGATTATTTTTTTCATCGAAACGCTGATATTTTCCATAACAAGTTTTGAAAGAAATAATTTTATTCACAATTTTTTGTGTCAATAAACCTGGATTGCCCCTGTTGCACAGATCTAAGTGCAAATTCCTCAAGGCAGGAACCATTGCTGTGGGAACTGCCACGCTTCAGGGAAGCATCACTATTCAGGACAGCACCCAGGTACAAACTTAACTTCAAACAGACATTTTAGTTCCAGCAATGAGACTTCAGCAGAAGCTTAAAGTTAAGCACATACATAGCTGCTGTCCTGAATGGGTTGGACTTGAGCACATGCTTGAGAGCATTCTTGAGTCAGGATGAGAGATCTGTACAGCATGCAGAGACGTGTGCAGAGCTTGTCGAAAAATACCCAGTGAAAAAGTTTTCCATCACAAAATGCTGTTTCTTCAAAATCAACAAGTGCTTAAATGTTTCTGAATCATAATGTTGCTGAATTTCTGTTCCATGAACATTTGAAATTTTGACTTGTTGTCCTGGTACAGGATGAAAATAAAATGTGAAAGGTCAGTATTTCTCACAGGACAAAAATGTCACGTTCCCACAAGCTCTTGCGGCACATACAATATTGGTATTGCTCTGGCAAGAGCCATTAGGTGAGGCTGTTACTCAGAGTCTGACACCATCTTTTCCTTGCTGTGTGAGAGGTTCACACAGCCTTTGCAGACATTCTATGTAGGTGTTGGTTTGCTGATGCAGATGCTTTGGGGAACTGGGGCAAACAGCCAGGTTGGGGCTCTGCTAAGGTCTGTTCTTGGGGCATGGTTGTGCCCTGGGAACTGAGCACGGGTATTGGGCTGAGATTCCTGAACAAGAGGTTTGCCCGCATGCTGTTTGTGATACCTCTGTTCCAGGACTGGACCACAGAGCGTAAGTAACTAATTATATGGAGAGAAAGAACTTGTGAGCCCAGGTGTGATGATGCCATCTGGTGCCTCCTGCCAGAACAACAAATAGAGTGAGTGGAGAAGGAGGAAATAAGTCACTGAATTTAGCAGAAGTTTAGCAGAGGGGAATAATGAACACCAGATGAAACTTGCCCATCAGAAGGGTTTAGGATTCCCCCTTTGAAAGAGCCATTTTCCTGCCCTGCAAAAATGCAGTCCAGTTTAGCAATGCTGGTTAAATCCTGGGAGAGCTGCAGAGAGAGAGAGCACCACATTGGACAAGTCCATCACTCTACTGCATCATCGGGTGCTTCCTCTACGTCCATTGTCCTTGTGATCACACTCAGACTGGGGGTTCCCTAACCCAGGACCCACCTTTCCCTAAATAGAGTTCAGTAAATAAAGAAACACTTCAGAATCATTTACCTTTGAGGGAGGAACCTCCGACACTACCACAGCTGCAGTCGTCTCGTAGGCAATAAATTCATAAGAAACCAGAGCAGACCATGGCCACACTCCAGGCCCATAATGAGGACAGGAATCAATTATTCTCCTTGTCCACTAAAGGTAGGACAGGGAGTAACGGGAGTAATCTGCAGCAAGGGAAATTTAGGTTAGATGTTAGAAAAACGTTCTAATGATAAGGGTAGTTAAGCTCTAGAATAACTTCCAAGGCAAGTCGTGGAATCCCCGTCTTCAGAGGCTATTAAGAACAGGTTGAACAAATCCCTGTCAGGGATTGTCTAAGTTTACTTGGTCCTGCCTCAGCACAGGGGGTGGGACTTGATGACAACTTGAAGTCCCTTCCAGATTGTACTCCTGGAGGAATTATTCATCAAAAAATTAAAAGTTTTGCACACAATATTTGAAAATTCTGCAAAATTCTGAGTATTTTATTTGTCAAAATGACACAATATAAGTATGCCAATTACAATTATTTTGGTAATTTATTTCAAAATATCTGTCAGCAAGTATGTCTTAACAATACAGACCAAAAAAGAAAAAGATTCAGGAATTGCTTTTTTGACAAATAGATTCCTTATGAGACATATTAATACAGAATTTTGTGTAATTCATTTAAATTACAATACAGAACTCAGAATGGTATTTCGTGCACCTGTCAGAAGCAATGTAAGAGCTTGAGGGTGTCAGGAGTAATGGAGGAATTAAGTGAAAGGGAAGAAGCCTAGGAGTGAACCTGAAGGGTGTTGGGTGTGGGTAGGAGGGTTTTATTTGAGGGGGGATTGTTAGGGTATTGGGAAGCCTCCTCCACACAAACCCAGGCTGACCCCATGCCTTTCCCATTCAGTCAGGCACTTCTGCCACTGTCACCATACCTCTCATTCCCATACATCTCTGCAGCCGTCCTCCCTATCCCCAGGATCAGCGCTGTCACCCCATTAGCTCCTGAGCCTATGTTCCAGGCTGTCCCCCACACTAGCTATTCTGACCCTCAGTCTGTGACACACATACACCCTGCAGCAGCCCTGGATGCCCCACTCTGTCCTAACCTGTCTCTGTGGGGAGGGTGCTGTGATGCACTTCTATTCCTGAGGGAATTCTGCAGCACTGGGCATAGAATTTTGTATTTTGCCACATACAATTTTTTTGCCTAAGGGCTACAGTTCGGTCTTTTGCCCACCAAAGGAAGCTGTGGTGCTAGAACTGCTGGCATGAACACAGCTGGCTGTTCTTGTGCCACAGTGGCCTTTGGTGGGCAAAAGGTGGAACTGCAGCACTTTTTGGGCAAAATGTTTTTTAAACAGGAAATTACAAAATTATGTGAGACAGAGGAATTCTGTGCAGCCACAGATGTGCAGAATTCTCCCAGGAGTAAGACTGACATTTCTATCACATTCCTGTTCCCCGCCTGCCTGGCCTGGGGAATCTGAGCTGAGATAGGTGAAAAATTAGGAGTGAATGGTTCAACCTGACAAATTTTGAACAAAGATATTTTGTTAGAAATTTTTCATTTCAGATTTTGGGAATGGATGATTTTCAGAGTTTGGATTTTCAGTTGTTTGATATTTAATTGTTGTGTGTTCATCACCCCATTGCTGTCATGATGAGTTGCTGGGCAGGGCTGAGCTGAGATACAGCCTCTCTCTCTCTCTCTCATGCTCATGTGCATGGACGCACAGAGATGCCTTGCTGCTGAGGCTGAGGCACTTGACAGGGCTGAGTTAGGATCTGTTCACTCTCCTAGAAGCAAAAAAGAGCCACCGTGGCTAAACAACAAAGAAAAAGAAGCAGTGAGAGGCAAAAGGCATCCTTTAAAAAATGGAAGTTAAATCCCAGTGAGGAAAAGAGAAAGGAGCATAAACACTGGCAAATGAAGTGTAAAAATACAATTAGGAAGGCCAAAAAAGAATTTGAGGAACAGGTAGCCAAAGACTCAAATAGTAATAGCAATTTTTTTTTTAGTATATCAGGAGGAAGCCTGCTAACCAACCAGTAGGGCCACTGGACAGTTGTGGTGGTAAAGGAGCACTCAAGGATGATAAGACCATTACGGAGAAACTAAATGAATTCTTTGCATCAGTCTTCATGGCTGAGGATGTGAGGGAGAATCCCAAACCTGAACCATTCTTTTTAGGTGACAGATCTGACGAACTGTCCCAGATTGAGGTATCATTAGAGGAAGTTTTGGAACAAATAGATAAATAAAACAGCAATAAGTCGCTGGGACCAGATAGTATTCACCCAAGAGTTTTGAAGGAACTCAAATGTGAAATTGCAGAACTACTAACTGTAGTCTGTAACCTATCATTTAAATCAGCTTCTGCACCAGATGACCGGAGGATAGCTAATGTGATGCCAATCTTTAAAAAGTGCTCCAGAGGTAAACACGCTGGTAAGCCTGACTTCAGTACCAGGCAAAGTGGTTGAAACTATAATAAAGAGCAATATTGTTAGACATATAGATGAACATAATTTGTTGAGGAAGAGGCAACATGGTTTTAGTAAAGGGCAATCATGCCTCACCAATCTACTTTGAGGGGTCAACAAGCATGTGGACCAAGGGGATCCAGTGAATATAATGTACTTAGATTTTCAGAAAGCCTTTGACAAGGTCCCTCATCAAAGGCTTTTATGCAAAGTAAGCTGCCAAGGAATAAGAGGGAAGGTGCTCTCATGGATTGGTAACTGATTAAAAGGGGTAGGTATAAATGGTCAGTTTTCAGAATGGAGAAAGGTAAATAGTAGTGTTCCCACAGGGGTCTGTTCCCAGGACAGAAAAGTCTTATTCAACATGTTCATAAATGATCTGGAAAAGGGGGTAAATAGTGAAGTGGCAAAATTTGCAGATGATACAAAATTACTAAAGATAGTTAAGATCCGGCAGACTGCGAGGAGCTACAAAAGGATCTCTCAAAACTGAGTGACTGGACAACAAAATCACATTTGAAATTTAATGTTGATAAATGCAAAGTAATGCACACTGGAAAACATAATCCCAACTATATGTAAAAAATGATGGGGTCTAAATTAACTGTTACCATTCAAGGAAGAGATCTTGGAGTCATTGTGGATAGTTCTCAGAAAACATACACTCAATGTGCAGTGACAGTCAAAAAAGCAAACAGAAAGTTGGGCATCATTAAGAAACGGATAGATAATAGGACAGAAAATGTCATATTGCCTCTATATAAATCCATGGCATGCCCATGTCTTGAATACTGTGTGCAGATGTGGTCACCCTTCTCAAAAAAGATATTTTGGAATTGAAAAAGGTTCAGAAAAGGACAACAAAAATGATTAGGGGAATGGAGCATCTGCCATATGATGAGATATTAAGAAGACTGGGACTTTTCAGCTTGGAAAAAAGGTGACTAAGGGGGAGCTATGATAGAGGTCTACAAAATCATGACTGGTGTGGAGAAAGTAAATAAGGAAGCATTTTTTACTCTTTCTCATAAGAGAAGCACTAGAGGTCACCAAATGAAATTAATAAGCTGAAGGTTTAAAACAAAAAAAAAAGAAGTATTTTTTCACACAACACAGTCAACCTGTGGAACTCCTTACCAGAGGATGTTATGAAGGCCAAGACTAAAGGCCAGAGTATGTTGTGAGGGCCAAGTTCAAAAAAAGAACTAGATACATTCATGGAGGATAGGTTCATAAATGCTATTCACCAGAATGGTCAGGAATGATGTCCCTAGCCTCTGTTTGCCTGAAGCTGGGAATGAGTGACAGGGGATGGATCACTTGATGATTACTTGTTCTGTTCGTTCCCTCTGGAGCACCTGGCATTGGCCACTGTTGGAAGACAGGATACTGGGCTAGATGGACTTTTGGTCTGACCCTGTATGGCCATTCTTATGTTCTCTTTT
Source organism: Gopherus evgoodei (assembly GCF_007399415.2). Taxonomy (NCBI): domain Eukaryota; kingdom Metazoa; phylum Chordata; order Testudines; family Testudinidae; genus Gopherus; species Gopherus evgoodei. Next base: position 1,092,427 of record NW_022060027.1, on the reverse strand, counting down.
ACCACTTCTAGGCCGGCATGCCACTTTTATAATATATTACTCTGACACTGTTATATTCGATGCATATTCAGTAATGGATTTTTCCGTTTTTCCTTATTTGTATTTCCTCACCTTACTAATGTTGGAGTGTCTTTTTTCTACAGGTTATCATATCAATGATTTCAACTTATTATCATATATGTCAATTCGTTACCATGGCCCTCTTGTGATAAGGTATCACATTTGTTTTTTCTGTCCTAACTGGTTATTTCTGTTCTTTCCAAGTTGTGGGGTACCTGTTAAGTTTAAAAGGGTGTGAACTTAAGCAAGCCTGCTATGCCAATCTCCTTCAATGTATCCTTTATGTTAAAGGTTGCCGCCATATATGGACCTTGTGCTTTAGCTCATCACCATGTATCTAGGTGAAAGGTCCCAAACGTATGTATGCTAACCTTGCCTTAGCTTGACATACAGGACGTGGCCTGCAAGTCCCTTGTGTTGCAGCCAAAATATACTTCAATATAGACCTATAAACCTATTATAAGAAAACAAATAATCAAACCCATAAGAAACTTATAAGAAAAGATATATTGGCAAGCAAGCAGGCTAGCCTTAGATGTATCCCATGTACCTATTATGTACGTCTGTTTGTTGCTAGGACACTTCTGTGGTTGACTCATGTACCTGTGGTCAGAACTTCCCCTTAAAGTCTATTTTCAGCTCCTCACATACTTGAGGTTTTCCCTTGGGCCATTTTTCTGTGCAAAATGTATCTGTTCAAAGTTCACAGGCCTCAAGAATTATGCTAACTTGTTGATGCTAATGTCTTACAGGATGCAGGCCCATAGGTTTCTTGTATTTCCGCTAAACATAATGCAAGGCAGTAAATATAATAAAAGCAAGCTAGCCCACTGAGCTACAGTAGCAATGACTATAACAAAAGCAACCTAGTCCACTGGGCTATACTACTCCCACTAATAGGGAACCATCATACTATCTCACCCTTCTCATTTTTCATATGAACTACCAGGGCTTGAATTGAATTGTGTGAAACTGGGACAGGTTTAAAACATTTTAAAAATAAAATAAAAAAATATGAAAAATTTAATACATTTTATTTACAGCCTCATTATTCACATTAGCCTTGTTTGTCCTCCCCTGCAGGCAGAGAGGCACAGAGACTAGGATCGGGACCATATGTGTCCCCAAAAGATCAGGCCAACCCTTCAAATCAGACTAGACTCACATCCCCTCAAGAATGACCTCCTTGAACCAGACCAGATCCAGATCTCTCCCCAGACCAAATCGGACCAGACCCAGATCCCTTCCCAGAATGACCCCTGCTCCAAACCAGATCAGACCCACATCCTTCCCCAGACTAAAACCCCCAAATGAGATCAGACCCCCTTCCAGCCTGAACCAGATCAGACCCCTCTATGAATTGAGCCCTCTAGACCTGAACTTCCCCATTGCCTGCCAGAACGGGGCTTCTCCAGAACCTTTGTTCCTGAACCAGACCCACACTGCACCCCAGCCGGACCACTCTTGGGAATCCCACTGCAGAGCCACCACTGCTGTCGATCTGCCCCACTTCTCCTCTGAACCAGGCCAGGCCTCACCTGGCTGCAGCTTGGCCAAATACAGCTCCCTGCTTGACCTGCAGCACAGGTTGACCAGGGAAGCTGAGGGGGGCACAACATTCAAGTCCCCCCAGGGGTGCTGGTGGGGTGATGGGCCAGGGGATGCTGAGGGAGGTTCAGTCTCCCCCAGGGATACTGGTGGGGAAATAGGGCTGGGGGCGCTGGGGGAGATCCAGTCTCCCCTGAGAGTACTGAAGGGGGGATGGGGTGCTGGGGCTTCAGCTGCTCTGCAGTACCAGGGACGAGGGGATTACCTGGTGTAATGAGCACCCAGCATGTCCACCAGGTGCTGCCACCTCTTGTTCAGTATGGTCCAGGACCCCCATACTCCCTGCCCCCTGGCTCAGCCTCCTCATTTGAATAATGGCAGGACTGGGGTAGATGCATCGGGTGAGGGAGCCGCATGCACAGCGCCCTCCAGCCTGCACTCCCACAGGCCCAGCGGGGGCCTGAGAGCCCAGAGACGAGGCAGGAGCCATGCAATCTGCATATGGATGCAACGAAAGAGCATAGTCATCTGCACGGCAGCCAGAAAATCCTGACCGGGACCTGCCAAGCTCCTCCATCCCACACTCTGCCAAGCGGCTGGGGAAAAGTAGGTCTGGACACACCACACCGCCTCATGTTCACTGCCTCTGCACAGCTCAGGCCTGGCCTGGTGGGGCCGCAACACTCCCCTGAGCCCTTCAACTGGTGTGAGGCACTGACTTGCTCCGCCTTCAGCTGAGGTATAGGCAGACAGACAGACATCACCAAGATCCCCTCAGCCTCTCCTCTGCGGCCCTTACCACACACACTATCTGACCTTCTTCTCCTACCTCCCAGTCCCAGGGAGAGCCATCAGTAGTAATGACAAAGATTATGGGGCCCTTCCCGAGTGTGGACCTGTTGCAGAGGCAATGCGTGGAGGGGCATGAGGAGATCAAGTCCCTCCCCCTTGGTTGGCCTGCTGGGGCGGGAAGGGCTCTGTTCTCCCACTGCGACTGCTCCCCACGGCATGCTTGGCCCCTATGCCTGGCAACTGGCCTGGGTAGGGGGCAGAGGGGGGTAGGACCAGGTGCTTCTTGCACCGGCCACTCTGGGTCCCTGCCCCAGCCCAACTGCTGCGGACAGAGGCCGAGCAAGCCAGAGCCCCCTCTCCCTCTTGGCCCATTTCCAGCTTGCTCAGACCCTGCCTCTGGCAGCCAGGCCCAATCTGGGAGTGGGCCACTGCCTCGCAAGCCAGGCTGTCTCAGGCAGCCACCACGCTGCACGGAGCAGGGACCCTGAGTGGCCAGCTTCAGCTGTGCAAGCAGTCGCTCCTTCCAGCACCGCATCCAGGCCTGGCTGCCAGGGAGAGTGGCCAAAAGTGTTGGGGAGGTGGGGGATGGTGCAGCAGGAAAAGGAGAGAGCCCCCCCACTTCAGGTAATGTGTGCGGGGCAGGGAGTGTGAAAGTTCTGGGCTGAGTGCATGGGGGAAGGGTATTGATGGGCAGAGGAGACATGTAGGACAGTCACGTGTCCTCCCCTTTAGATTGTGTCCCCCCAGGATGAGTCACAAATCGTCTGGCTCTACTGTGCCCTTCGTACCATTGTGAACCCAGTACTGACCAGAGACTCTGTCAACTCACCAAAGTCACAAGTTTCACTGAGTCTCCCTAATTCTGTAACATATTGCTCAACAGTGTCGATTTTTTACATGCATGTAAAAAAATTCTCTCTCTAAGGTCTCATTATTTTTTGGTCTACAGTGTTCCTCAAATTTAGTCAGAATTTTACTAAGCTTCATGCTTTCACCTTCTTCAATATATAGTTATAAATATCCAATGTTTCCTCCCCCAAAACATGCAAAAACATGAATTTCCCTTTATTATTTTTCTCTTCTGCCCTTATAGCTCCTAAATACAATTCAAGTCTCTGTTGGAATTTCTTCCAGTTCTGGATGCAGGTGGAGACACATCCATTTATGGCTTTCTTCCCTTCTTAAACTAGTCAAGCAACCATTGTGTTAATAAAATATATACAAAAGCTTGTGGTTCTTCTCTGCTTGCTGTTCCGTGTGCTCCCCTTGCCTCTCCTTTCAGTTGCAAACACAGGAGTTAACCTCAAAATGACGGCAGTTTCCTTCTTATTCAGCACTTCTCACACCATGAAATGATCTTGAGGTTCATTAAAGAACAAACTAGTGAGTGAGAAAGGAATAAAACTTTTATTAAAAATAAACTACAGAGCATCTGTGGTGAACTGCTGTGCACAGCTACACTGGGTTCTTGATCCTGCTACCAGGCATCACTCAGAATCCCTAAATACATAATAATGTCCTTTATGAAGGAACGTCTCTAAATTACAGTAATTCCTCACTTAAAGTTGTCCTGGTTAACGTTGTTTTGTTGTTATGTTGCTGATCAGTTAGGGAATATGCTCATTTAAAGTTGTGCAATGCTCCCTTCCTGCTTTGCCCACTGCTTTAAAGAAGAGCAGCCCGTTGCAACTAGCTGGTGGGGGCTTGGAATCAGGGTGGAGTGGCAGCCCCCCTATCAGCTTCCCGCTCCCCTAAGTTCCCTGTGCAGCAGCTGCCCAGCAGGCTACCAATTGCAGCTGTCCCTCCCCCCACTGCCATCTGCTGCTCCTGCCCTTTGCCTTGGAGCTGCTCCCCAAGACTCCTGCTTGCTGTGCCAGGGTGGAGGGGAGGAAGAGGGGGCTTGTCAGGGTGTCCCCCTCCTCCCTGCTCCTGCACCCCAATTACCCCATCTTCCATAGAGCAGGGGGGTGGGCACCACAGAGGGAGCTTCCAGGCAGCAGCAGCTGCAGTCTCAGCAAGATGATCTAATTAACAAGTCCAGTGTACTTCAAGGGGAAATGTGCATCTCTCTCTCACACACACAGTGTGCCTCTCTGTCTCTGTCTGTAATGCTCTCTCCCCTCCCTCCATTCCTGCAGCCTTGTAGACTGTGAGAGTTAACCCCTGAGGGCTCAGCCAATTGCTAGCTCATCATTTAACAGTAAGGCTTTGCCTGGGAAATATCCCACCCTCTGATGATTCACTTAACATCCTTTCGCTTAAAGTTGATTTTTCAGGAACATAACTACAACGTTAAGTGAGGAGTCACTGTATAATCTTGCACAGATGTATTTCTGCAACCAACACCCTGGGGCTGAGGGAAGTAGTGGGATTGGAGGGTGAAAATCCTTGTTGATACTCCAACCTTTTTAGGGGAACAGTGGGCCAATATGCTGACCTTGTCTGTCCAGGAGGGGAAAGGAGGACCTTGCCACTGATAACTCAATAGGGGGAGGCGAGTCTATAGGGGAGCTCAAGTCAGAGTGAGTGGAAGGCCCTGCATTGCCTGAATCCAACTTCATATTGTGCAGAGCTCCCAGCCCCTCCTGGACCTGAGTGCTCCACAGCAAACTGCATGAGGTTCTACAGTATGAGTTAAAGAGTCAGGCTGTGCAGCTGGGGCTGTGACAGACTCACATACTGTGTGGATTAGGCCCAGAGGGGCCTGTCTAACACACTGGCCAGTGGGTGACATCTGGGCATCTTTCTACAGGGTCAGCTTGGGCAGAAGTCACCCACCTCTGTAAGTGATGCTGCCAGGTGACAGAGACAAGGTGGCAGTGGCTGTCACAGACCCCAGGGGGCACTGTCAGATATCTGCTCCCCCTGACACCAATGGAAGACCATCACATCAGTAGATATTACAGCACGATACATAGTGAGAGAGTCAACAGGGGCCATTTCAGTTCTGCTCAGAACCTCAGTCATCCTCCCCTCAATTCTCCAACATGTGAACACAGGGTCAGACTGGATGGACACAATGGGATCTTCTGGCCTTAACTTCTGTGAATCTATTTCTGTTTCACTGCCAGCTCCCTCCAAGCCCGTCCATCATCTGTGTGATCCGTTGAAAACTGTACAGGAATTGGAAGCTGTCACTGTAAATGCTCTGGGGGGTTTCTTGGTTCTGTTGGCAGGCAGGGGTCTCTGTAAGGAGGTGTGTGATCTGGGTCCAGCAGCAGGCAGTTCTACAGAGAGCAGCCTAAGAGAAAAATCATAGAATCATAGAAAAATAGAATATTAGGGTTGGAAGGGACCTCAAGAGATCATCTAGTCCAACCCCCTGCTCAAAGCACGACCAATCCCCAGCTAAATGAGATGACCTGGGCCTCTCTGCCTTAGGGAGCAGTCTGCTTTGTCTCTCTCCATTCTGGGTCCTTGTGTGTTATCACTCTGGATTCTAAGTAGTAAAGCCATGTTAGGCTGCAGGCTTCCAGCCACAGGATTTATGATTTTGTCTAACTCCTCTATGTGCATTGGGACTGGGGCAGATTTACCAGTAAACAACAAGGGGCCCCAGGGGCCAGGCACTCGGGCTCAGCACCAGCAGCCACCATGGGGAGGGGGGCGGGGGGGTGTTGAGCAGGAAAGCAGGGAGGGAGGCTCATCTGCAGCCTCAGGGTAGCAGGCGGGAGGTGTGGGTGGTGGTATCACCGCAGTTGGAGGACTCAGGAGGAGCACAGGGCGGCCGCTGGCTGCAAGGCTGCCTCTGCTCCTCCTGAGTCCTCTGCCCATGTTTGCAGGGCCACATTCCAAAAGGGGGTTTAGAGCTGCAGCCCCGGGGGCCCCTTAGCCCAGGGCCCTGCAGCCCCTAAAGCCTCTGCACCCCCTGCATTCTGGACGGCCCTGCCTGGTGGGAGGGCTACTACAATAGCAGCCATGAGGGCGGTGCTGTGCTGCACAGAGCCACCTGCACCCCCTCCTGCAACAAACAGGAGCTGCCCCAGGTAAGTGCTCTGCACTCCTTGCCTGCCCCAGCCCTGTGTCCCCTCCCACACCTTAAGTCTCTAACTCCCGCCCAGACCCCGCACCCCAACCCTGAGACCAGGAGAAGAATGGAGAAAAAAGAATGAAAAACTGGGGGACGGGGAAATAAAATGTTTTCCTGGGGGGGGGGGCAAAGTGAAGTGAGCACAGGGCCCCACTAACTCTAAATCTGACACGCTGGGACCATAACAAAGGGAACCTTCTCCCCAAAGAGAGCTCCTTCTGAGCCCATCGAGGTCACTGTGGAAATGACATAAACTACCAGAGCGTAGGATTGAGACCTAGGCACTGTAGGCCTATGCCACGGGACCCAACAGACTCTTATCTTTGGTTAAAGGAAAACATAGCTTTCCTGGTTTCATGTGTGAGGAGAAAAGCTGAGAACCGTGTCCTGGGTTTAACAAGTCCCAGCAACTCCCGCCAGAGTCTGCAGAGAGACTAAAGCTGCCAACTTTCTAATTGAAGAAAACTGAACACACTTGCCCCACCCCCTGCCCCACCCATTCTCTGAGGCCCCGCCCCTGCTCAGTCCATCCCCCCTTTCTCCATCACTCGCTCTCCCCCACCTTTCTTCACTTGCTCATTTTCACCAGGCTGGGGCAGGAGGTTGGGGTGTGAGAGGGTGTGAAGACTCCAGCTGGGGATGCAGGCTCTGGGATGTGGCTGGGGATGAGGGATTCAGAGTGCAGGAGGGGGCCACAGACTGGGGCCAAGGGGTTTAGAGTGAGGGGGGGGGTTCCGAGCTGGGGCAGGGAGTTGGGGTGTGGGAAGGGTTCCAGTACGCACTGACCTCAGGCAGCTCCTGGGAAGCGGCATCATGTCCCTCCAGCTCCTAGCCGGGAGTTGCCAGGGGGCTCCATGTGCTGTCCCCGTCCACAGGGGCTGCTCCTGAATCTCTCATTGGCCAGAAACCATGGCCAATGGGAGCTGCTGAGCTGCACTAAGGTGCCTGCAGGCGGGGACAGTGCCTTGAGTTCCCTGGCTGCCTCTCCGCCTAGGAGCTGCAGAGATGTGACTCCTGCTTCCCAGGAGCTATGTGGAACCAGATGCAGAGCTTGCCTGCCACACTGGCACTGCGGCCAACTGGATTTTTGCTATGCTGACCAGAGCTGCCAGGGTCCCTTTTCAACCAGGCGTTCTGGTCAGAAACCAGATGCCTGACAACCCTATGCCCCACACTCAGATCCAGCCAGAGCAGCAACTCGGTTTCAGCATTTTGGTGATTCACACCATAATTTATAGATTACCATAGTTTTTAGGTACAAACCTTATTTTAAAATGGTCTCCTTACCGTGTGAATCCCATAAAGCCAGACTGCTCTTATTATTATAGCACCTAGAATCCCAGTGACGGATGAAATGCTGGCAGACCAGGTGCCAGCTCATGTTAGAGCCCCAGGACAATTCACTTATATATTAGTAGAGATCAAAGTGAGTGTTAAATGTAAAAGAATGTATTTGGTGTTTAAACATCATGAAAACCAGTGGAATGTCACTTGCATTGTTTTCACTTATGCGTATCCTGTTAGACTGTAATAACAAACATTTACATTGTGTATACTCACACTCACACCCACTCACGTAAATAACCCCTCAAAGGAGAAAGAAGCCTTGCAGAATGCAAATGAAGAACTTTAACAGAAAAGAGCTATTTCGAAACAAGTGATCATTTTGTGTGATGATTGGAGGCCAAAGACTCACAGTGCATTCCTCACTCACCATCACCAAAGGAAAAACCCACATGGATAGTGAACACTGTCCGCTTGTTTTCTATGAGAGGACACTATAAGTAAGGATTCAAGGAAGAATCCTGGATCTCTGAACTCTTTGGATTCTTACAAGGAAGTGCATCAGATGCGAAGCGGAGATCCCTGTTAGAGGGCTTATTCCTTCACTCTCACCCTTCCCTGCTCCTTCTCGCATGAACGGAGAGCAACAATACCCGAAGTCCGAAGGTGCAAACAATTCGATGTTTATTGGGGTGAACTTCCAGCAAGCTTAAATTCAAGTTCCTTTTCCTTATTTTTGAATCCCAACTTACTTCCTGTTTGCTCCTAATTTATACAGTAATATTTTCAGCTATACCTTAACCAATCATTCTACTAAAATTTACCTAACCGATCCTAACGTATTGTAACACGATTAGCTAACCAATTATATCCCACCACTTTCATTAGTTTACACCTAGCAAAATTAATTATACAGCAGAGAGAAACAATCACAGAACCAAACAGAGACCATGCAAATAAACATACAAAACAGTACAGAAGTGAGGATTTCACAACTACGTCTATACAGACATAAGGGTTTTACAACTACATCTATACAGACATAAGAGTTCTCCAGCTGTGTCTATTGATAAGTGAGTTCTTACCAGACAGAAAACTATCAAACTAAATTTCTAGGCTCTTCCCTTTCTCTGAAGATGATAGATCGAAACACCTTCCTAACAGCCCCAGATTGCCTTATTTTAATATGACTAGTTTGGAATGTGAGGACGTGACCATCCATTTCCCAGTTTGTGGCTGCTAAAGAACCAGGCCTCAGACTGTCACAGTAAGAGAAGGCCACTACACAGACAGTGATTTTTGATTCTTTCTTTTATACCTCTATAACTAGCTAAGTGATAAGAATTCACCTAAATTCTTAAAGTATAGGCCTTTGCAGACAGGCCTGAATATATATATCCTAACAATCCCCAGGGACAATATGGGTAAACTGAAAAGATTTTTGTGAAGCTAGCAGTTTATTATATTGCTGGCATCATTTGGAACTATAAACTGTGACTCACTTGTGAAAATATTTTACCCTCTATAACCTCTCAATAACTCTCATTTCCTTTTCTTAACTAATAAATCTGTAGTTAGTTTAATATAAAATTGGCTACCAGCGTTATCTTTGGTGTAAGAGCTGGAGTACCTATTGATCTGGGGTAAGTGACTGGTCTCTTGAAACTGGGAGCAGCCTGATGTGGTGTGACTTTTGGTTTAAAGTGACCTTTTATCACAAAGTTCAGTTTGTCTGAGTGACAAGATAGACTGGAGAGTCTAAAGGGACTGTCTGACTCCATGGTAAGACTGGTACAGTGATCCAGGAGTTTACATTTGTTACTACTTTGGTCAAATCTATTTATAGAATATACCACAAGTTTGGGGTATCTGCCCTGTTTTCTGACCTCAAGGTCAGCACTCACAGTTGTGAGTCACTCCAGACAGCCAGACAGCATGACAATGGACCAGGACCCCATTATGCTAGGTGCTGTACAAACACAGAACATTAAAATATTCACCTTTCATGTAGGTCAACAGTAGGGTTTGAATGCTTAAATGTCAAATCCTCAGTTTAGGTCCACATTAGCTGAACCACATGAGCAATTACTGGTGTCTTTTTAGACTTCTCAATGGGTTACACAAACATTCACTTGTCACCAGTAGAATATTGGTGATCAGGAATCGTGGCTTCTACCTCTAGTTCTGGGAGAGAAGTGTGGCTTATTGTGGATAGAAGTAGATTACTGCAAGCTGGGTTAGTTGTTCTGAAAAGTAGTGTGGTGGGTTCTCTCCATCTCTCATTTTTATCATGCCACATTTTGTCATGCCACATTCTGTGCACTGATATCACATTAGACTTTCTATTGCAGAGGATGAGAAGAAGGCTTTTTGGGCTAACACCCAGGGCTTGGTGGATTCCTGGCTTCTATTCCCAGCTGTGTCATTGACTCACTGAGTGAGCTTTGGAAAATCCCCTCGTGTCTGGGTGCCTCAGTTTGCCTCTTCTAAAGCCAGGGCAAATAACATTTGTGTGTTTCATATGGGTGTTAGCAACCAACGCAAATCTGAAAGCAGACATGGAAATGACAACAAACCAATATGTGCACAGACCCAGTGCATGACCCTATAATAACAAAGCAACGTGTTCAGCCCCAGGACCCAAATGGCAGCCACAAACTAAACAAGCGAGTGTACATTACTGCAAACAAACTTTTAAAAAGAGCAGTGACATTGCCAAACACTCTTGGGGTAAAAAACAACTGACAAATATTTTTTTTAAATCCAGTGTGCTCATCTAGCTATCTCTGCTCTTGCTCACTGCATCCTTGGGGGTTTGAGCCTCTTTGCCCTGATATTCCCTGACATCTCAGGTTCAAGGTCCTCTGCTTCTGCTCGAGAGCACAGACACAGGGATGGGATGAGGTCTCCTCTCCTCCAGTAGCATGCATTTGTCCATCACTGTGACTGCCTCCACTCATCGCAATCCCATGTCACAACATGTGGAAATCCTAATGTGAGGGGGCACCAACTGGGATTGTTCCTCTTGCTATGGGTGGCTTCAGATGCTCACTCATGCTTGTCTGGGGAAACAGAGGGACCTTAAGGGGAGCAGGGCCCAAACCCCCAGACCTGCCCTTATCCCAACAGTGGGGTACATAAGAACATAAGAATGGCCATAGTGGATCACAGCAATGGTCCATCTAATCCAGTATCCTGTCTTCCAACAGTAGCCATTGTCAGATGCCCCAGAGGGAATGAACAGAACAGGTAATCACCAAGTAATCCATCCCTGTAACCCATTCCCAGCTTCTGGCAAATAGAGTCTAGGGACACTTCGGAGCATGGTTTTGTATCTCTGCCCATACTGGCTTATAAAATAAACCAACCCTCTGAGGGATGAATTTGCGGGAGAGAAGGAGTTTCTGCTCTGGGACAGAGTTGGGGAAACAAAGCAGAGAAATACAAGGAGGTCTCCCCCCAACAGTGAAGTCATCTCTCCTGCCCCACAGAATTGCCTCACCACACATGGGGGTTTCTGTCTGATCAGGGTGGCATAACACAGATGGAAACAACTGGAGATTCTCATTCCACTGCATTGTTGTTTTTAATCAGAAACCCAGCATTCATGAGCAACCCTAAAATAAGAAACCAGTGTGATCTCAGCCCCAGCACTCACAAGTAACACTACAATAACAAGCCAGCAGAAGCGGTCCCCACAGCTCATAAAAAGACTGAATGATAACAAAGACGTATGAGTGCAGCCCCAACATATGCATAGCCTCAGTACATATCGACAACCCTACAATAACAATTCCACATGGAAAGTGTCCCAGTGCTCATGGATGCACCTACAAAAATAAATCACAATGTAATTCCAGCTGTCACAAGCTTTCAAACAAACTGCTTTGGGTGCTGTCCTGGCACTCAGCAATGACCTTACAAAAACTGACAGTTTTCTCTTAAGTGGAGCTGGGTGAAAATTTAATGACAAACAGTTTACACACAGAAAAACAGTTTTAGCCAATACAAAACTATTCACAAATTTGACCTGATATGTTTTAGCTGGGCAAAAATGTTTAATACATTGTTCAGGTCAGCTTCAGAAGTGTGTGTGGACTCATAAATAGCAGCTAACAATTTGCTATTCCTTGGGCCAAAGAGCACGAGAACAACTCTCCAGCCTGGTGATTAACGCACACAGGAGCTAAGAGACGCTGAGTTAAATCTTCTGTCTCCCTCTTTCAGAGGGGAGATTGGAATCCTTAGCTCCTTCTACCCAGGTGAGCCCTTCGATCCCCAGCTTGTAGAGTCAATCGCACTTACTCCTGTATGTTCCAATTAATATTTTAGTAGTTATGAAAAGTGGAACAGCCTCCATGGGAGAGCAGTCCATCCCAGGATGGCCTGTGCCCAGGGGGTTTGGATGCTCATGCTGAGATCAAGACCCTGCTCCAAAGTGGGGTTGCAAATGTGAGTCTCTCACATCTCAGGCAAGAGTCTGAACCCCTGGGCAAAGGTTGGACAGGCACTTTTAGAAAGGTGACCAGAATGAAATGTGTTCTGTTACCTAAAAGAGACTTTCCCATTTGGCTGAGAAAATCCAAACACATTTGGAATCGACTCGAACACTTGCTCTGATTTTTCAGTTTGCTGCCGGACGGAAACATCAGTTAGTCACCCAGCTCCACCCACAAGTGATTCTGCAATAACACAGAGATAAAACAACATCACAGAATCATGTAAACTCAGCACCAATGTCTGCAAAACACATACATCAAAAATGGTTGAAACCCCCAGACACTGAACCTGGAGTGGCAGCTCGTCTCTGGGACCCACCTCGGGATTGGGATCACCACATCTGAAGGCTGCATAGAGTTGGGGTGGTTTCTTTTGTATGGCTCGAGCAGCTTCCCCTGGCCCATGTTACTTTGGGGGGTCTCAGCATATCTGATGTGACATGAGGGATCTCTTGACAGGGCCACCTCTTCCCCTCAGAAGATCCCTGCCCCACAAAATAGGGAGCTTGGAAAGATGGGGGCAGGGCCGGTGCTTCCATTTAGGTGACCTAGGCAGTCGCCTGGGGCACTAGGATTTGGGGGGGCAGCATTTTGCCACCCTCGGTGGCAATTCAGAGGTGGGGGGTCCTTCCACGCTCCAAGTCTTCAGTGGCAATTCTGCGGCGGGTCCTTCACTTGCTTCGGGACCCGTCGCCAAAGTGTCCTGAAGACCGGGAGCGCAGAAGGACCCCCCCGCCGCAGAATTGCCGCCAACTACCGGGAGTGCGGAAGGACCCCCGCCTAGGATGCCAAAAACCCTGGCACCGCTCCTGGATGGGGGCTTTTGTTAACCTCTAAGGAGCACGGTTATGTGCAGGTGGGAGAGACTCCCTGGCACCCAGAGACTAAAAGGGTGGCTCCCCTAGAATCTGGACTCCCACCTCCGCTAGGCCCTGTCTGGGCTCTCATCTCCCCCTCACCCCCACTGTTCTGTTTCTATTCTGCTCCTCTCCCCTCTCCACACCCTATTTCTATCCTTTCTCCTCCCCCCATCTCCACCCCCTTCCCTTCTCTGTCACCTCCCCATTTCTACCTTCCCTTCCCCCTACCCAGCCCCCAGCCCCACCCTCCATCCCATGGGCTCCTTTTTATCTGAAGGCTTTTCCTGACCCCTTCCCCCCGCAGGAGATCCTCCACACAACTCACTCCTCTCAGCTTGACAGTTGTACTTCCCCCATCCTCTCTTAGGTAACAGTTAGGCTCCCCCCATCTTGCTCCCTCCAGGTGACAGTTGGCCGTTCTCCCCATCCCCTCCAGGTGACAGTTGGCCATTCCCCACCCTTGACGGTCCCATCACTGACTCTGCTCACCAGGCCCGTCCCCCCACAGGAGTTTTCCAAGTCGCTGCAGGCAGCTCCGGCCCATCCCCTGCACTTGCCACACCCAGGGCTGGAGGGTTCGGCCCATCTCAGCAGGGCTCCGCCAGGCTCCAGCAAGTCTCCAGGTCACAGAGCAAAGGGCCACGGAGCCCCTGACTGTTTGCTGTACTAGTGACATCATTGCACCGTGAAATGCAATCACGGGGTTTACGCTGGCATTGCTCAGCCACGGCCAGACGCCCGAGCGAGCATGGGGAAGAGACTGGCTCTGCCTGTTGAGGTGCCAGCTCTGGAGAGGCATCAGGCAAAATTCCCACCTTTGTGAGCCGGCTTGGAGTCCAGCTGGCCCAGGGACTGTGGGGCCCCTGGTTTGTTGGGTGTGTCTGGTTTTTATTAGCCAGACAAGGTGGGTGAGGTCAAACCTTCTATTGCACCAACTTCTGCTGGTGAGAGAGATGCTTTCCAGCTACATGGCTCTGCTGTCCTTGGACCTACATGGCTACAACCATACTGCAAATAACAGTTTTATGGTAAGGCATGCTGGAGTAGTGAGGACCTGAAGAGGAAAGAGTCAGTGGCCATCCTGCCAAAGGAAAGACTGGCTAGCAAGAAAGGTGGGATTCAAACCTATCCAAGCAGAATACAAGGGATCAGCCTTAACTCTTTGGCTATCTCTTTGGCAATAGGACAGCTTTCTCATGAGCTGTCATTTAGTCAGATGATTCCAGGCACCCAAGCAAATTTACAGAGGAAAACACAGATCCGGTCTTCAGGATGCCAAATCCAAAGCTATATCATGCAAGATGTCTGACTGGTTAAGAACTACTAATTCATTGTGTGCTGAATCTTCCTTTGGTTGTTGGCCATCTTCCCTTTTTTCATGGAGGTGCCCACTGGCTAGTTCTTCCATGTCTCTTCTTCCCAGATGCCAAAAGAAGAAAAGCTCTCCATAAACTGAGTGCCACAGCGCTTCCTACACCAGCTAGAACTCAAACACATCTTACAAGAATGTGACTGATGCATGAAGCCTCTATACCACTGGTCTGATTGCAGGCCTCCCCTGCTATGTCTTTTCTACCCTGAGCTGAGTGCCCGGCCTTGCCTGACCAAATGACAGCTGGTGGCAAAAGGGCCTTTTTGGCTGACACACTTACTGAGTGGTTAAGGTGCAGTATTGCTAATGCATCGTGCTCTGTGTGCCTGGGGTCAAATAGTACCAAGAGAAACAGTTGTGGAAAGGGGTAATGACCCTCTATGACGTATTAACAGTAGTGTCATATGTAAGACACAGATGGTAAGTGGTGTAGTCTGAGCTGGTGTACTGTGTCCAATTTTGAGTATCACACTTTAGGAAAGATGTGGACAAGTTGGAGAGATCATAGAGGACAGCAATAGAAATGATCAAAGGCTGAGGTAAGCAGCGTCTGAATGAGATCTCCTTTGACATCTAGTGATGAGCTGGAGGAGAAGATATCAGAACCCGACCTTGTTTGCATAACCACACCAACTTGTTTTAAGTGTGCAACATGATGGAGATGCTTTGACAAATTTATCACTTTTGGCTGGTCTTGGATTGCAATTCACTTTGTTATTGAGTGCAGAGGTAATAAATTGTTATTGTTGTGTGACTCAAGGGGTGCAGAACTCTGCTGGGCATGCCCTGATTGAGAGGTTCACCCTCAATTTAACTGCGCATGCTAAGCAAGGGGTATGGGTGCCAACTACCAGTGGAGTGGAGTTGGGTGGGGGAGGAGGGAAATAGGTTTTTCTTTTGGGTGATATGGGCCTTGTCTAAGAGTCCTGGACACAATTTGATCCTCCCTTCTCCACTGTGTAATGACAGCTCAATTGAGAGACTTTTGTTAAGGATCACAAGAACTGGAATCACTGATCATCCAGGTCTAAGTATTAGACGTGCTATGGGACTGTGTCTCTAGTGAAAGACACTGCCCAGCCTGCCCTATCAATGTAACAGCTGAATCACTGGGAGCTGTGTTAAAGGGTGGTATTTCAAGACATCCCAGCAGTAGAGGTGGCAGTGGTGGTAGAGCAAGCAAGCTATCAACTGATGGAGCAGGCCGCCGACAGAGAAAGTGAGTGACCAACTGGTGGAGGCAGCGTGGGCGAGTGAGTGGCAGCAGAGTGATCGACAGTGGAGTGTGCTGAGATGCCTTTCTCCCCCACCCCCCAACTGTGAGGTGAACACACGAAAATGCATCTCTGAACTCTGGGTCTTTGCTGACCAAGGACAACAACTGTGAATGGAGTGGGTGTGGGGGAGAGGGGAGTAGCATGTTGAAGGAAATTTTATTTGTTGGACTTGCTGTCGATTGCCTTGTGTCTGTGTTCTTTCTGTGTGCTGTCCAGCTCTGAACAGATAACTCGTTCAGCAGAACTAGATAGTACTATCCAGTGTTAAGTGCTGAAGACTGGACTGTGGTTGTCTCAGTAATGTTGTTCCGGCTGCCCTGCTCATCTGTGCTTAGACCTCCAATGTTGTTATTATTAGCAGCAGATACGGCAGCCTGCTAATTCAGCAGACCTTGGTGTTACTCATAAAGAAAGACCACAGGCGTGGTTCAGTGACAAAAGCACTCAGACAGGATTATTGCCCTCGAGGCACAGTCCCAGTGCCCTGGGTCCATGGTGTAGGTATAGTAACAAATGAGTGCTGAGTGACAAGGAGCAGTTCAGTCAGCAGTGGGACTCTCTTCTGTCCTGTAGGCCATACAAAGGATTACAGTGAAGTTCCCTGACATCTGTAAGTTGAGACAAACAACTGAAATACACAACTTGCACCCCACCTTATGTATTTCATGACATCTGTTTGTTACCTCCCCTTGCTCCTGATATCTTGTACAAAACATCTCTATTCATTATTATGTAAAACCATCTTATCTTTACTAGATTGGGATGTATCTGTAGCAGGTGGAATATATTTACCTAAGTATCTAGTGCCTAGTAGACTAGCAACAACTTTGCCAAGTTAATGTACTGGACAGTGAACTTGTAAGCATCTGCTCTGATCCATGGTCTGACTTTGGTTCACTGCCTCTGGTTCAGACCTCAGATCTTGTACCAGGGCCAGTGCTCCAGGCTCTCAGTTACTACAGGACTTTTATGAGAACCTGAGGCAAAGTGCCCAATGTACTCTGAGGTGGGTGTTTTGGTCATGGTCATATGTTTCTGAATCATGCTTGTGGTGTTTTCCCAAGTTAATGCTGGGTATCGTTCCCGTTTTTATTAAAAGTTTTTCTCTGCTATACACAGACTCAGTGCTTATGAGTGGGGAAGCATTGCCTCTTAGAGGCACTCAGGCATGATGTTTAATTGTCCCAGGTTACTGGGTGGGAGCTCAAGCCAGTTCTCTGTTGTTCTGTTAAAAGGGAATATTCTAGGTATCGAACCAAGCCCTTGTTGCTGCTGACTCCACTTGGCAGAAGGGTTACTATTAGAAAATCTGACCTTTGAGGAAAGGTTAAAAAAAAATGGGCATGTTTAATTTTGAGAAAAGAAGACTGCGGGGGAACCTGATAGCCATCTTCAAACCTGTTAAGGACTGTTATAGAGAGGACGGGGATCAATTGTTCTCAATGCCCTCTGAAGGTAGGCCAAGAAGTAAGGGGCTTAATCTGCAACAAGGAAGGTTTAGGTTCGATAGTAGGAAAAACTTTCTAATGATAAGGGTAGGTAAGCGCTGGAATAGGCTCCCAAGGGAGGTTCTGGAATCCAAATCCTTGGAGGTTGTTAAGAAGAGGCTGGACATACCCCCACCAGGGATGGTCTAGGTTTACTTGGTCCTGCCTCAGTACAGGGGGCTGGATTTGATGGGATATGATTATCAGCATTCCCACATTTCTCACATAGTCCTTCAAGCTAACATGCATTAACCTCTAGAAGATCATAGGGGAGTCATGGGGCAGAACAGAGCATTGGCAGATTCCACCTGTAACCAGTGAGGGCTTAAACATGGCACATTCTGGGGCAGCATAGAAAATGGATTTTTTTTCTCTGTGGAAAATGTCGAATAATTTCTATTGAAATTTTCAACAATAAAATTTAAATTTTTCATCAACAAACTGAAATCATGAAAATAGGCGGTTAGGGGAATATCAGGTTTTGAGACCTGAAAATTGAAAAAAAATCAGCTGAAAGCTTCCAAAAACTGAAATAATTTGGGGCTGTTGGCTTTCCAATGAAAAATCAAAAATGTTTAAAGAATGCAGAGACATCCACAATTAGATAAAATAAAAAAAATACTAAAAAAATCTAGTTTTTTATCAAAAAAAGTCTTCATGTAAAATTCCCAGCTGGCCCTGGTGCAGTCATCAGTGCTGCTGGTGTGCATGATGGTGTAAAGTCAGGTATTATCCAGCAGGGTCCCTGCCCTGACAACCTGCTGTGGGTTATACTCTTGACTAGAGTGTTAAACTTCACAACATCCTTTGCTAAAGTCTATGCTGGGTATGTCTGTGGCCTGGCCTAGCTGCTCAGTCAGTCTGTCAGTGTCAGGTCTTGAGTATGCAGCAGATCTGATTGCTCCACGGAGCTTCCTGAAATCTCTGCCAAACAAATACGTCCATATCATCCCTCTTGCTCCTTCATTGTTAGGTGGCCTAGCCACCCCAAATCGAGCATCTTCTCCCTCTCCTTGGTCAGGCTCTGAATCATCATCTCTGGTACCTGTTGCATACTTGGTCTCAGAGGAAGAGTCCCCACACCCAGATCTTGGGGTAGTTTACATCCTAACTGTGTGGCCTGAGGCTGTCTCTATAATAGGCCCAAACCAGAACCCCAGCTCCACACCCCCAAACTCTGGGGAAGGTCAGATTAGGACCCTCAAGTGGAGCTAAACCTTGTGGCCCATCTCCAGTTGCATGGACAGTGAGTATCACAGGCCAGGGAAGGCATTGCCCTGACCACCCACTGCCCCGAGGCCCCCTCCTTCTTCCCACTCTCCCCTGGGCCCAGGCTGAGGCTAGGGTGAGCTGGCCTGCAGCCTGGGACTCGGAAAGGCTGAGGCTCAGTGCTTGTACTGACCAGAGCTCTGGGCTGGGGATACTGGGAGGCATTGCCTGCCTGCCTGCCCCTCTGGTGGGCTGGGGGGCCTGGCGTGGTTGTGATGTGGGGTCAGGAGTCCAGTGGGAGGGGGGATGGAAGGGGCAAGGCTGGGGGCTAACCTCCCTGAAAGGAGCAAAGAGTCCTGTGGCACCTTATACACTAAGAGACATATTGGAGCATGAGCTTTCGTGGGTGAATACCCACTTTGTCGGATGCTTGAAAGAGCAGTTCACACGCAGCCCATGTCCAGTTGCTCTGTCTCAGTCCAGCCTCTCTCTTCCCCCTAGTCTCCTTTTTCACTGATCAGCCACAACCATCTTAGTGTTTGGAAATGGGAACAGGCTTGGAGTCTTTAAACAGAGAGGGGACGTCTCTTTCTACCAGACATGCTCTAGCTCAGCCAGAAGTTAGCAGCTCAATGCAGGGATCCCTGGGGGAGGCTCTCTGGCCTGGACTGTGCAGACACTCTGACTAGATGGTCCCATTGGTCCCTTCTGGCCTTTAAATGCACAACTATGGAAATAAACTGCCCTGGAAACCTCAGAGAACAGACTAAATGGAGAGAGAGAGAGAATGAGGTAGGTTAACATGTGAGGACAAAAATAACATTGTATGAGCGTGCTATTCAATTCTACATCACAGCCTGTGATACACCCCCGCCGTGCTTGGCTGCTAGCTTGAGGTCTGGCTGAGTAGAGCTCACTGCCGAGCGAGGGACGAGGTGTCTGCACAGGAGATTCTGCAGATGCTCAGGGTACTATCCGTTTGTCTTGCGGTTCCCTCCCCACATGGCTGCACAGAGCAGCTGGACTGCTCATGGCATCAATTCTCCTCTCCCTTCCCTTTTCTGAGCAGCAGCTGGTCACTCTTTAGTCCCGCAGTGTCTGGCTCCATCAATATCCCCTGCAGAGTGGGGGAGACGAGTCTAATTCTGCCTTGGCTGCCTGGAGTTTGGGATGGAGGGAAATGAGGCAGGATCTAGCCCAGAGGCAAGAGGGAGTAGGCCGCTTTGTGGGATCAATTAAATCCTATATGAGAGATTTTCCAGCTTCTGTCTCTGACACTTTCCCTATATCCCAATCCTGCCTTATCCAGGCTTTTCCCCTCTTTGGCTGAAATACCATTTGTACAACACTGGTCATTGTCACCCAGGCTTTTGGGAGGGCTGGGGACGGTGGGGAGCAATTATGATTTTGCTGTGCCTCAGTTTCCCCACGTGTGAAATGAGGATGAACTACTTCCCTACTACTCAGGTGTGTGTAAGGTAAAACCAATTAATGATTGTGAGCGGCTCAGATACTCCAATGACAGGGGATGTAGAGGGAGAGCATTGATGAGAAGAACTATTTATCTCAGGATCTCTCTATACACAGGGAAATTTACCAGTAAAATTATGCTGCTCTTGCTTTGCTGGTATAAGTCCCATGGGGACACTCTTGTTGTGGAATCAGAGACTTTGCTGGGTTTATTCCAAGATTCTAAGGCCAGAAGGTACCACTGTGATCACATAGTCTGATCTCCTGTATAACACAGGCCAGAGAACTGCCCCCAAATAATTCCTATTTGAACTACAGCACGTCTTTGAGAAAAAAAAAAATCCATGTTTGGTTTAAAAATTGCCAATAATGGAGAATCCATCACAGCCCTTGATAAGTTTTTCCCATGGTTAATTATCCTCACCGTTAAAAAAAAAAGTGCCCTGTATAGTGTATATTGCTTCCAAAACAAGGTAAGATAAACCAGAAAGTTTGGTATCTGTGCTTAACATGTGACAAACCAAGCCCAGTATTTAAAAATAATATTGTATCTATCTATCCCTATATACATCCTCTGTCTATCTCTCTATGCCCATGCATAGCCATCTCTCTATCCACTGATCTATCTAACAATCTCTCTCTTTAGTGCAGGCTCCGGGCACTCGACTCCTTCAAGTCTCTGTTAAAGCACTAGCACAGAGACATTTCTTTGAGGTGTGGAGCAGTTTCTCTGCTTCTTTCAGGGTCTGTGTGAGTGAGGCAGCTGCAGGATCTGTGAGGAAGGAGGAACTCACTCTGCAGCTGCTCTTGCTTCACGTATCTGTGTTTGCAGCTCTGGCTGGGGGATGTGGTGAGTTCTCCTTCACATCCCGCTATGCACTGTTCATGATCCCATCATCAGCCTCCCCTTCACTCTCCCATAGTGAAGAGGTTCCCTGTTCCTGTGGTGAGTCCGGGTTGGGGTCATTCAAGTGAAAGTTCCAGAGCAATTTCTCTGTCACAAGAGAACTGACTCTCTTACACGGTGGCCTGATCCCAAGGCCAGGGAAGTCAGTGCAGGGCCGTCCTTAGGCATAGGCAGAATAGGCAACAGCGTAGGGCCTCACACTGCCTGGGAGCACCACTCTCCAGGCAGCCCAGACAGTGGAGAAGCAGGGCTGCTAGGTCCTAGAGAGAGCCGAATGCAGCACAGTCTGAGGGACGGGATTGGCTGCTGGGGTCTCTGGGAAGGGGAGGGGGTGGGGGTTGGGAAAGGAGCTCACCTGTGAGTGTGACTCTTTCCCCCCTCGGCTGAGGTCAGGTGAGGCTGTGGCTCTGGAACCAGTATCCTTTGTTGTCTCCCATGACATCCATTCTTCTCCCCCCTGCCCCACGGAGCACCCCCTCCTTTCTCCCTCCTCCCCAGGAGCACCCCTCTCTCTCTCCTCCCTCCCCTCCGTCAGGGCTGGGTTGGGTGAGGTGCTGGGAGGGAGGGGAGGGGAGGGGAGGCTGGCTGCCTGCTGAGGAATGAAAGTGAAAGTAACTCACTTCCTGGGCAGGCAGCCAGAATTGGAATGTCACACTGGGCTTGGCAGGGGTTAGCTAGATGTGTGACAAATCGGGATTGGGGTAGGGTGAGCAGATATCCCTATTTTATAGGGACAGTCCCAATTTTGGGGTCTTTTTCTTATATAGGCTCCTTTTACCCCCAACCTCTACCCCCACCCATCCCTGTCCTGATTTTACACACTTTCTGTCTGGTCACTCTAGGTGGGGGTAATTGGTGCCTATATAAGACAAAGCCCCAAATATCAGGACTGGCCCTATAAAATCAGGACATCTGGATCTGGCCACCCTAGCTGGGGAGCGCCTCTCTCCCGGGCTGGCAGCTGCCAGCTATCCATCTCATCCGGGGGGAGCTGCATAGGGCAGGATGAGCTGCTGTGGCTCCATGGGTGCCCTGTCCCTGAGATCAGATGCTGTGCTAACTTCACCATGGTCCATAAGGCTGGTGGTGGTGCCCATTGGCGTGTGATTGGACCTGAGGGTTTGCTGCTGCTGTTGCCACTCTGCACCCCAAGAGGTGGATTTTGGGGTCCTGCAGTTTTCCACCTATCTCCTCCTCTACTGCAGCTGTTGGACCAGCGGG
Organism: Gopherus evgoodei; assembly: GCF_007399415.2. Classification (NCBI taxonomy): domain Eukaryota; kingdom Metazoa; phylum Chordata; order Testudines; family Testudinidae; genus Gopherus; species Gopherus evgoodei. The sequence continues at coordinate 1,070,411 of NW_022060027.1, read as the reverse complement.
CTGGGGGGTGAGCCAAGCATGAAAGCAGTACTGCGTTGCCATTTAGATTGTCATTTAACAACTTTGTTTGCCAAAAATTCTTGCTAACAATCCTGAATCCAATTTCAATATTATTTTTAAAAAAAATCAATATCTTAGCCAAAAACAGAAAATTAAGTTGTTGACAATTATTAGTGACAGGTTTGGTTTGAGGCAGGGAGTGGGCCAGTTTTCATCAGAGAAACAAAAAATGTTGACTGACTTTCCTATAGCCTGTTACTCCTGATAAGAGCCCTCCAACAACTGTAATATGCTCATCTCCTTACTAGTGTATAAAGCAGGGGTCGGCAACCTATGGCACATGTGTCAAAGGAGGCAGGTGAGCTGATTTTTGATGGTATGGAGCAGCAGGCTGAGTGGCTCAGCCCATCACTGCTCTGGGGTTCCGGCTGCTGCCCTATTGCCAGCTGGGATACCAGCCATCGGCCCCACTCAGCACCTGCTGCTGGCCTGGGGACCCCCAAGGAACCCCAGGCTGGCAGTGGGCTGAGCAGGCCAGCTGAACCACTCAACCTGCTGTCAGCCTGGGGTTCCATTCACTCAGCCGGCAGCGGGCTGAGCGGGCTGGTGGCGGGCTGAGCAGGGCCGGTGGGGGGTTGAGTGGCTCAGTCTGCTGCCAGTCTGGGGTGCCAGCAGCACTCAGCCTACTGCTACTCCAGGGTTCCGGCTGCTGGCCCCTTGCCAGTCAGGAGCTCAGCCGCCAGCCCCACTCTGCCTCCTGCCAGCCTGGGTGAGCAGAATCCCAGGCTCGTAGCGGGCTGAGAGGGGATTGGCGGCCGGGATCCTGGCTCGCAGGAGTTGGTGGTCAGAACCCAGACCAGCAGCGGGCTGAGCAGGGCCTGGGATCCTTGTCTAGGGTTCCAGCCACCAGCCCGCTGCCGGTTTGGGGTTTCATTTACTCAGCTGGCAGTGGCCTGAGCAGGACCGGTGGCCAAGACCTCAGATAATAACAATAGTTTATTTATATAATATAGACATAGAGAGAAACCTTCTACAAACATTAAAATGTATTACTGGCACGAGAAACCTTAAATTACAGTGAACTTGGCACACCACTTCTGAAAGGTTGCCGAACCGACCCCTGGTATAGAGTGACCATATGTTGTACTAAGATTCTCCTGCTTTTTTTTTCCCCTGTGAGTCAGTATAACTTTTCCCAGCCCAGAAGTTGGGCAGCCAATGTTTTACGTTTTCACAATGTTTTCTCCAACTTTCATAAAGTAAATACATAGTTAATATGAGTTAAAAAGGCCAGGGACACTTCTTTGTGAAGAATCTGTACAGCAGATCATGCCCACAGACGATCCAGAAAAGAAATTTGAGGTTGAATTTTTTAATGTTGTGATGGATAAAGCAGAATCTGCTGTTGATGAAAGGTTTAATACCTTGCAAGTACACCATGAACAGTTTGGATTTTTGTATGACATAACTAAATTCAACGAAATAGGAAAACAAGAGCAACTAATGACAAAGTGCAAGAACTTAGAGAGCCTCCTGAAGCACGGTGATAGTTTTGATTTAAATGGACTTGAACTGTACGAAGAATTGAGTACACTGTCATCAATGTTGCCACATGCAAAATCGGTGATGGACATTGTACAGTTTATTCATACCCGCAAACTTGTTAACATATATCCTAATGTGTACATTGCCACTCGTATTCTACTGACAATTCCTTTAACAGTAGCGTCAGGAGAACGGAGTTTCTCAAAACTAAAGCTCATTAAAAACTATCTCCGCTCTACAATGAGTCAGGAATGCTTAACTGGTCTTGCTATTCTTGCAATCGAACAAGACACGACTTTGTCTTTGTCATACGATGACATTATTACTGATTTTGCAGCCAAAAAAGCCAGAAAGATTGCTTTTAATTAAAAACAAATCTTTGTTTCAATACCTCTTCATATAAATTTCCAATAAAATTTTGATAAATTAAAAAAAAATTTGCATCATTCTGTCATCAGAATTTTTTCTACAGTGCTGCTTCTTTAGTGCTAGTCCATCAGCATTACAGTGTGCTTAATTAAGTTAAACTGGTTTTAATAACGTGAATGTGGCAAGTTTTCCAATACTGTAAGCTTATGTTTGTGTTGCTAAGAGCAGATCAGGCACAGGGGCACCAGTTTAATAATCTCGCCTAGGGCACCATAAATCCTAAGGCCGGCCCTGAGTCAGTGGAGTCTTTCCATTGACACCAAGGGATTTTGGATCATGCCCTTTCTGGGCAGCATTGTCTGAGCTACAAGCAGGGCCCAGCTGCCATCCCAGGGTGCCAGCAGCTCAGCCTGACCCACAGCCCCGAGGGTCACTCTGGGCTAGAGCTACCAGAATGTTATGATCTAAAAATGACCTTTTTTTTTTTAAGTGAGAGTTTTTGTCAAACATGTTCATTTTTTCCAGTTTCCATTTTTCCAAAGGAAAAAATAAAAGTGTTTTTGAAGTTTTCTAAAAACAAAATTGGAAAATAAAAAAAAAATGAACACTTTCATTTTTAAAAACCTACTTTTTGAGAGATTTCAGATTTCCCCTCCCTCCCTTTTTTCCATTTTCCCAAAAAATGGGGGGAAATTAGCAAAACAAATATTTTGCACAAAAGGTTTTGAAACAATTATTTTTTTTAAAAAATTGCAACAAATATTTACCCTTTTTCACTCTGTCATCTTCTGGGAACTGCTTACAGCAGGGAGTCTCAAAATGCGCTCCTCTGACCCTCACCCAGACATCCCCTGTCCAGCTGCTCTGCAGAGCTGATTCCATCCCAGCACAATCCACTTATGCATCACTCTGCAAAAATACTATGCACAACGGCTCTGCCTTGTACTCCTGACACATTTCCCTTGAGGCTCTCAGCTGTTTGGCTTCCTGTAAAGGTGTTAATGTCTATTCACAAGACTTTTATTTCTTTCCCACATGTTTCTTTGGCCTTTTGCCCTGGTTCCCCAATTGCTTAGTCACAGTGATTTCAGCTACCCTGCTGCTCAGAGTTCACTTCTGGATGCTCTTTCCCAACTGCCTTGTGTTCTTCCCCATCTGGCAGTGCCCTGGTGCCCATCTCTCAGCAGGAACAGCAGACTCCTCAGGAGCCCAGAATGGGAGCGGAGGTAGTCAGGGCAGGATGGGCAGAAGTGGCTGGAGCTGGGAATGGTGGATGTGGTAGGGGGAAACTAAGGACGTGGGGAAGTCAGTGCAGTCCGGTGGTAGGTGTCCTCTGTGGGGGGAGGAAATTCACCCCCATGCAGAGGGTCTTACATGAGGCCCAGACCCCATTTATATCCCACATAAGCCCAGAGGGTGAATTACCTCCTGGGGGAGCTGGGTCCTTCTCATCAGGGACTGGAGACCAGGGTGGAGGCAAAAGGTTCAGGCTCACCCAACATCTCAGGTCCCTCAGTCACACAGTGACCTTTCACCCGGGCCCAGCTGTGCCTTTAGCCAGGGGGCTGTTTCGATCCCCAGGCAGTGAGACGGGATGGGAGGGGTTTCTTCAGTTATATGTTTATACTCAAACACGCAAACCAGTTCTCAATCCTCCAGCCCTAAATAGAGATGCTGTGGCTGGAGCAGCGAAACGGGGGCGGCATGGGGCAGGAAACAGGGAGTGGTGATGAATATCAGACCTGAGTAGGGGACAGAGCAAGTCAGAGACAGGCTGCAGCATTTCTGCTCTCTGAGCCCTACAAAGCCCAGAAGGCCTAGGAGCAGGAAGGGGGGCTGACTGGAGCATCCAACCCTGAGGATCAGACAGCAGCAGATTGGAAGAGAGAGAGAGAGAGAGACCTGGAACTTCCCTTCTGCTGAAATCAGACAGGGCACAGGGCGCAGGTGAGAGCAAGGAGTGACAGTGGATTGCCCCCTTCAGGAGCTAAAATCTCTGGGCTGTTTCCATCCCACTTGGTTCCCCCCACTGCCCCGATGATCCTGTCTCTGTGCCTTTTGCTTCCTGGTGAGTATGTGGGAATCCTGTGCTAATTTGTAGCAGGTTGGGGGGGAAACAGAACCAAGAGCAGCCCCTGGCCCAGACAGTTGGCAAATCATCTTTAGTAGGAGAGACATGGTAACCAGTAGAAATACTGAGAATTAGAGTTACTGGACAATATCCCCAGCTGGCGTATGGGTATTGGTCCACTGGAGTCAACTGGGGCACATCCACAGCTGGTGTAAATCAGTGTAGCTTCATTGGACTCAATACCTGTTTACATCAGCTGAGGATCTGGCCCTCCACAGCAGTGGTTCTCAGCTAGGGTATGCATACTTGTGGGGACACAGAAAGGTCTTCTGGGGGTATATCAACTAATCTAGATATTTGCCAAGTTTTATGATAGACTACATAAAAATCATGAATGAAGTCAGTACAAACTAAACTTTCATACCGACAATGACTTGTTTATTTTGCTCTACAGTAATTGTGTGGCTGTGACACTTATGTATTTTTGTGTCTGATTTTGTAAGCAAATCGTTTTTAAGTGAGGTGAAACTTGAGTATGCAAGACAAATCAGACTCCTGAAAGGGCAACTGTAGTCTGGAAAGGTTGAGAGCCACTGCTCTAGAGAGGTGAAGGGAAAAGAAGTCCCAGCTCAGACAAGGTGTGTGTGCGCATGGAATCTGCTCTGTCCCTGATGTGACATCCTGTCTGGTTTGCTTCTTCAGCAAAACCGGAATCAAGAATTTATTTTCCAAGTCTATTAAAGAGAGTTTTTTGTTCCTTAAGTGGGACTTAGAAAAGGGGGAGATTTTATCTCCAGCACTAACCACGCAGCACCTTTCTCTTCCCAGTAATGAATCCAAGCAGTCAGAATATCTGCTCAGCTCCCGGTAAGTCCGTCTGTCACCCTTCTATCTATTTTTTCCAGAGGGGTTTGTACTAATAGAAAAGGTTACCAGCTGCAGAAGATGATGATTATTATTACTACTGTGGCCCCTGAAGAGCTGACAATCTCGGATCTGACATTATCCTCCTGATGCCCAGCCGTGCTGAAATAAGATCCTGTTCCAGACACATTGTGCATACCCTGCAGCCCTTGTGCAGGCAGAAATAATGTACACTGCAATTAGACGCCTGTGGCTGGCCTATCACATGTAAACTGCCATATAGCCCGAGCCCTGGAAGCCCGAGTCAGCTGGCACAGCCCAGCAGCCACTTTTTAACTGCAGTGTAGAGATAAGACAGATCCTTAGCAGTTGCAAGCTGATTCCATGGCAATCGATTTCCTTTAGTAAAATGCTCCTGGGCTGCCCCCAAATGGGCATCTCCAATGACCCCACTGACAGTTCTGACCCATTGGCCTTCCCAGGTGTTGTCCTTGCCCCCATCCTCTACCTGAGCCAGAGGTCTGCTCAACAGGGGGACTCTGTGCAGCTCCAGTGCTCTGTGGTCTCCCAGGCCCCAGCCACCCGCATCGTCTACTGTAAGGACGGAGAGGAGGTTTTCTCCCAGGCAGGGTTGAAGAAGAAGGTCACCTACAGCTATGACCACACAGTGTCCATGGGCAGCTCTGGGAATTACTCCTGCGGGTACGAGATCAAGGAGAGCTACAAGCAAGTGAACAGATCCCAGCTCAGCCCTGCCAAGCACCTCAGTGTTACTGGTAAGAGGGGTGAAGGGCAAAGTGAGTAAATCATCCAAACGCTGGCAGAAAGACAATTCAGATGCAGATAGATAGCTGAGTGACAGTGGTAATGATCAGAAGAATTAGGTTGTTTTGTCATAAAATTCTACTGTTACAATCCTCCATTTGCAAAGTAGACTTGACTGGGGTTTGCTGTGTGAAAACCCTCCCTTCTATTCCCAGCACAGCCTCAGGTGACCATGTGCAACTCTTCATTATCCATACAAGGGGTGAGTGACACCTGTCACCTATACCATAGCGGCATGAGCTAACGGCTGTGAAGTGTGCGAGGAGTTACTAACACTCAGTGGAAGAGCTCGACCTCGAGCACAGGGTGTCCTGGCTTGTAGCTGAGTGCCACCTACAGGCTCCAGGACTTTGTGTGGGAAATGCATGGCATTTGGCTGGGCTGATTGAGCCACTCAGGGAGCGCCTTTGCGGAGGTTTCCATTCAGGGAACGGTCATGTCCTATTTGACTGGTGTAGGGGGCTGGGCTCAGCCATCGCAGCCGTGTTTCTCACACACTGAGTGTCACCTGGAGGCACTGACAGGGCCAGATTTTCCTCACTCTCATTGTACAGATCAGGTGAGCAGCAGTGGAGAGGAGTCAGATCCCAGAGCTCAGATGACTCTTGGGCCAGAGCCCTGGGGATCTGAGCCTGGCTCTGTTCTCACATCTCTCCCCTTGCTGCATAGAGACTTTGGTCCAACCCAGCCTCTGGGGTAACTTCTGCCAGCAGCACTTACACCAGAGGGAGACCAAGCAAGGTCTATGTGAGTGAGGCAGTTTTTGTCCATGAAGAGGGACCTTAGAATAGGGGGAGATTTTATCTCCAGCACTAACCACACATCTCCTTTCTGTTCCCAGCGCTGAGTCCCAGAAGCCAGGAGATCTGCTCAGATCCAGGTCAGTCTGCCTGTGTGTGCTCAGACACACTCACTCCTCTATCTATCATGCCAGAGAGGTTTGTACTAGTAGAAAAGGCTTCCAGCTACAGAAGTATTATTAGTATTATTACCATGCCCCCAGGATGCCCCTCTCAGGGATCAGGGTCCCATCGTGCCAGGTACTGCACCCCCCTATGTGAAGCTCTGGACCTTGCCCAGGAAGAGCTGACAGTCTCAGATCTGACATTATCCCCCCAGTACCCAGCTGTGCTGAAATACGAGCTTGCTCCAGAGACACTGCACACACCCCGCGGCTCCTGAGCAGGCAGAGTATGTCCACACTGCAGTTAGATGCCAGCGGCTGGCCTGTGACGTGTAAACAGCCCTGGAGCCTGAGCCCTACAAGCCTGACTCAGCTGGCATGAGCCACAGAGAGTTTTTAACTACAGCATAGACATACCCTTAGCAACTGCTTCCATAGCATCCTACTTCCTTTGGCAAACTGCCTCCTGGGATCCCCATGAAACAGGGGCCACGGAAGGCCCCATTGACCTCTTGACCCATTCCACTTCCCAGGTGCTTTCCCTGCCCCCATCCTCTATCTGAGCCAGACGTCCGCCCAACAGGGAGACTCTGTGCTGCTCCAGTGCTCTGTGGTCTCCCAGGCCCCAGCCACCCGTGTTGTCTACTGTAGGGACGGGGAGGAAGTTTTCTTCCAGGCAGGGTTGAAGAAGAAGGTCATCTACAGCTATGACCACACAGTGTCCATGGGCAGCTCTGGGAATTACTCCTGCGGGTACGAGATCAAGGAGAGCGACAAGCAAGTGAACAGATCCCAGCTCAGCCCTGCGAAGCACCTCAGTGTTTCCGGTAAGAGTGGTGAACAGCAAAGTGAGTGAATCAGCCAGTGCCCTGGCAGAAAGTGAATCCAGAGGCAGATAGATAACTGAGTGACAGGGGTAAGGAGCAGAATAATTGGGTTGTTATTCTTTAGTTGAAGACACAGCACCCACGTTGTTGGTGGGTCACACAAATGTTAGTGGGACAGCAGAAGAATGTTGGTTTCCAGGACCCCTAAGTTCTCTTCCTGGCTCTGGGAGCAAACTGTGGTTAGTATTAGAGGCAGCACAACCAAGGATATAAATTTGGCACATCCCCTCTTAAAGGTACCAAGACAAAGTAGACTTGACTGGGGTTTGCTGTGTGAAAACCCTCCCTTCTATTCCCAGCACAGCCTCAAGTGACCTTGTGCAACTCTTCATTATCTGTTGTGACAAAGTTCCTCTTTTATCTTGGTGGGTCCTGCGCTTATTGGCAGATTTTGCTCACCTCAGTGATCTTCCTCACAGTTTGGGTCAACTTCTCCTGTGTCTGATCAGGAGTTGGGAGGTTTGGCAGGAACCCGGGCCCACCCTCTACTCCGGGTTCCAGCCCAGGGCCCTATGGATTGCAGCTGTTTATAGTACCTCCTGTAACAGTTGCATGACAGCTACAACTCCCTGGGCTACTTCCCCATGGCCTCCTCCAAACACCTTCTTTATCCTCACCACAAGGCCTTCCTCCTGGAGTCTGATAACACTTGTACTCCTTAGTCCTCCAGCAGCACACCCTCTCACTCCCAGCTCCTCACATACATACATACATACATGCCATGCCATGCAATGCCTCTCCCCACCCCCACCCCAACTGGAGTGAGCTCCTTTTTAAACCGAAGTGCCCTGATTAGCCTGCCTTGATTGGCTGCAGGTGTTCTAATCAGTCTGTCTGCCTTAATTGGTTCTAGCAGGTTCCTGATTACTCTAGTGCAGCCCCTGCTCTGGTCACTCAGGGAACAAAAAACGACTCATCCAGTGACCAGTATATTTGCCCTCTACCAGACTCCTGTACCCCACTGGTCTGGCTCTGTCACACCATACAAGGGGTGAATGACACCTGTCACCTATACCATAGCAGCATGAGCTAGCAGCTGTGAAGTGTGCGAGGAGTTACCAACACTTAGTGGAAGAGTTCAACCTCAAGCACAATGTGTCCTGGCTTGTAGCTGAATGCCACCTACAGGCTCCAGGACTTTGTGTGGGGAATGCATGGCATTTGGCTGGGCTGATTGAGCCACTCAGGAATCTCCTTTGGGGAGGTTTCCATTCGGGGAATGATCATGTCCCATTTGACTGGTGTAGGGTGCTGGGCTCAGCCATCGCAGTGGCGTTTCTCACACACTGAGTGTCACCTGGAGGCACTGACAGACCCGGACTCTCCTTGTCCCCAGTGCACGGGCCAGGCGAGCAGCAGTGGAGAGGAGTCAGACCCCACAGCTCACAAAGATGGCTTTTGGGCCAGACATCTGGGATCCTAGCCCAGCTCTGTCCCACCAGGTCTCTCCTTGCTGCTGTGACAAAGTTCCTCCTCTACCTTGGTGGGTCCTGCGCTTATTGGCAGATTTGCTCGCCTCACAAATTCACCCTGTGGATCAGAAAACAGCCCTGAGGCCTTCTTCTCTGGTAGAAGCCACAATCCAGATCAATTCTTCCTGTGTCTGATCAGGAGCTGGGAGATTTGGTGGGGAACCCGGGCCCACCCTCTACTCCAGGTTCCATCCCAGGGCCCTGTGGACTGCAGCTGTCTATAGTGCCTCCTGGTACAGTCATGCAACAGCTACAACTCTCCAGGGTCGCCCGGGGGGGGGGGGGCAAGTGGGGCAATTTGCCCCAGGCCCCGGGCTCCACAAGGGCCCCAAAGAGAACGGCTGAGGATCCCATCTCCGGCCCTCTCCTGGAGCCTCAGCACATCAAGCAGCATCCCCAGACAGCTCTGCAGCCTAACTCCGGCGGGGCCCCTGAGCTCCGCCCCACTCAGAGCCCAGTGGTCAGGGGGCGGGGCTGCGAGCTCCACACCAAGCAGAAGCTCAAAGTGAGTGAATCAGCCAATGCCCTGGCACAAAGTGAATCCAGAGGCAGATAGATAGCTGAGTGATAGGGGTGAGGAGCAGAATAATTGAGTTGTTATCCTCCATTTGCATCACCCCTTAGTTGAAGACACAGCACCCACGTTGTTGGTGAGTCACACAACTGTTAGTGAGACAGCAGAGTGATGTTAGTTCCCAGGACCCTTGGGTTCTCTTCCTGGCTCTGGGAGCAGACTGTGGTTAGTATTAGAGGCAGCACAACCAAGCACATAAATCTGGCAAATTCCCTCTTACAGGTACCAAGACGAAGTAGACTTGACTAGGGTTTGTTCTGTGAAAACCCTCCCTTCTATTCCCAGCACAGCCTCAAGTGACCATGTGCAACTCTTCATTATCAATACAAGGGGTGAATGACACCTGTCACCTATACCATAGCAGCATGAGCTAACGGCTGTGAAGTGTGCGAGGAGTTACTAACACTCAGTGGAAGAGCTCGACCTCGAGCACAGGGTGTCCTGGCTTGTAGCTGAGTGCCACCTACAGGCTCCAGGACTTTGTGTGGGAAATGCATGGCATTTGGCTGGGCTGATTGAGCCACTCAGGGAACACCTTTGGGGAGGTTTCCATTCGGGGAACAGTCATGTCCCATTTATCTGGTGTAGGGGCATGGGCTCAGCCATCGCACACACTGAGTGTCACCTGGAGGCACTGACAGTCCCAGATTCTCCTTATTGCCATTGCACAGGCCAACTCAAGCAAGGTCTGTGTGAGTGAGGCAGTTTTTGTCCCTGAAGAGAGACCTTAGAATAGGGAGAGTTTTTACCTCCAGCACTAACCACATATCTCCTTTCTGTTCCCAGCGCTGAGTCCCAGCAGCCAGGAGATCTGCTCAGCTCCCGGTGAGTCCATCTGTCTTTCTGTCTCCAGACACACTCACTCATCTATCTATCTATCTATCATGCCAGAGGGATTTGTACTAGTAGAAAAGGCTTCCAGCTACAGAAGCTTATTATTACTCAGGTATCAGAGGGGTAGCCGTGTTAATCTGGATCTGTAACTCACCAAAGAGTCCTGTTGCAGCTTATAGACTAACAGAAGTTTTGGAGCATGAGCTTTCATGGGTGAATAGCCACTTCATCGGATGACATGCATTTCGTGGTATTCACCTACGAAAGCTCATGCTCCAAAACTTCTGTTAGTCTATAAGTTGCCAAAGGACTCTCTGCTGCTATTATTATTACTATTATTACCATGCCCCCATGATGCCCCTTTCAGGGATCAGGGCTCCATCATGCCAAGTGCTGCGCACCCCTATGTGAAGCTCTGGTTCCTGCCCCAAAAAGCTGACAGTCTCAGATCTGACATTATCCCCCCAGTACCCAGCTGTGCTGAAATACGAGCTTGCTCCAGAGACACTGCACACACCCCGCAGCTCCTGAGCAGGCAGAGTACGTCCACACTGCAGTTAGATGCCAGCGGCTGGCCTGTGACATGTAAACAGCCCTGGAGCTTGAGCCCTTCAAGCCCAACTCAGCTGGTATAGGCCAGCAGAGGGTTTTTAACTATAGCATAGACATACCCTTAGCAACTGCTTCCATGGCATCCAACTTCCTTTGGCCAACTGCTTCCTGGAATCCCCATGAAACAGGGGCCACTGAAGGCCCCATTGACCCCTTGACCTATTCCCCTTTCCCAGGTGCTCTCCCTGCCCCCACCCTCTACCTGAGCCAGACGTCTGCTCAACAGGATGACTCCGTGCAGCTCAAGTGTTCTGTGGTCTCGCAGGCCCCAACCACCCACGTCATCTTCTGTAAGGATGGGGAGGAGGTTTTCTCCCAGACAGGGTTGGAGAAGAATGTCTCCTACAGCTATGACCATGCGGTGTCCATGGGCAGCTCTGGGAATTACTCCTGCGGGTATGAGATCAAGGAGAGCAACAAGCAGGTGACCAGATCCAAGCTCAGCCCTGCCCAGCACCTCAGCATTACTGGTAAGAGAGGTGAGCGGCAAAGTAAGTAAATCATCCAATGCCTTGGAAGAAGGAGAATCCATAGGCAGATAGCTAAATGACTGGTGGTGGGCAGAAGATTTAGCTGAATGAGGTTGGGTTTACTTTAGGGGCATGAGCTCTTGGCTCTTACTAGGGTCTGTGAAGAACACAGAGAAGTTAATAACACTTATTGGAAGATCTAGGCCTAGAGCACAGGATCTCATGGTTCATAGTCTGGGGCCATCCACAGACTCCAAGATGCCCTGTGGGGTGTCCATGCTCACACACACAACTTCTACACATGGGGAGATGGCTGCCAAATGCCGTATTGTGCATAACATTTGGGAAGTATCGCAGAGCCAGTCACTGATCTCCTTTGGGGAGGTTTCCATTTGGGGAACAGTCACATCCCATTTGACTGGTGTAGGGGGCTGGGCTCAGCCATTGCAGTGGCGTTTCTCACACACTGAGTGTCACTTGGAGGCCCTGACAGACCCAGATTCTCCTTGTCCCCAGTGCACAGGCCAGGCGAGCAGCAGTGGAGAGGAGTCAGACCCCACAGCTCACAGAGACGCTCTTGGGCCAGACCCCGGGGATCTGAGCCTGCCTCTGTCCCCCCAGCTCTCTCCTCTCTGCTTAGAGACTTTGGGCCAAACTCACCCCTGGGGTAACTCCTCTGCCTGCAGCACTTACACCAGGGGGAGACCCAGCTCTCTGCAGTGAAACCCGGCCTGCGCAGAGGGGCCAGCCCCAGGGCCAGGCAGCACTTAACTCCCCTGAACCCTCAGCACTGGGTGTGAGCAGGGCCTAGGCGTGGTGCTGCCCCAGGCACAGGGGCGTCTGTGAATGTTTCCCATGCACAAAGCCTATCACACAACCCGCTCTGCCCACCAGGCAAGCCCCAGGCTGTCTGCAGGGTGCAGGGGTCTCCCGCACATTCAGATCCCTGAGGGTGCTCCACAGACAAGAATGTTTGATTGGAGGGGCAGGGAAATCCTAGGTAAGGTTGCCAACTTTCTACTTGCACAAAACAGAACACCCTTGCCCCACACCCTGCCCCGCCCCTTCTCTGAGGCTCCGCCCCCTCTCACTTCATCCTCTCCTCCCGCCATTGCTCACTCTCCCCACCCTCACTCACCTGCTCATTTTCACTGGGCTGGCTCAGGGGGTTGGGGTGTGGGAGGGGGTGAGGGCTCTGGTGGGGAGCTCTGGGGTGGGGCTGTGGATGAGGGGTTTGGGGTGCAGGAGGGTGCTCTGGGATGGGATCAATGGGTTCAGGGGGCAGGAGGGGGATCAGGGCTGGGGCAGGGGCATGGAGAGCAGGAGGAGGTGCAGGCTCCACGTGGCGCCTACCTCAGGCAGCTCCTGGAAGCAGCAACATGTCTCCCCTCTGGCTCCTATGTGGAGGTGCTTGGGGTGGGGGCAGTGCATGGAGCCCCAGTGTAGGAGCCTGAAGGGGTCATGCTGCTGATTCTGGGAGCTACCCAGAGTCACGGCAGGCAGGGAGCCTGCCTTTGCCCCCCAGTGCTGCCAACCAGGTTTTTAACAGCTCCATCAGCACTGCTGATCGGAGCCCCTAGTGTCCCTTTTCAACCAGGTGTTTTGGTCAGAAATTGGACACCTCGCAACTCTCATCCTGGCTCAGGGCTTCCTGCGGCATTTTCACCCCCACGGAGCTTCAACCTCAGTGAAAGGTCTCAGGGATCAATGAAATTATAGTTTGTTAAATGAACAGTGACGTCCTCACTGAGTCAGCAGTGGGGAAACTCAGTGTGAAACTCAGAGCAAGAGAGAGAGTCCAGGGACTGGCTCCTCAGCTGGTGTAAATTGGCAGAGCCCTATGGACTCCAAAAAAGAGACACCAATTTACTGGGGATCTGGCCCAGTGACTCCAGTAGAGTGAAGCTGATTTACACCCACCAGGGATCTGACCCCAGTGGCTGGTAGAACCGCTCTGTCTGTCCCTGGGAGGCGCGTCCCTGCGGAGGCTGCAGGCGTCTCTCCCACACGGTGCGATTCTCTTTGCTCTTGTCCTACAGGCAGCGTGAGCAATAGAGGAAGAGGGGAGGAGCCGACCCGTACAGGTAACGGGCTATTGCTCTGTCACACTCTGATTATCACAGCCCAGCTCTGTGCCCCTAGCTCTGACCTCAGGGCATAAAGTCTGAGCCAAACTCATACCAGGGCAGGTAACTGCTCGGCCTGCAGCGCAGTCACCCCTGATGGACTGGGCTCTGGCTGTGCAATTCCCCCAGAACAGAGGAGCAGCACATCCCACAGCATTGCTTACATCCCATTTCCACCTGCTCCTCAGGACACAGCTCATGCCAAGGCCTCATGCTGCCCCTGTGCCCCCATAGTAAACTGCCAACCACACTGGAAGGGGCAATAGAGTCTGGACTGCTGCATCTTTCGCTGGCTCTTGTGAGGCCTTTGCACAGAGTCCCAGTGCAGCCTGAGCAAACCTGGGCCATTCCCTGCTCCTCCAACCCCTCACGGCTGTGTTGGCGCAAAAGGAGAAGCCTTCTCAACAGCCTCCATCGGTTAGGCCTCCTGTAGGGGGAACGTGCCCCCCTGCAGCATGATCCCCCCTTAGAGCTAGGACTCCGGGAGCTAAGACAGCTGTTCTGTGTCTAGTGGTGGCATTGCAGTCCCACATGCTGCTTTACAGACAGCTATCACCACGTCTCTTTCCATGTTGCAGAGCCAGTCATGTCTCTCGTCATCTGGGCTGCTCGCTGTGTCCTGGTCCTGCTCCTCTTGCTCTCTGCACCTATCATCACTTTCATGCTGGAGAGACGGGGCTTGCCTCATCTCACAGGGCTGGAGAAGACTCACAGGGGTAGCATCAGCATCATGGAGGGTAAAGGGGCTGGGAGTGGAGGAACTATATAAACAAGCTGTTAGTAGGGGGCTGAAGGTTCTGGGGAGATACCAATGCTCAGCTCTGAGCAGGTTGTTGGGGAGACACCATTGGTCAGTGCTGCACACTAGGCTCCTGCAGTAACAGTCTTTGCCCAGGTAACTCCTCCAGCATCCTTCAGAAGCAGAAGAGTCCCTCCTTCGAGAAAAGCTGTATGATTAGGGGGAAAGGATGGGCTCATGGTTAAGCCCCTAGGATGGGACTTCTGGGAGATTGAGGTTTAAGTCCCAGTTGTGCTACAGCATCCTTGAGCATGTCATTTCATTGCCCTGGGGCTCAGCTCCCCATCTGTGAAACAGGGACAATAATTCTGCCTTCTCTAAGGGGAAAATTTCCAAAGCCCCTATAAGATTTAGGAGCACAAGTCTGTGACTGTGCTTTGTGCTCCTAAATCCCTCTCTACAAGTCTATGTATTGTATAACTAAACTAGTGTTGTATTGTAAAATAAACAAGGTTTTCAAAATGTTTAAGAAGCTTCATTTCAAATTAAATTAAAATGTTGATCTTACGCTGCCGGCCCACTCAGCCCACTGCTGGTCTGGGGTTCTGTTCACCTAGCCAGGCAGTGAGCTGAGCGAGGCCTGAGGCCGGGACCGCAGCTGGGAAGGGTCCGGCAGCCAGATCCCCAGACTGGCAGCAGGCTGTGTGGGGGCGGCAGCCAGAACCCCAGACCAGCAGTGGGGTATGCGGGGTGGCAGCCAGGACCCCAGACCAGCAGTGGTGTGTGCTGGGGCCAGAGGCCAGGACCCCAGACCAGCAGTGGACTGAGTGGCTCAGCTCACTGCCACTCAGGGGTTCCATCCACTGGCTCCTGCCAGCCGGGATCCCGGCTGCTGGCCCCGCTCACCCCGCTGCCGGTCTGGGGTCCCGGCCCTGCCCACATACAGTGGGTACCTACCTTCTCCCTGGTTCTGGCCCATTCTCTTCCTCTATTTGCACTGAGCTGAGGGTGGGAGTGCACCGAGCACAGGGCTGGGGGTGAAGGGTCTGCCCAGGAGCTAGAATGAGGGAGGGGGCTCAGGGTTGGGGCAGGAGGTTTGGGTGTGGTGGCATTTACCAGGGCAGCTCCAATTGGGTGTGAGGGGTGCAGGTGGGAATGTGAGGGGAGGTGCAGGAGCTCCTGTTTGGTGCTCAGGGTGGGGGTGTCAGAGTCAGGGCTTGGGTCATGGAGGGCTGAAGGAGTCAGAGGGCTGGGAGGTACAGGGCTCAGGACAGGGGCCTGGGGTGTGTGTAGGGGTGCAGGGCTCAGAGCAGAGGGCTGTGGGGTGGGGGGGGTCAAGGCTCAGGGCAGAGGGCTGGGTGACTGCCCCCTCAGAACCCCAACCCCCCTGCTCCTTGTCCCCTGACTACCCCCTCCTGGGACCCCTGCCCCTAACTACCCCCCAGGACCCTATCCCCTATCTAAGCCTCCCTGCTCCTTGTCCCAGACTGCTCCCCTAGGATCCTACCCCCTACCTGCCCCCTGATTGCCCTGACCATTATCCACACACCCGCCCCATGACAGAACCCCCAGAACTCCCGACCCATACAATCCTCCCTGCCCACCCCAACCCCTCTCCACATCCCTGCCTCCTAACAGCCCCTCCCAGAACTCCCGACTCATCCAACCCCCCCAGCTCCTTGTCCCCTGAGCCACCCTCTCCAGAGACCCCTCCAACCTAACCGCCCCCCCAGGACCCTCCTTGCTCCCTGTCCCCTGACTGCCCTGACCCCTATCCACCCCCCACCCTTTAACAGACCCTGGGACTCCCATGCCCCATACACCCCCCCCCTGCTTCCTGACTGCCCCCTCCAGAGACCCCCGCCCGTAACCACCCCCCTGGGATCCCACCCCCCTATCCAACCTATCCTGCTCCCTGTCCCCTGACTGCCTCCACCCTTTATCCAACCCCCGCCCTCCGGACCCAGACCCCCTACCATGAGGCTCCCCGCTCATCCGAAGCCCTGCCGCCGTGCATGCAGCCCCGCCCCTCAGAATGCTGTGCACGCAGCGGCAGGGCTCCAGATGAGTGGGGAGCATCTTTCCCTTCCCGCGGAGCCAAACGCTGCCCCGTGGGAGCACGCAGCCCTAGCCCCCAGAGCGCTGCATGCGCAGCGGCAGGGCTCCAGGGGAAGGGGGGGAAGATGAGGAGGGGCCAGCAGCTTGCTGCACTTGGCCGGACGCTCTGGCCCGGGAGCACGGACCCTGTGGCTTGCCGCACTGGCGGGATTTTTAATGGCACACTGGAGTCCCAGCAGGCCCCAGCGTGCTGCATGCCATAGGTTGCTGACCTCTGGTCTAGATCATCCCTGATAGACATTTATCTAACCTACTCTTAAATATCTTCAGAGATGGAGATTCCACAACCTCCATAGGCAATTTATTCCAGTGTTTAACCAGCCTGATAGTTAGGAACTTTTTCCTAATGTCTAACCTAAACCTCCCTTGCTGCAGTTTAAAACCATTGCTTCTTGTTCTATCCTTAGAGGCTAAGGTGAACAAGTTTTCTCCTTCCTCCTTACGACACCCTTTTAGATACTTGAAAACTGCTATCATGTCCCCTCTCAGTTTTCTCTTTTCCAAACAAAGCAAACTCAATTCTTTCAACCTTCCTTCATAGGTCGTGTTCTCAAGACCTTTAATCATTCTTGTTGCTCTTCTCTGGACCCTCTCCAATTTCTCCACATCTTTCTTGAAATGTGGTGCCCAGAACTGGACACAATACTTCAGTTGAGGCCTAACCAGCACAGAGTAAAGCAGAAAAATGACTTCTCGTGTCTTGCTCACAACACACCTGTTAATACATCCCAGAATCATGTTTGCTTTTTTTGCAACTGCATCACACTGTTGACTCATATTTAGCCTGTGCTCCACTATAACCCCTACATCCCTTTCTGCCATACTCCTTCCTAGACAGTCTCTTCACATTCTGTATGTGTGAAACTGATTTTGCCTTTCTAAGTGGAGCACTTTGCATTTGTCTTTGTTAAACTTCATCCGGTTTACCTCAGACCATTTGTCCAATTTGTCCAGATCATTTTGAATTATGACCCTGTCCTCCAAAGCAGTTGCAATCCCTCCCAGTTTGGTATCATCTGCAAACTTAATAA
Organism: Gopherus evgoodei; assembly: GCF_007399415.2. Taxonomy (NCBI): domain Eukaryota; kingdom Metazoa; phylum Chordata; order Testudines; family Testudinidae; genus Gopherus; species Gopherus evgoodei. The sequence goes on along the minus strand of NW_022060027.1, from coordinate 1,052,970 downwards.
CAATACTTTCTATGCCAACATCTAAGTCGTTGATGAAGATATTGAACAGAGACGGTCCCAAAACAGACCCCTGTGGAATCCCACTTGTTATACCTTTCCAGCAGGATTGGGAGCCATTAATAACTACTCTCTGAGTACGGTTATCCAGCCAGTTATGCACCCACCTTATAGTAGCACCATCTAAATTGTATTTGCCAAGTTTATCGATAAGAATATCATGCGAGACCATATCAAATGCCTTACTAAAGTCTAGGTATACCACATCCCTCACTTCTCCTTTATCCACAAGACTCGTTATCTTATCAAAGAAAGCTATCAGATTGATTTGACATGATTTGTTCTTTAAACTCCTCTCTGCCTCTCAGCTATGCTACAACTGAGGGTGGGGCACACCTATAATTGTAAAATTAGAGGGAACATTGGCTGTGGCAGGCCCAGCCCTGGAAGCCTCGGGCAGGTAAGGAATTTGCCCCCACGTGTGGCCCTGTTGGCCTGGCTGGAGCTGCTTCCACAAATATAGAAGTCAAACTACACCTATGCTGATGGGGCCTGGAAGGAGCCCTCCTTGGAGGGTGGATCCAGCCTGGAAGGGGCTGGAGGGAGATGGCGGCAAAGTGGAAATGGTCCTGCAACTCCTCCTACCTCCTGCCAAATACATCTAACTCCTAGTGGTTTCACTGTATCCCTCTGGTTGCACTAGGAGACACTGGGATGTGGGCTGCTGTTCCTGGGAGCACAGAATAGTCCAGCTTGGGTGATCTCTCTCCAGTGCCTGGTGAAATGCCTGCAGGGCTGGGACTAGTCTGAGCAGAGCATGTATGACTGGACAGGGAGACGAGGCATATTTCCTGTCCTGCCATCTCCCCACACACAGGCAGCAGCTGGGGACATTTCTCCATAACTGCTCTCCCTGTTTCAGCTCCTGCTCAGGTCTAGTGAAAGAGGCAGCAGGGAACCAATCCCAGCTTATCAGAAATGGAGGCTGGGCCAAGCAGCAGCTTGGGGCATGAGCAGCTGCCCCAGGGTTGCCGTTGGGGAGTGGGCCATAGACATTCTCTCTCTTTAGCTGTGGAAAGATGCTCAGATACCAGAGTTAGTGGCTGAGATTAGAGCCTGGTGGACAATTGTCCCAGCGGAAAATCAGGTTTCTCTGAAATTAGGATATGCCAGTGGCAGCTGGGATTGATCCTGTATGAGAATTCCCGAGTGTGAGAATGGCAGAGGGACACAAAACGCTGCCACTGATTCTTCCTGAGACAGCTAGAAACCAGTAACCAAAGTGTGGGAAAGTCTGTATGCCCCCGCCCCCTGGAGTAATATGAAGAGTCCAATGGGAACATCTCACATGATAATTGTTCCTGAGAAAATTCTCCCAGGAAAATCCCCTTTTCCTGGCAGCCCTAACCAGGCTATTGCACAAAGCTTGTGTTACATTTATGGGACTGGCTGCTCCTCTGTACCCTCTCTGAGTGACACTTCAGGCCTTCTCCTCTCTCAGAGAAGTCCTGGGTTACAGTTCCCCATGTTTGCTGGCCATGCTGAGTCCCAGCAAGTCTGACTGGATGCAATATATGTGGTTCTACCACCAGGAGCTTTGAACAGCCATGACTGCAGTGACCCAAACAGCTTCTTACACAAAGTCTTGTTTGAGCTCCACAGCCGGAGCCAGGCACAGCCAGAGAACAGGGTTTCACACAGTAAAGGGGCTCCCTGCACATCTACCTCATCCCTAGGCAGCCTGTCCTACCCCAGATCCTCAGTTCTGGAGCTGAGGCCATCTGGTCCCCACAGTCTCTGCCTCCTCATCCTTTGGGGCATCTGTCACTGCAGCCCAAGGTCTCTTTTCCCTCCTGTGTCCCTGAGCCTGGTTAATGGCTGAGTGGTTCAGCAGGGCGCATCATAGCAGATAGCTCTGCAGTGTCTCTCATCCCTTGCAGTGTTTGGGGGAGGGGCACAGCCAATCCCCCACTTGAATTAACCCTTTGTGGCATGAGCAGTGGTGTAATAGGTCATGGGAGGCTAAGCCTTCCCTGGTGCAACCACTGCCCACCTACCGCTGGACACCTGGGCCGCGGTGGTCCCTCCTGCACTCTGCCTCTTCCCATCCCTGCTGTGCCCCTTCCCTGAGGCCCCCACTGCCCACCACTGCCTGGCTGAGTCCCTCCTCTCCTCCACTCCACCTCCACTTCTCCAGACAGTCCCTCGCCTGCTATGTCCCTCCTCTCCTCCACTCCCTTCCCTTGCTCGAACCCTCCACCCGCCACAGCCCTCCTCTCCTCCGCCCCTTCCCTCACTCGAACCCCCCACCCACCGTAGCCCTTCTCTCCTCCACACCCTTCCCTCACTTAGCCCATCCACCTGCCACATCCCTCCTCTCCTCCCCTCCCCTCCACCCCCACTTCTCCATACAGCAACACTACCTGCCTGAGTCCCACCTCTCCTCCACTCCAACCCTCCGGAGATCCCCCCTGCTGCCCACCGCAGCCCTCTTCTCCTCCACCTCTTGAGTCTGACCTGCTGGCTGTGTCCCGCCTCACACCTCCGCCGTTACAGGGGAAGGGGGTAGAGAAGAGGAGGGACATGCAGAGCAGGAGCAGTGAGAGCCTCGCAGGGGAGAGGGGGTGGAGGAGGAGGGATGCAGTGAGGGCTGAGCAGGGACGGGTTCTCGCAGGGGAGAAGTGGGGCCTGAGGTGAAGCAGGGGCGAGTGTGGCTGGTACCACGGGTAGAAGAGGCAGGACAGGCAGCTAGCATCCCCCAGGGGAAGCTTCACTCACTGGCCATGCCCTATGGTCATGCAGCGACCTCCACAGAACAGTCAGACAAACAGAGCAGACAAAGTTCCAAAATTATTACAGGGCAGCTCCAAACTCATAACACCCCATGATTGTCCTTTCTTCCCCGAATATCCACCTGCCCCCCTCTGTCCCCACCCCGGCAGCCAGTGTCCTGTCTGTTTTGGGAAGCCAATTGCTGGCTGCTGCTGGGGTGGAAATGGATGGTTTGGGCACTGCCTGCACCAGGAGAAAGGTGTTTTCACACGTAACAGCTCCCTGGAGTTCACCTCCACCAGCTACAGGGAGGCAAAATGCCTATGTCACCGAGACAGCCCAGTCTCCACTGGGATCTGAAGGCGAGAGCACTGTCTGGGCCCAGCCAGCTCATCACACACACATCTTTAACCTAGTGTAGATTTAGCTTCTGCGGGCAGTACTGCCCAGGGCTTCCTGCCCCCGCATTAACTGCTAGGTCCCATCATGACCTGCAGTAAACTGACAGCCAGGCCATAGGGTTTAAATGCAGCACACTCAGCAGCAAAGCCAGACACGGCGCACAGTGGCACTGGAGTCACACTTTACAGCTTCTCACCACAGCCATAGGCAAGAAACTTACTTTTATTTATTTTAAACCAAAGCTGAGATTCTCCCACAATTCCAGGACTCCAGGAGCTGGAGCTTTATCAGGGACTTGGCAATGCTGCAGCTAGCAGCCTGTTCCCCTCCTGCACTCCACCCCACCCACTACAATTTCCAACTGTGTCTTAACTTCCCCATGTCCTTGTTCCATGAGAAGCTTCTGCAGCATCATCCATCGTCCCTGCTCCCAGTAAGACTAGCCAGTCCTGCAAGAGCCCAGGGGAGGGCTCTGGGCCTGTGGGAGGCATTCAGCCCTCAGGGTACTGCTCAGTGTGAGGCTATCACAATCCAGTCTGATACACAGAATCTGTTACCCACTTGCACTGCCTGAGGCTAGCTGGAGCAGTGTGTGTGTGCATAGGTGCCGACTCCATGGGTGCTCTGGGGCTGGAGCACCCATGAGGAAAAATGTGTGGGTGCTCTGCACCCACAGTCAGCTCCCTGCCCCCCCAGCTCACCTCCACCTCCGCCTCCTCCCCTGAGCACACCTTCCCCACTTCTCCTCCCATCGCCTGCTGTGGGAGGGATATGGGAGGAGTGGGAACGTGGGGCACTCAGGGGAGGAGGTGGGGAATATGGGGGGACAGGGCAGGAAGAAGTCCAATAGGGACAGGGAGGGGGTGGAGTTCGGGTGGGGACATTGGGGAAAGGGTTGAAATGGGGGGTGGGGCAGGGGCGAGGCAGGGGTGGAGTCAGGGTGGACCCAGGGGGCACGAGCACCCACCGATGCCAGGAGAAGTTGGCACCTATGTGTGTGTGTGCAATGGAAGTGAGTCAGTGCCACTGCGAGACTCTTCCCCTCTGCATCCCCCAACCGATGTGTAATGAATTTCCTACATTTATCAGTCTTGTTAACGCAGTTCGCTCCAATTAGCACATTCTGATTTAACAGGGGATTGGTTTAAAGCATTATCATGAATTGCTCTTTCTCTTTTGAGTTTGGGGTTGGGGTTGAGTTTGGGGTTTAGTTTGATATGGCACCATTTCCCCACTTCCCCATTAGAGCGAGGTTCTTTCCCAAGTGTCAGCATTTGGGTCTGATTCACGCAACGTATATCCTGTCCCTGGTATGCTTGGGAGAAGAGTCAGCTCCAGAGACTCCTCTTGGTGTTTTCCTTTCATGATTCCCTTTGTCCCATGGGAGGAATTCGGCAGATGGGTTTCAGACGTGGGGGTTTTGGCTGTTCTTTTTCCCCTTTTGTCCAGGGGGTGTTTCCAGTGGTTGATGCTCCTGCTCTGTTTTATCCCCCATCCTCCATTTCATGGACAGGAGGTTTTGGAAATATTCTCTCACAGATGACCTTGCCCTGTTTTTTTTCCACTTCCTTGTCTCCAGGGGCTGGGTGCTGTCCAGGCGATGGGGCTGTTTTTCCTACGGCAGGTCCTGTGTTGTTTTTTTCCCCTTCTCCCTCATTCACGGCAGGAGTCTGTGCAGGGACTCTGGAATCTCCCTGACTAACAGACCCACTAACTCTTAATTTCTGGGGGAAATCCCAGTCACTGAGGGGGCAGATACTGAGGGGTTTCCCCTGGTCCTGCCCCGCAGCGTGACCAATGCTGAGGAATGGGAACAATTTCTCAGAACCTTCCACAGGAATCTCCAGGATAAGGGCCATTGAATTGACACTATAGAATGAGAGACTCTCCCTTTCTAGATCCAGATACACCCCAATCACTGTCGGCCTCACACCCAAGTTCTGGATCATAGTGTTGGCCTCCCTGGGGTAATACAGCCCCTCAGATCTCCCCAGAGCCCAGAACCCCCCCTCAGGGAGTCTCTCCAACCTCTCCTGTCTCACTCTGTCCCTCACAGTCTCACTCAGCACTCCCAGCTTCCAGTCCAGGCTGTTCCCCACCTCCACCTCCCAGTACCCCCGGCAAACTCCTCTCTCCCTATCATGATCCTTCCTAGACACAAACCCCTCCCTCCCCACAGCAACCAGGGCCTCAGGAGAGGTAGCTGGCCCTAGGGAGGCAGGGTCGTGTTGGATTCCTCGGCCATCCTTAGAGATGGTGAGCTCGGGGTGTTTGCAATCTGGATGCAGGGTGACAGGAACTGGGGAGAGAAACCAGAATATCCCCATTAGCCATGGGTCAGTCGGGGACCCCATGATCTGACAGGAGAGAGATTCCAGCCAGCAAAGCTGGAGTGAAGGACAGGCTATGGGTTGGTGGGACTGGCACAGCTAGCCTGGATCCAGCCTTGGGTTCCAGGGAGTTCCAGGTCTCTGACTGGGCCTGACCCCTGAGCTGGTGGTGAGGTGGGGAGAGCCGGAGTGGGGGATTGGACTTCCTGTATACTCTCACTTCCCCTTGTACAGGATCTGTCCCTAAGAGGGGTTAGGGCTCCTGGGCAAAGTTCTTGCTAAGCTGTGCGGCTGCGCAACAGGTGATCAAGGGCTGCGCAGGTGGGGAAAGGCACCTCTCTCCTTGCCCAGCCCAGACCCAGTGCTGCCGCAGGCCAGGAGAGGTGCCTCTCTCCCAGCCCCAGCTCAACCCCAGAGCTGCCATGGCTCAGGAGAGGCGCTTCTCTCCCTGCCAGAAGCTGCTGTGGTGAGAAAGGTCTGGGGGGAGTCCTCTCTCTCTGCTGCAGCCCCAGGGCAGCCTGCACCTCAAACCCCTCATCCCCTGCCCCACCCAGAGCCTACACCCCCAGCCAGAGCCTTCACTCCCCCCCCCCACAACCCAACCCTCTGCCCCAGCAATGAGCCCCGTCCCACACTCCAAACCCCTGGGCCCCACCTCCTCCAGACATGACCTCCATATCGGTGCACATAACAAAATTGATTCTGCACATGGATGTAAAACATTAGAGGGAACATTGCTCCTGGGGGCCCATGGATTGTGTCCAGGGGGCTGAAGACTCTGCAGGCTATGGAGGGAGGGCTGAGTGGGGCTGTAAGGAGAGCTGAAACGTTAGGGATCATCACTGACGGGACAGATCATTACTGACAGGCCAATGGAGATGGGAGGTGGGGATCAGGACTAAGGGTAGATTAGGAGGGAACTGCCCGGGGGTGAGACTTACAGCTCAGAGCAGCGTGTTCAGGGCCCATACATGGCATCCAGCCCCATGGCTCTGCAGCCAGTGCCCACCCTGCCCTGCCTGCCCCCTGCACAACTCTGACAGCTCAACGATATCATGGTGATACTACTAACCCCAGCACAGAATCTGCTCGGCCCTACTCACCCATGTAGCTCCGAGCCCTCCTGAAAGCTGCAAGGGAAGAGGAACAAACATGGTCGGGGCACGGCAAATGCAGGGAACTCGCTCCCACGGGAAATGCTATTGTTGGGGGGGGTCATTGGCAGATATCAAGGAAACGTGCAATGTGAAATGTGACACGATAACACATTCTCTTACCTAGTTCTCTGACCGCTTTGTCTGAAATGGAAATAGACAGTGTTATTCCCTGTCATTTAGGCAGAGGACTCAATTCTGGGTGCTGCTCTGTGACAATGTGATCGCTTTATACATTGTTCAAGGTCCCTCACTGCCGAAGGAAAAATGTCCCAGTTCACCCCAGGGACCAGAGATTTCTGGTAATTGCAATGCTCGGCTCTCAGGGATGTCTTTATATTGTATCTTAGTATCAGGGACTGGAGCAAATGTTGTTGTCAGTGATGCTGCTGTAAATCCAAAATAACTGTGTGTGCTTCACTGGAATGAATCTGGATTTACACTCGTGTCACTCAGAGCAGAACTCAGGCCTATAAGAAGCTGTTGTTTGGCTGTGGTGGCCCCCAGCAGACTGGGGATTTTAAAGGCAGACTGACAGGATAAAATTCCTGGGTTGGATTTGCAAAGCATCCCACTTTGATGGAAGGTGCTTGTCTGGAGCCCTCTATGGCTCTGAGCATGCAGATGATTTGAGCTTAGAGCTGGGATATCGACTTGGCAACAAAGCATGGAAACGTCAGCAACGTTGTGGGAAATGGCCCAGAAGATCCTGCACTTCAGCAGTCATCTATAGAAAGCGGCTGCCCCCTCCTGCTACATCATAACAATGTGATTGGCATTAGATGGTAAAGGGAAGGTGACACCTATCTGTCTAACCTCAAGTGACCATATTTCCCAAAGGGAAAATAGTACACCGTGTGAGGCTGTCCCAAGGACCCCTCCCCACAGGGTGGGCTTCAGCTGCTTGCCCGAGCCGTCCATCCCCCCCAAGGCTGTCACTGGTTGCTCAAACCCTGTCTGCCCCTGCTTGAGGCTGCCGCTGTCCACTGGAACCTTACCTGCCCCCTGTGCACTGGAAGCCTTCCTCTCCTCTCCAGCCCAGCCTTCCCCTGCTCAGGGCTGGCATCTCTGTTCGCCCTACACACATTCCTCTGCACCGCGCCCACTTTTCTGACAAAAGTGGGCATTTGTCCCATTGCTCTTCCCAACTGATCAAGTTTTCAAGAGCAAATGGGACAAATGCCCTATTTTGCCAAAAAAGTCGGGTTGGCTGGGACAAGGCTTAACAAAGGGATTGTCGCAGCCAAAACGGGACGTATGGTCACCCTAGTCTAACCAGGCACAAGGGCTGTGTCTGCTGCAGAGCTCACAGTGCTGCCGTGGCACTGGAGTGACTAATGTGACTCAGATTCAGCATGGGTCATTCCAAACAGAGTCATGCGGGGTTGTTCCAAACAAAGGGTACATCTACACTGCAGCTGGGAGTGAGTTTCCCAGTTTGGGCCGGCAAACACATGCTAGTTCAATTCAAGCCAGTGAGCTAAAAGCAGCGGGTAGCTGGAGGTAGCCCAGGTGGTGCCTTGGGTTAGTACAAATCTGCCCCGATCCTCTGGGTATATACTTGGATGGTTACACTGAACCACTGCACCTGCTATCCGCAACCACACTGCTACTGTTAGCATTACCACAAGCAGAACTAGTGTGTGTCTGGCTACTCAAGCTGGGAAGGTCGCTCCCAGCTGCGTTAAGGGCATATTTAGGGGGCAGTGACCCAGGCGATCATCTGAGGTGCTGGGATTTGGGGGGGGGGGGGGGCACCAAGTCCAGCATGCTGTTTTTGTTGTTAGCAACAAAAGGGAATATAGAATATTTGAAGTAACATGTTTCAGGTATTCCATATGAGGATTCATTTTTCACTAACTCACTAGAATGTTCTAGACCTTTGTAGAATCTTCTGGAACCTTCCAGACTTTCTGAGAACTAAATTTTCCTTGAACCTTCTAGAATGCCATCAGCCATGCCCTCACAGGCATATAAGGAGGGTGTCACCAGTCAGTCAGTGAGATATAAGAATGAACTAAACTGAAGTGGGAGCCCAGTTGTGATATTGTAAACCTTTTTTTATTGTGTAATTGTGAAAGTGTACTTGTGTTTTAAGTCTTGAAGAGTGTAAGTATTAACTAACGAAGGACATATTTAAGGAGACACCAGAGATATCTATTGAACCCCTATGTACGCAACAATATAAAAGAAATACTGTTACTTCTTTTGCCATGCTTAACACATAATGTTTAAAGACTTTCTAAGCCCTGGTCTACACTACAGGGATAGGTCGAATTTAGCCATGTTAGGTTGATTTTAAAATGGATGCATCCACACAACCAACCCCATTCTGTCAACTTAAAGGTCTCTTAAAATCGACTTCCGACTTCTGTACTCTCCCTAATACTGTCTGTTTTCCCCCATAGAAAATAAAAGATGCTCCTGAAGAAGCCTTCAGGAGCTTATTATAGGAAGCAAAAATCTCAGTTGCAATCTAGTTTGCAGCAAGGGACAAATTTGATTGGAAAATATCTGAAACAAAACAACATAGGCCAGGCTTTAGGCACTGCAGAAGAAATTGAGGTGTGAAGTGTAAATGATAGAAATTGTATTTCTAAGGAATTATCAGGTTTATCTGAAGACAAGGAATGGAAATGTGAGGAAAGTGATGGAGAATTGGCCTGTTTTCCTGGCAGCATAAAGGAGAGTGATGATAAAGAAGAATGCGGCTCACCAGAGAGTAATGACAAAGAAAAATCTGATTTACATGAAAAGGAGAGAAATGATAAATGTAACCCTTCTGCTAGGTGCAGCCAGCAGCAACCAGGGCCAAGTTCAGTATTTCGGAGTTCCTTCTCAACAATACAACACAGAACCAGCCGAGTCCCCACCCAGTAACCTGGGAAAATTACACACCACCGTGGGTGTTTTTGAGAGGCAATACCTCCCCACTCTGAAACAGTCTTGAGTCTAGAAAATAAACTTTTAATGAAAGGAGGGAAGTCACTTGACATTAATTAAGGAAAATTCCACAAACAGGATTCATAACCGTAAAACTGTGAGCAGGACACCCATCCCAGAGTACGTGCGGCAGTGCCTTCTGCCTCATGTTCTCGAGTTCTACAACTAAAACTTTCTCTTCTGTGCCCCCCTCTGCTCATTTACCATACACCACTCTCAGTGGTTGTCTTGGTCAGTGAGGACCCAGAGTTCAGAGGTGCACTTGTGTGAGTTCACCTCCTGCCTGCGGAAGAAGGCACCTTACTTTCTCCACTCCCCAAGCACTTGCTTTGGCTGGCTGCCCTTTCAGCTGTCTGTTCACCAATCCCAGTGACTGCCTATCAGTCTTCTTCTACTGTCACCTCTCTGCTGTGACTGCTGCAGGTCAGTTGTTTAGTGATTTCTAGCTCTTAGCAAGCAGAGCAGAAACCATCACAACTGATTTCAGCTCTGATTGAATATTTAAAATAACAAAGAGACTCCTAATGAAGCCTATTTAACTCTTTCTTTGAATAGTGGGGAGAAACAGGTTAAACCAGACTAGAAACCCATAAGAAGAGTCAACATCTTCTGGTTAGAACACCTCTTCTCACCCTCTTACTTTCACAGGGCTCTGGCATTGAACCCCCTGGTTTAACAAGGTCCTTTCAGCTGAGGGTGAGCCCCTCATTTGGGACAGGTTAAGCACAGTTCTGCTCCCCTTTATTCATACAATAATGACAACAACATTGGTAACAGCATTTCACTACCTCTGCATTCAGTACTAAAGTGATTTGTAACCCATCATCAGCCATAATTGATCACTTTGAGTAACACAGCTCTATCTGATGGCTATCTAGGCAGAGCAGGTGTGTTCTTGTAAATACAATTTGCTCCTGAAGTCTCTCCCTCTCCCAGCTAGCTATCAGGGAAGAGCTCATTCAGACCCTCCTTACATGAAGAAGAATCAGCCTGGCATGGTGACAGAAACAGCAGTGAGAAAAAACTGCACACCACAAATCGATGTATCTGATCCTAATTTATGGCCAGCGATCCTAAACTCTGCCGATATGGATCATACAATTTGAATGGGCCGTAAAAAATCAAGGATATGACATATCTGGTAAATGAGCAAAAGTGACACATCTCAAAGTCACACTGCAAAAGAGTGCTCGAGAATGGTGAGAAACTGAATCGGTGTTGGCTAGTTTACTCAAAATCAACTGACAAAGTGTTCTGGTTTTGTTGCAAAATATTTGACAAGAATGTTAAATTGTTGCTTGCACATTCTGGGTACAACTACTGGCATAATGTAGTTGATGTTCTGAAGCAACATGAAAAGTCACCTGATCAGTTTACAGCCTACTCCAAATGGATGGAGGTCAAGTCCAGGCTCAAGCTGAATAAATAAACTGAACTTAACAGAAATGACATTGCTTTGGTAGAGCTCCTTGGGAAATACAGTGATGTCGTGCGTAAGCAACTATTTCGAGTAGTTTGTAAAGAAGCTATGGATCATTACTGCAGCAAAACCATCCAAAACAACTTCATTGATCTTATAGCAAGGAAGGTGCTTGATAACATGCAAAGTATTACATTATAATAATAGACTGCACTTACGACTTTACTCACAGTGAAAAGATGTCATTTACAGTAAGATTTGTTGACAATAAGGATAGCTGTATATTAATAAATGAACACTGTTTGTCTGTGGACGACACTACTGGAAAAGGCCTAACAGAACTGTTCATGAATGTTTTGAATGAGAATAAAATAAAGCTTTGGGACTGCCATAGCCAAGGCTACAACAATGGTGCAAACATGAAGGGAAGAAACAGCTGTGTCCAGGCAAGGATTCTTGCTAAATCCAAAAGCTGTCTTCGTGCCTTCTGGGTGCTATTTCCTCAACCTTGTTGTGTAAGATGCAGTGTCATCTTCTTTAGATTCACTCTCTCTCTTTCGACTACTGCAAAGGATGTAAATCCTCTTTTCAACATCCAATATCAGATGGAAGATCCTCACGGACAATGTTACAGATCTGACCATGAAGCTGATAAGTGACACTCACTGGGAGAGCTGCATTGACAGCATAAGGCCAGTGAGGTACCAAGGAACTGAGATTTATGACACCTCATGGAACTGGCACAGTCGAGTAAAACTGAGGTCAGAATTCGACACAAGATGCAAAACCTGTCAAACCATATCACTGACTTCACATTTCTGGTCTCAATTGTGGTTTGACACGATATCCTGTTCCAAGTAAACATTGCAAGCAAAGCATTACAAACTCAGTTGATGGACACCGAAAACCACTACTATTTTGATGAGAAGCTGCCTTGATTTCATTGTGACCTAGAGAGACAACAGATTTGAAGATGCCATCACTGCTGCCAAAGAAATGGTGGAAAATTTGAGAGTTGAGATTGTCTCCAAGGAAATTCGTATTCATCAGAAGAAGAGACAGTGTGGTTATGAGGGCAGAGATGAGGTTATAGAAAGACTGGAAGAAAAAATCCAGAGGCAGATTTTTTGATCGCTCGTTGACACTGCTTGAGTGTTCATTGAAGAAAGATTCAAACAAATGAAGCACCACAAAAAGACCTGGGAGGTTTTGTATGTGACCTTAGTAAGCTGCTGGCAGACAGGAAAATACTCTTGAACAATTGTTCAGACTTTCACCGGACACTGACACAAGGGGAATGTTTGGATGTCAATGATAAAGACCTCTATGTTGAATTGCACAATATCCATTACATTTTGCCACATGGAAAGCACTCATCACTCCAAGCTCTCCAATTCATTTATGATGCAGAGCTGAAGGACACTTTTCCTAATTTGTGGATAGCTTTGAGGATTCTGCTCACACTGCCGGTCACAGCTGCGAGTGGTGAACCCAGCTTTTCAAAGCTCAGGCTAATTAAAACATATCTTCAATTCATAATGGCCAACGACAGACTGACATCTCTTGCTATTTTATTGCTTGAAAATGCCATTGGCAAGTCTTTGGATCTCTCTGACATTGTGCTTCAGTTTGCAAGGATAAAGATGAGAAAAGCGAACTTTTGAACTAAAGGACTTCCCTGGGGCACCATTTGGTCTCAGACTGGCCCTGGCTGCAGCGTAGATGTACTCAATGAGCCAAGGGTCTCAGAACTGACAGGACATGGCACACAAATCTGTTGTTAATGAACAACAGATGAGGTCCAAGATTAGCCCCTAAACAGATCCCACAAATTTCCCTGGGGCAGCACCCAAAGCTGCTGGCACTGCCAGGAATGAGGGGAGGGAGCATCATACCTGAACATGTATCACATAGACAGAGGCCTGCACTGCTGCAGCCTGTCACCCAGCCTCACACCTCCTATTTTTAGGTCGTACAATCCCTTTGTGGTGCAGATTTGCAAAAGTGTGTAACTCTAGGATCAGTGGTTGGCAGCAGGAGCTTAGCTGAGGAAGGGTCCATGGGGCTGCAAGGCACTGGATTTAGAGTCCATCTCTGGAGACATGGGGTCAGGTGCTGTCTCGGCTCCTAGTGGAACAATGTGGTTGGTGGGGCTCTTCAGTGTGCATCTCACAATGCTGTGCGGAGGACACCATTCAGAGCCCTGGGCAGCACTGAGCAAGACGGAGCAGTTGACGCCTGGAGGGCCAGATCTAGCTTTCAGAGGGCACATTGCAGCCTTGGGGTTCCCTGTACTTGTCCAGCTTGCAGGTGCCTAATGCCACCATTAGCTGCAGGTCAGGACTGAGGGCACCGGCAAAGTTATGTGGGAGGCAGTCCATGGCTGAGATAGCAGGGGACCGCTGGTGGTGTGACTGAGGGGCACCAGCAGAGCTGTAGGTGTGGGGGGCCAAGATTGTATAGCAGCAGGCTGCAGGTAGTGATGGAGGAGAACTGACAGAGCTGTGTGCATGCAGGGATTTTGCAGGTCGGAACTGAAATGTATCCATAGAATTGCATGACGTTTGCCCAGACCCTGGCTAAGTCTCACCATTCCATATGCACTAAATTCACTGTCTGTTGCTAAGGACAATACTGAAATTTGAGCTGCAACCTCTGCAGTGTTTGTTTATTTCCAGGGCCGGGGGAGATGATCATGAAGATGATTGAAGTACATACATCGTGTGTATAGATCATGGCCAGTGGGTGGAGTCCCTCTTTGAGGAGGTTAGCCCCTGGCTCTGCCCCTTCTGCCTGTGCCCCCCCCACGGTGGCTGGAGCTCCCAGACCCCCATACACCCCCGGTGACCAGAGCCCCCAGCCCCCCTGCCCCTCCCATCAGCTGGAGGAGCCCCGGGCAAGCCTCAGCCGAGTCCAGGGAGATTACTAAGGAACGCACAATGTGCAGAGCCTCCCCTGGTCTATTATACCTGCTGCCCATGATACTGGTAGTGATTTTTTCTATCTTGTCATGGTGTGAAAGCACAAACACACATTTACTAGGGATTATCCAAGTACCTGATTCCAAGACATTCCTCAAAGCTTCTGAAATGGAGAAGAGAAAAGGGTTAGACAGAGAGACGTGCTGTGTGATGTTATGTGACCCATAACGACTGGGATTAGTTACAGATACCCCACAGCCACACTCCCAGCCCCAGTGCAGGAACCAACAGCTTTGATAGGAGTAGGGCTGGCAGTTAATAATTCACACCAACACCCAGGAGCCCTGGGATTTGCAAAGCATCTAACCTTGATGGAAGACGTGGGTCTGGATCCCGATACAGCTCTGACATTCTCAGCCCTTCTGTCTAAGGGGAATTCCTGTTCTGTGTTACTAACAGCCCTTTGGAGCACCAAAGCTACACACTCCAGGTATAAGTAGGGCAGAGGTTCTCAAACTGTGGGTCAAGATCCCAAAGTGGATCGTGACCCTATTTTCATGGAGTCACCAGAGCTGGTGTTGGACTTGCTGGGGGGCTGGGGTTGAAGCCAAAGCCTGAGCCCCACTGCCCAGGGCTGAAGCCTAAGCACAAGAACTTCAGTCCTTGGTGTGGCTGATGGTTACAGGTCCCTTGCCTTGGGCTTCAGCTTTGAACCTCCCGCCTCTGCCCTGAACAGTGGGGCCTGGGATTTGGTTTTGATCTCCCCAGCCAGGGTGGTGGGGCTTGGGAGGACTCAGGCTTCAATCCATCCCCTGCCCCCCCAGGGTCATGTGTAAATTTTATTGTCAGAAGGAGATCATGGCACAATGAAGTTTGAGAACCCCTGAACTAGGGGATAGCCGGACCTGGAGAAGATTGGAGCTCAGAGCTAGGATCTGGACTTGAAGACATAACATAAAAACATGAGCCTAAGTCTGGTCTCTTGCTCATCTCCACATTCTGAGAAATGGCCTAGAACAACCTGCACTACTGCAGTCATCTATACAAAGTGTCTGGGCCCCTCCTACTGTATCAGAACACATGCTTGGCATTAGCTTGACAAAGACCAGGTGACATTTGTCTGTCTATCCAGACATGAGAGCAGGTAACCCTGTGTCTGCTGCAGAGAGCTCATAGGGCTGCAGTGAGACTGAGGTAACTCTAATGTGACTCTGATTTTGCCCGAACTGTTCGCTCAGCCCTGCTCTGTGGTGTTGGTACTTTTGGTACTTCTGGATCTGCTCAGCACCATGTGTGCCTGGGAGCCTCTGTGAGGAGTTCTAATGAGAAGGTGGATGAACTTACCAATCGTCTCACGCAGCTCCTGGCACTCTGGGGAGAGAAGAAAAGGAGACAATCATGGATTCAGCAAGGGTTGTTCCAAGAACAGTGACTGGGGGTTGTCTTTGGGTGCATCTACACTGCAGCTGGGACTGAGTTCCCAGTCTGGGCAGGTAGACGAGTGCTAGCTCTGCTTGACCCAGTGTGCTAAAAGCAGCAGGGTAGGCAGGAGGAGCATGTGCAACCACTTGGGGTAGCAGCTGAAATGCAAACCCACTCAGACCCCCTGGGTATGTACTCAATTGACTACCCTGAGCCAAGTCCCCTGCTACCCTAGCCACACTGCTATTATTAGCGCACTAGCTCAAGCAGAGTTAGCATGTGTCTGGCTACCTAAGCTGGGAATCTCGCTCCTAGTTGCAGTGTAGACGTACCCAATAAGCCAAGGGTCTCAGAACTGACAGGACACGTCATACAAAACTGTTGATAATGAACAACAAAGAAGGTCCCAGATCAGCCCCTAAACAGAGCCCACAAATTGCCACGGGGGGGCAGCACCCCCAGTGATGTCACTGCAGGGAATGAGGGGAGGGAGTTTCACACCAGAACATGTATCACATAGAGAGAGGCCTCCACTGCTGCAGCCTGTTACCCGGCCTCAGACCTCCTATTTCTGTGCCGGGCAATCCCTTCGTGGTGCCGATTTGCACAAGTTTGTAACTCTAAGGTTAGTGGTTGGCAGGAGCTTAGCTGGGGAACTGCTCTGTGGGGCTGTGTGGCACTGGATTTACTGTCCGCCTCGAGATGTGGAGTCAGGTCTGGTCTTGGTTCCTAATAGAATAATGTGGGTGGTGAGGCCCATCAGAGTGCACTTCACACAGCTCATACAGGGTACAGTAGGGGTTGGAGTCTGTTTATTCGCAGCCCAGGCCTAGACTAGCAAGGAAAGGGGCAGAGGACAGGACTGAGGTACCCAGCGCTGGGATAGCATAGCAGTTGTGGGTGGGGATTCAGAGACCCCGGCAGTTCAGTCCGGAGCTCAGGGCTGGAATAGCAGGAGGCTGCAGCTGGGCACTGAAAGGCACTGGCAGAGCTGTGTGCATGCAGGGAGCCCAGCATCAAGATAGCAGGAATTTTGCAGGTCAGAATCGAGAGGTAGCCACAGACCTTCATGGAGGAAGTTTGCCCAGCCCCTCACTAAGGGCTTAACTACACAGTCCCGTAGTTTGGCCTATGTGACTGTAATTTGCAGCACACACCAAAGTGCTGTGCTGTAATAGCTCTATGTGGATGCTGGTGGTGCACACTAAATGGTACTTAGTTCGCACTGACATAGTCTTCTTCAAACATGACTCTGTTAATGTGAACTAGGAACCTTTTAGTTTACACCCGGAGCATCCACATGGGGTTGTTACAGTGCAGCTCTTTGGTGTGTGTTGCTATTCACGCCGCTGTAATCTGAACCTTTGGGTAGTGTAGACATAGCCTGAGCCTCACCATTCCAGACACATTAAATTCACTCTCTGTTGTTAAGAATGTGATCTCCAAAATCTTCAGTGTTAGTTTATTTCCAGGGTAGGGGGAGATGATCATGAAGGTGACTGAAGTGTGTACATTGTATGTGGTCATAGGCATCAACTCTGTGGGTGCTCCAGGCCTCCACAGGGTAAAATTAGTGGGTGCAGAGCACCCTCCAGCAGCCAAGCTCCCACTTCTGCATCCCTCCCCACCGCACCTCTCACCTGCTGGTGGCCCTGCTTACCAACTCCTTCCCTGCCCTCCCAGCACTTCCAGAGCATTGCAAACAGTTGATTTGTGACATTCAGGAAGCACCAGGAGGAAGTGGGAGGAGTGGGGACTTGGTGCACAAGGGGGAGGAGGCAGGGAAGAGGCAGAGTGGGGGCTTGTGGGAAGGAGTGTGGTGGGAGCAGAGCGGGGGCAGGGAGATGGCGGAAAAGTTGGAATGGGGACGGGGGGCAGATGGATGAAGGGTGGGAAGAGGCAGGGGCTTGGAGGAAGGGGTGGAGTGAGGTGGGGTCCAGGGCAGACGGGGGGTGGCTGAGCACCCCACGGCTAGAGGGGAAGTCAGCATCTATGTATGTGGTGATATTTCTATCTCATTATTGTATGAAATCACAAACACACATTTACTAGGGTTTAGCCAAGTACCTGCTTCCGTGGTCTTCTTCTCACTCTCTGAAATGGGGAAGAGAAAAGTGTTAGACCCAGAGATATATACTGGTGGTGCTGTACACTCCCTAATGACTAGGGTTAGTCACAGACATCCCACACCCACACTCCCAGCCCCAATGCAGGAGCCAGCAGGTTTGACAGGAGCAGGGCTGGTGGTTAGTGATATGTACCAACACACAGGAGACCTGGGGGAGTCTCTCACTCCTTAGCCCTCGTCTACACACACACTTGCATCAATTTAACTAATTAGGTTTCAAAACACACCTTGAATTAAACTGGGAAAGGTCTGTGTGTAGCGCAGGCCTGGGGCTGGTGCAGCAGGACTAGTAGAACCATTGGGATGGGGTCAGTTACTCCACAGTGACCCCTGTAGCTGGTTACAGAACAGCACTGATTGCTGGAGAAGTCCCATCCAGCCCTTCCCAACTGGAGGAATGGTGGTCACAAGGGGGCATGGCAGAGGGCAAAGGAGGTGAAAGAGGGGGAGCCTCAGGGCTCTTCCAGGCTGTGATTGCCCTAAGAACCCCAGTCACCATGCTGGCATGTTCTCTGCACCTTTCATGTATATTTCCCTGTGTGTTTGTGCACTGCCCAGCAGAATGGGTCAGCACTACTCAGCACCATCACAGTGCAAACCAATATCATTATTAAATATAGAAAAGTTCACAGTGGAATAAATTAGACGTGTGGACTTTTTTTAAAAAGGGGCTGTTGTGTTTTTTACCACAGCACAAGAGAGTGAATGTCATAGATTCATAGCGTTTCAGGCCAGAAGGGACCATTAGGTCATCTACTCTAATCATCTGCAGAGCACAGGCCAGAGAATCTCACAAAGTCCCTCCTTCATTGAGCCCAATTACGTAGGTTTAACTACAGCAGCTTCCAGAAAGGTGCCCAGTCTGGATTTGATGCCATCAAAAGATGGAGAATTCCCCACTGCTCTTGGGAGCTTGTGCTAGGAGTTAATCACCCTCCCTGTGTCCTGTGCATTCGACAGCCACAGGGATGGAATCATCTCACAGAGCGTCATTGACCTTGCAGTGTCTTTCTTTAAGGAGAATAGAACCACCGAGCAATTGTCCATAGTTAGTAGGACATAATCTGACCCAGATTTGTTACTGCAGGCCTGTGTCCCTGCCCCACCCATATGCAGGGAATCTCATAAGCATGGACCTTTGGGTATCTGCAGCAAAATACACATTTGTCAACCTGTTATCATCAGGGTGTATGAGAATGTGGGGGTGGGATGAGCAAGCACTAGGCAGAAACCTCCCGGTTCCATCCCTTTCATTGCACTGAGCCACAGAAAACACCAAGTAGTCACAGAGCTCACACATCTCAGACAGACCAAGGGCTAGAGCAGGAGACCTACCAAAAAGTAACAGAGCCTCCTCTTTAGAGCGTTTCTTCTGAGAAGCCTTTCGCTTCGCTGTAAGACAGAGAATCAGACATTGCAGTGAGACAGGGAAGGAAGAGGAAACACTGAGCAATACACCAATACAGGTGGGGCCGGGGACCTCGGTGTGTTTTTTAGTGTGGTTTATTTCCTAAAACCAACCAAAGGTCAATATCTGAACAATAAGATACTCCCCTGCCCCAGCCCAATGCCCTCTAGGGCCAGGATCTAAATATGCAAATAACACATTCCCATTACCTGTGTATCCAAAATATGCACAAGCTCCAGCAGCAATGAAAACCAGAGTGAACAATACCCAGAATGCAGCCAGCCAGGGAGAAACTCGGGGGAAGATGTCACCTGGCAAACAGAGAGCACAGTGTGTGAGGAGCACAGTCCCATCCTGAAACTGGAGAATGGGTTTGCCACTTGGTTTGACAGCTAAGTCCTGGCTCAGGGAGACCAGAAATCCATGGGCATAAAGGAAACATCCCCTCCACACTCAGATCACAGCCACATATGGAGCCATTGAAACTGGAGAGGCCAGTGCGGCATCAGTTCCAAGAACTAGGACTCTGCTCTGACCAAATCCCTCCCACTGCTACAAGCCAACAGCCAGTGGCTCCGTGCCCAGCCTGACCAGCCCTGCCTGCACCAACTGGCTGCTCAGATAGTCACTGTCACACAGCTCCCAGTTCTCAGTCACCAAGTCCAGTCCTGATAAGTTCAGCAGAGAACATTTTTTTCCTAGTTGGCCCCAGTGTGTTATGAGTTGATGGATTCATAGATGTTAAGGCCAGAAGGGGCTATTATGACCATCTAGTCAGACCTCCTGTATATCCCAGGCCAGACACCCTCCTGCAGTGATCCCGGCATCCACTCCAGAACTTCTGGTCCAGCCACAGCTGATCTTATAGAAAGAGACGCCCGGTTTGGGTTTAAAGATTCCAAGTAAGGGATAATCCATTACATCTCTAGGTCTTTTATGCCAACGGTTAATTCCCCTCACTGTTAGAAATCTGCACCTTAGTTCTAGTCTGAATTTGTCTAGCTTCAACTTCCGGCCATCAGATCTATGGACTGTCCGAAATCTCCTCCCTGTGTAGGTACTTACAGACTGTGGTCAAGTCACCTTTAAACCTTCGCTTGAATAAGCTCTATAACTTGAGCTCCTATAATTCTGATTATGAGGCAGGATTCCAGACTTCTGATTGTTCTTGTAGTTATTTTCTGAGCAATTTACAATTTGTCAGCTTCCTATAAGAAAGTGTGGGCATGAAGCATGGCGTGCACTCACTGCCGTGGCACGCTCCTGCTGGTTGGTATTGTTGGTCTTCCATCTTCAGAGCGCCTCCTGCTGGCCAGTGTTTCCCTTGCTGCTGCCTGCGCCTCCCCTTATCTCCATTACTCTTTAGTTTAGGTCCCACGTCCCTCACAGCCCACAGTGCCCCTTTGCAAGGCACTGGCCCCTGGCAGTACCACACACTCAGGGTCCTCCCCTCCCTGGGGAATCGCAATCCCCTAATCTCACTTTGTCTCAGTGACCCACTGCCAGTCTTCATCTAGCCCCTTCCCTCAGGGACAAACTGCAGTCTGAACATCATTGGCAAGGGGGGTTGGACCTGGTGCCTTTTCCTGGCCTGGCTATACCACTGCAGCCTCAGTACCTCCACAGGCCCTTTTAGCCTGGCCTCAGCCTGGGGACTCACTGGCCAGCGTTCCCCAGTTCCACCTGTCCTTCTCCAGCACTGCTCTGTTTGGGATACTCTCCTCTAGCCAGCAGCCAGGTCCTTCCCACTCCACCAGTAGAGTGAGACTCCCTCTACCTAGCACCCAGCCCTTTTATCAGGGCCAGCTGGACCCTAATTGAGTGTGGCCACATCTATGGTTGCCTACCCAATCAGCCTCCCTCAGCTGCTTTCAGCTCCAACCCTGGCTTTTAACTCTTTTCAAGCCAGAGCAGGGTGACTTCCCCGCTACAGGACACCAGAACTAGACACAGTATCCAGTCCTGCTCTGGCTAACACCATGCATAGCGCTAATATCACCTACTTTCCCCTGCTAGCTATTCTCATTCATACATACAAGGATTGCATTCACCATCTTAGCTCCAGCATTGACCTGGGAGCTCACGTTCAAGTCCTTTTCAGAGTCACTGCTTTCCAGGATACAGTCTCCTATCCTGTAAGTGTCACCTGTATTATTTGTTCATAAATGTGTGACCTGGTATTTGGCCATGTTGAAATACTTGTTTGACAAAATGGGAATTTTCACTCAGGCCATTGCACTGGTCCTGTGGATCCATGATACCATGTTGTTGGTGTGAACCCACCTTTCCAAACAATCCACATCAGTCTGTAGTACTGAGCTGTCCCTATCATTATGTACCACTCCACCAATTTTGGGGTCATCTGCATATTTTACCAGCAATGATTTTATATTTCCTTCCAACTCTTTGATATAGCTATTGAATAGCATTGGCCCAGAAAAGATCCCTGTGGAACCTCACTAGAAACATCCCCATTGGAGAATGATTCACCATTACATTTACTTTGAGATCTATCAATTAGCCACTTTTTAATCCATTTAATATGGGCTATCTTGATTTTGTACAGTGCTAATTTTTGTCATCAGAGTTTCATGCAGAACTAAGACAATGCTCTTACAGAGTCTGAGTCCTGGTCTACACTACAAAGTTAGATGGGTTAATTACATCGTTAAGGGCTGTGAAAAATTTCTTTCCCTGTGCAATGTATTTAAGCCAAACTAAGCTCCTGTGTAGACAGAAGGTCGATGGAAGAGTTCTTCTGTCAAGCAAGCTACCGCCTCTCAGAGAGGTGGATTTTTTACAGCCACAGAAGGACCCCTTTTACCACTGTATTGAGTGTTTAGCCTACCATATTGCTGCTATAGCTTTTCTAGTATAGACACTCCCTGAATCTATGTCAGCACAGTTACCTTTATCAACCAAATGTGCCAACTCCTCCAAGAATGATGTTGAGTTCATTTTATGAGACTCAGTCAAGATCTTGACAGGCAGTTTGTCCATATAACAGACATCTGCATCACTAATAGCCCCACAAATCAGGTTAGAAGGACATTTCCTCTCTCAGTACCAGAAATAGGCTCTAGCTAAGTGCAATTCTCAAGTGACTCAGGCCCCACATTTCCATGGTGACCCCAGTAAGCCTTGCTGGAGCCCTAGAGTAGACTGGGCCTTGAGAAAATAAGAGCACATGAAGTAAGCACATTCCTGACTGGAGAGGATGGTGCAATGATATAACAGATCTCTCAAGTAACTATGTAAACACTCTCATTAGATATGGTACAGGAAAACACTGACCCCTTGTAGGATAACGATGGGATGACAGGATAATGAATAAGGGTTGGTCACCAACCACATCTGGAGTGAAATATGTAACTTGTTTGTAGGAGAAGTCATAGAAGGGGCATCTTTGTACTAGTCTCGGGGACAGCATCCTGGTGCACTGACTGAGCAGGTACCACATCACAAGTACACATGTTAGTGTAACTGTAGCTCCTATGAGCCAATAGTACCATGTTTTGTTGACCATAAACCTGGCTGAGCACCTTCAACACCGAACGGAGCCTGTGCTCTATTGGATGAATAACACTGATGTCTGAGCAATTGACATGCTGCTCCAACTTAAGAGCATCCGTGGAACTTCAACAAGAGCAACATTGGCAGCAATAACAACTTAGCAGCCTTCACAACACTGAGTAGTACTAACAACAACAACCCATTCGGCATGGGGGGCTGGGAAGGAACTCACCTGAAAGGTGAATGGCAGATCTCTGCTCAGTCTGCAGCAGGCCATTCCGCACTATGCAGCTGATGTCTCCATTTTTTTCTCCTTTTGTGACAGTGACGTGACTCACAACACCATACAGGTTCTCTCTGTCCTGAACCATGTTGGTCACAATCTCCATTGCTAGGTTCTGCCAGTTCTCTCCAACCCACAGGAGTTCAGGTTTGGGGAACCAGCCTGTGGATCTACAGGCCAGACCGATCCCCTGACCCCGGGGGCCCAGCACATCAATGAACACGGGAGCCACAGCTGCAGGGAGACAGGGAGTGTGTGTATCAGGAAATTGTGTCTTTGGTAGCACCATGTGATTCCCCAGCTACTGCTGGGTAGAGGGTGGTGTGGCTGGAAAGCTCCATTCCCATATGTGCAAAGCCTCCCTGGTACCCCTCATCTTAATGACTGGAGGAATTAAATAATGCCATCTTGCATTTCCATAGAGCACTGAGCCCTGAAATCTCACTGAGGAATGTACAGGGTGAAAGTGCTACACAGAGATCACTGCACCAGCTGCTGAAATGCAGCTACATCTGGGATGGAACCCAGCAGCTGTCAGAATCACTTCACTTCAGTACAGAGCAGGAAGTAGGGGATGGTGACACTGCCTACATCACTGCTACGACTCCTCCTGTGCCACCCTCCTAATACTGTCCCCTCTGGTGTCCTTCTCCTGCACTGCTAATGGTGCCCTAGGCCAAGCCACCCCTCCTGCTTAGGTTTCTCTCTCCCTATGCTGCACACAACCACTCTCCCCTCCTTTAAATTTCTCCCTAAAAGTAAACATCTCCCGTGGAGCCTTTGGACGAGGAGCCACCAAAGATGAGAGATGATTTAAAACAACCTCAATATTCTGCATTATCAAAGGAGGACCCCTCACCTGGGGATTGATGTTTCTGAACTGTATTGTCTGGGGCTACGTTACTTAGTGAGCTCAATGGGCAGAGACCGTCCCTTCCACTGCCCTTGTGCAGTACTGAACGCGGGGTCAGTTCCAGGAAATAACAAACAATATCCCAGTCCTTGGACACTGCAGGGAGAGTTTTAGGGAGACCGAATATAATTGTCACCTGAGCTGGGATTTGGGCAGAACATGGGGGTAAAGGTCCCACTCCCTCAAACAGCACCACCATGAACATGAGAGCTGAGGACTGTAGCTTTACATCTCATTGAAATGAGGTCATTTAATGCAGCATTGACCTGCTGGTACCACAGTGGGGTCAGTGTTGAGTGCGAGGAGAAAGTGCCCCCTACTGAGTCCTGCACACAGCTCCCTGCAGAACAGGACCGTAGGTGCCATGTTGGGCTCAGTGTTGGGGTGCCCCAGGGGTACAGGATGCTCTGCCTGCCCAGGCAGAGCATCCTCTAGTGCTGCATCTCACCTGCAACCCGTAGCTCAATGGTGGCTTCCTGGGTCCATTCTGGGTTCATCACAAGACACTGATATTTCCCATCATCTGACATTTGGAGCCGTTTCAGCTTCAAGGAGATGTTCCCACTGCTGAACTCCTGCAGGAACAGCTCCGTCCGGGTCTGGTAACCCTCCCCCGGCAGGTCCTGAGAACCCTCATCCGAGTACTTGTGAACTGGGATAAATCCTGATCCAGTTTTCCTCCACAGCACTTCCATGCTGGGCAGCCGGGACGCGGGTGAGAGCTGGCAGGGTAACACCACATCCCGGCCAACTACCTCCACCACGGGGCGTGGGGAGCCAGCTAGGGAGAACTTCTCTGTAATAGACAACCCCAGGAGCAGAGTGAGTGAGAGGAATAAGTAGAGGGCATCACTGAGCCAGGTCCCAGCCATACAAACACAAACTGAGTCAGAGAAGAGGGCGTCACTAAGCTAAACAGAATTCCCTCAGCCATGCACAACTTGTAGCAGAAGGTTCCCAAGGTTGAGCCATGTGTAGATCAATTGAGTTTCTCTCAGTGTGGACACAAGGCAGTGCAGCCAGACCACAACTGGCACAAATTAGTCCTCCAATGCTTTCCTACTATCCCCTGGAAACTCCTCCAAAGGTGCCTGTCTTGCAATCTACCTACACTCTATTGGTAGGGGATGGCCCCATCTAGAAGCCACCTGCCAGTCCATAGCACCCTGCACAGCCCCATGGCACCTAGTTACAAGCTCTTTCCAGTGTGAACAACTTCTTTGATGGACCGGTTTAAGATCCACGTAGCCCCACAATGGCTGCTGAGAGGCCACTTCAGAGGGCTTCTGACTGGCTTGAGGGTATCGGGTCTTTGATGACCCTTTGGACCATCACACATCCCTTCCATGGATTCAATACCCCAAACAGAAACTGGCTTAGATGGGGAGTCACCCTTCTGGAGATTGGTGTCTGGGGGAAATTAAACATCTGAAGGTGATTTATGTGATGTCTACACAATAGCTGTGTCTGAAACAGTGGTGCCCAAAATTCTCCTGTTGTGCTGCCCCTACCAGTAATGGAATCTCTTCACACTGCCCTCCATTACTGCACTGCCAAGACTTTCTCAGCTTGGGCTGATGGGGCAGCTGGAGGCAGAACTGGGGGTGGGGATGGAGCTGTGGCTAGAGGTGAAGCTGGCCTGAGGGTAGAGAGGAATGATGGCAGAGCTGGGTTGGGGCCAGAGCAGGGGACAAAGTGGATCTGCAGCTGGGCCTGGAGCTGGCCTAGGGCTGGGGCCCAGAGCTGCAGCTGGAGGTGGAGCTGGTCTGGGGGTGGAGCCAGGCTGGGGATGGAGTGGAGCTGCAGCTGGGCCTGGAGCTGGCTTAGGGCTGGGGCCCAGAGCTGCAGCTGGGGGCGGAGATGGGCTGGAGGTGGAGTGGAGCTGAAGCTGGTATCAGAACTGGGCTGGGAGCAGAGCAGGGAGCATAGTGGAACTGTAGCTGGGGCTGGGGCAGAGGGTGTGTTGAGCTGTGGCTGAGGTTAGAGGTTTTCTGTGGGCAGAGCAGGACTGGGTGGCGCTCCCTCCCCATCCCCCATGGGGCCGGCCTGAGCCCCACTGCCCCCCTGAATGTTCCTCCACACCCCCCCAGGGGACCATGCCCCACAGTTTCGGAATGACTGGTCTGAAGGGTCTCCACACTCATCTGTCCCATCATGGGTCCATTGTAGAGCAATTGCTGCCAAGCTGCATCACCTGACACTCACTGTGTGGCTACAGGGGAAGGGAAAAGGGTGACATTTTGAAAGGTACCAAGGAGGTTTTCATCCTAAGTGTTGCCAGCTCTTGGGCTACTATGTGGGTTTCATAAACCCCAGCTCCTGGAGGCATGTGATTCTGTGAGAATCTCAGCTTTCATGTAAAACAAAAGTCAGTTTCTAGCTCTAGTGGTTGCAGAGAAAAGCTTGAAAATGTGACCCAGATGTGATTGAAGGCTCAAAATGCAAGGAAAATAAGAACCAAGGGAGGAGTCACTGGGACTCTGATGCCCCAACCCAGCCTAACAGGGGGCAGCGTACATGGGGGAGAGGGAGGGAAATAACTGGGATTCAAACGTTTTTACCAGAAAGAGAACACGGCACCAGGAGGGGGATCCCCAGGCTGCACACACAGAGCCACCACCGCGTTGCCATGGGGACACCCTAGGCAGGCACCTGTAAGGAGAGAGCAGGAATGGTTAACACCTTCCCAGACTGCAGTGCAGGGAACATGCCCCATCCATCATCTGACCTGACCTACTCTGTTCCCAGCCAGAGCATCTCCCCAGGGACAGGAGAGGATTTCACCCCACCCATGCTGTCCGGCCGCCTGCTAGGCTTGGCACTAGGAATTTCCACCCCCTGGCAGTGCCGTGTGTCCACCGCCATTTCTTCCCTGATCAGTTCTCTGACCATCCATTGGTATAGGTGTCCACTCAATTCCAGTGCATAGACTCATAGACTCTAGGACTGGAAGGGACCTCGAGAGGTCATCGAGTCCAGTCCCCTGCCCTCATGGCAGGACCAAATACTGTCTAGACCATCCCTGATAGACATTTATCTAACCTACTCTTAAATATCTCCAGAGATGGAGATTCCACAACTTCCCTAGTGCAGAAGAAGCCTGCAGCAGAGCAGGACCACTTCTGAGCTACTCCCAGTGGTACCCACACCACTATCTCCCCTGCAGAAGGGGCTTGGCTGTACCTACCTCCAGCTGGGACAACACAGCCAATGCGTGACGTGGGGCTCTCCACAGCTCACTACATGGGGTTCTACAGCGTGAGCTAAATAACCAGGCTGTGCAGCTGGGGCTGTGACAGACTCACATGCTATGTGGACCAGCCCCAGAGAGTCTCGTCTCACACCTGGGTCAGTGGTGACACCTGGGCACCTTTCTATAGATCAGCCTGCCCGGAAGCCACCAACCTCTGTAAGTGACACTGCCAAGTGACAGGGACGGGGCTGCCAGTGGCTGTGACAGACACCAAGGGGCGCTATCAGATACCTGGTCCCCCTCCCCTGACATCAACGGGAGAACATCACATCAGCAGACATTACAAGAAGATACACTGTGGAGGTCAGCAGGGGCTGTCTCAGCTGTGCTCAGAGCCTCAGATATTATTCCCCTAATTCATCAGCCTGTGTACACAGGGTTACACTGGATGGACGCAATGGGCTCTTCTGCCCTTAACATGTCACTCTATTTCTGTTTCACTCCCAGCTCCCTCCAAGCCCATCCATCATGCATTTGAAATCTGCAGAGCCAGTGCTAGGGACTCAAGTAGCTAAACAATTGCTTAGGGACCCAAGTAGCTCAAGGGAGCACCCTATTTGCTTTTTATTATAAGAACCTGCCTGTTTTAGTATGGGGGGCAGTATTCCTGCTTAGGGCCCCCAGTGCGCTAGCACCAGCTTTGAAAAACTATTGGAATAGTAAACTATCTCTGTAAATGGGAGGTTTCCTGGTCCTGTTGGCAGGCAGGGGTCTATGGTAGGGAAATGTGTGATCCAGGTCCAGCAGCAGACAGATGTAAACAGCAGCCTAGAGAAAAACGGGGTGACCTGGGCCTCTCTGCTTTGTCTCTCTCTGATTTGGGTCCTTGTGTGTTATCGTTCTGGATTCTAAGAATAAAAGCCGTGTTACGCTACAGCCTTCCAGTCAGAGAATCTATGTTTATATCTAACTCCTCTGTGTGCATCTCCCTTCTCAGCCCATCCAAGTTACTTGGGAACATCATGAACTGTTGGAGGGAATGGTTAAGGCCCAGGCATCAGAGGGGCCCAGCAGATTCATGTCTTGTGTTTAAAAGAAAATGTAAGTTTCCTGGTTTCATGTGTGAGGAGAAAAGCTCAGAATTATGCCCTGGGTTTAATGGTCCCAGCAACTCCTGCCTGAGTCTGCAGAGAGCCAGGGGCCAGAGCTCTGAGAGAACTGCCCCATGCAGCTCAGAGGGAGGTTTATTGCCACCCCACTGCTCTGGAGGCCCTGCCAACCCCACCCACCAGGGACTGTGTGTTTGATCCGGGGGAAGAACTCTGAGGACCCAGCCCCCCACTAAGCACTGCTGTAATGATCTTGGGGTTCATTAAACAACAAACCAGTGAATGAGAAAGTTTTTAACAAAGTTTTATTCCTAACTAGGGAGCTTTTAGTGACATGCTGTGCACTGTGCACCCTGCTTCCAGGCACAGCTCAAAATTCCTATATTTATAATACTGACTCTTATGAGGGACTGTCTCTAAATTATAATCTTCCACAAACATATCTCTACATCTTCCCTCCTAAAAAAAACATTATCTCTTATATACCCATATATAAACACCGAACAGCTATCTAATGACACATACCTTAAATTCTCCACCCATCTAGTATATTTCCATAAACCCAATATGTCAATTACCTAGAGAGGAGAGGTTGCCAGCACATCCCTCTGGAGTGAGTCTTTACCACTAATGTTCCTCAATTACCCCTTCTCCAGGTAGGTTGGCAAGTCTCTGAGTCTTTCGGGTTGTTTAATCTTCCTCTCTGATTTCTGATTTCAGAGTTCTTCCCCCCTGTCAAACACACAGTCCCTGGTGGGTGGGGTTGGCAGGGCCTCCAGAGCAGTGGGGTGGCAATAAACCTCCCTCTGAGCTGCATGGGGCAGTTCTCCTCTCAGAGCTCTGGCCCTTGGCTCTCTGCAGACTCAGGCAGGAGTTGCTGGGACCATTAAACCCAGGGCATGATTCAGGGCATCATCAGCCATTCATTACATTACTGTCTGGCCATAAATATATTGATTGAATCTCTCACATGCAAACAATATTCCTAAAAGGGCCTTCTCAATCTGCACGTATCTGGTTTCTGCATCAGTCAGTGACTGGGATGCGTACCCCACTAGTTGCCAACAATCCTCATGTTTCTGTACAATCATTGCACCTAATCCAGACTGTGAAACACCTGCTGAAATTTTAATAGGTCTGCCTGGTGCACAGAACTTCAACACTAACTCTTGTATCAGTTGTTGTTTCCAACTGTCCCATGATTCCTCCTGTTCTCTCCTCAAGTACCATTCACTTTTATTCTCTAGCAGTTGCCTCAAAGCCTCTGCTTTTGTAGATAGATTTGGTATGAATTTTCCAAGATAATTAACCTTTCCCAGGAACTCTTAGACTCTTTCTTTGACTGGGGATGTGGCATCATTTCAATGGCTGAAACCTTCCTCTCATCAAGTTTCACACCTTCCTTCAAAATAATATCTCCACCAAAAGTCAGTTCTGTAAACCCTAAAACACATCTCTCCCTATTTAGCTTCACATTTGCAGATCTAATGGCAACCAAGTCTTCCCAAAGTCTACAATCATGCTCCTCTTTAGTTGGGTTCCAGATGGTGATGTCATCCATTGAGGCGTCGACACCGTTAATGTGTTCATAGATCATATTATGGTTTTGTGGTACACTTCTGGTGCTGAAGCTATGCCGAAGGGTGAGTGTAAAAATCTATATCTTCCAAATGGGGAATTAAATGTGACGGTTTTGGGGTTTCTTCAATATTTTTTTTAAAAGTTGGGGATTAGTCCTGCTTTGAGCAGGAGGTTGGACTAGATGACCTCCTGAGGTCCTTTCCAACCCTGGTATTCTATGATTCTAAGATTTTTAGCTATCGAAAACCTGAAGATGCATCCAATATACTGAAATATTGTGCATTCACAAATTGAGTCATAATCTCTGGTTGGCACATGGCCATCTGGGGGAGGGGTAAGTGGGCAGTTTGCCCCAGGCTCCACGGGGCCCACATGAGAGTTTTTCGGGTGCCCTGGAGAGGGGTCCTTCACTCTCTCCGAGGGCCCCGGAAAACTCTCATGGGGCCCAGGCCCCTGGAGGTTCTTCTGCTCTGGGTCTTCGGTGGCAATTCAGTGGCAGGAGGGCCTTCCGCTCCGAGACCCACTGCCGAAGTGCCCTGAAGACCCCTGGTGGGGGGTCCTTCCACCCCGGGAGCTGGGTCTTCGGTGACAATTCGGCGGTGGGGGCCCCTTGCCGCGAGTCTTCGGGGCACTTCGGCAGTGGGTCCCAGAGCGGAAGGACCCCTCACTGCCAAATTGCCACCAAAGTGGGGCATCCCCCTACTGCCGAGGACCTCAGGCCCCCTGAATCCTCTGGACAGCCCTGGGTTGGCAGTTTAAAATGTTTTCCTTATACAGCCTTGTTGAGGACACTGGATCTAAGTATATGCGTAACTGGCCATTATTTTTCTCTACAACAACTAGGGAACTCACCAATTCCACTGGCTCTTCAATTTTTTGTGTTACTTGCATTGCTTCCATTCTTATGGCGCTCAGCCTTCAGTTTATCATGGAGTGCAAATGGCACCTTTCTATATGAATGGATAACTGGAGGGACCTGCTTGTTTATCTGGATTGTATGTTCACCCTATAAGCAACCCAACCCTTGAAACAGTTCATGATATTCCCAAATGATTGCTTCATAGCCAGGTTCAGTATGGTCTTGGAGTGAAAATACCTGTTTTACCAGGTTGAGTTTGTCACAGGTGAGCAGGCCAAAAATTGGTGTAACTTCTTTTGGCACCATAATGAATGGGAGCCTGCACAGGTGTTTTTATAGTTGGTGCTAGCAATGCACTTCTCCTTCACTGGTATATTTCTTCTAGAAAAAAACAGTTACTTTTATTTTTGTTGGTTCCAGTTTGAATCTTATTTTCCGTGTCTCATAATCTTGTTCAGACAGAACATTAACCTCAGCTCCTGTGTCCAGTTTGAGTGGAATAATTATTTCATTCACTTTCAGAGGGAGTCTCCAATCACTCTCATCAGGTTTGCTTGATCCTAGCATGTCTGTGTAAAACTCCTCAACCAGGTTGTCTTCAACTGAGGACACTTGACTTTTCTGCATTTGGGATCTGCAGCATTTTTCAAAATGATTATTTTCCCACATTTTTGTCAGAGTTTTCCAAGTCAAAACACTTTTTGGACCATGTTGTAAACCACACCTTCCACATAAATGTCTGCATTCTGTGTCTTCAGTAGCAGAAGTTTCCATAGCGAGTGGTTCCACTTTTTGATTTGAGCTTATCTGGCTAAATTCTTTTGTACTTTAGTACATGGAAACCCCTTCTGATGAATTCAGCTCTTTGCCTTGTGCTTTCATAGTTGATGCTGCCTTGCAGATCGGGAGAGCTTTTTCTGAAGCAAAATCTTCACAGAGCAGTCTCTCTCTCTCTCTCTCTCTCAACATATTGTTTTTAATGCCACAAATTATTTCTATATCTGACCAGAGACTCTGTCAGCTCAACAAAGTCACAGGTTTAACTGAGTCTTCTTAATCAAATGTTCTGTGGTGTCATAAGTTTTTTACATGCATGTAAAAAAGTTGTGTTTCTCAAAGGTCTTATTTTGTTTTTGACATGCAATGTTCCTCAGATTGTCAGAATACTTAGCTTCATGTTTCACCTTCTTCAAACTTAAAGTTATTATAAATATCCAATCCTTCCTCCCCCAAAACATGCCAAAACATTAATGATTTCACTTTATCATTTTTTCTCCTTTGTCCCTATAGCTGCTAAATACAATTCAAACAGCTGTCAGAACTTTTTCCAGTTCTGTGCAACATTGCCTGACAATCGCAGACTGGATGGAGCTTGCAACACCATCCATATTTGGCTTTCTTCCCTTCTTCAGCTAGCTAAGCTATACTATGCTCATAAAATACATACAAAAGCTCTTGTTTGTTCTCTGGTTGCTGCTCCACCTGCTCCCTTTTCCTCTGCTTTCAGTTTCAAACACAGGAGTTAACCTCAAAATGTCTGCTGCAGACTCTCTTAACACTCGGCACTTCTGGCACCATGGAATGATCTTGGGGTTCACAGAACAACTCAGTGAGTGAATGAGAAAGGGATAAAACTTTTAATAAAATGAGTTAGAGAGCATGAGTGGTGAACTGCTGTTCACAGCTACACTATGATCTCCATGTCTGCTTCCAGGGCCTGGCTCAAAATTCCTATATTCATAATACTGTCACTTATGGGGGAGCCTCTCTAAGGGCTTGTCTACACTGGCACTTTACAGCGCTGCAACTTTCTCACTCAGGGGTGTGAAAAAACACCCCAAGTGCTGCAAGTTTCAGCACTGTAATGTGCCAGTATAGACAGTGCACCAGGTGTTGTTATCACCCAGCCCAACAGCATGTGGAGCCCCACACACCGAGCTAGGTTACATGAATGCTCCCAGAGCCACTCACAAATCACAGAGAGAGAGGTACCAGCCAATTCCCTCCAGCTCCTCAGCCTTGAACCCTAGAGACAGAAGAGGAAGCGTAGCAGGGAAGCGGAGTCCCTGCCTCTGGCTGCTAGCCTAGCCAGTGCCAGAGGGCAGTGCTGAATAGGCCCCCATGGCAGAGGTAGCTCTGAGGGGGGATTTTGAGAAGGGGAAGGTGGTGGCTTTGTGAACACTGATGGGGAGCTGTTCTTGTGCATGGCGGCCGGCAGTGTGGGAGAAAGCGCAGAGGTGATCAAGGGGACAGGGACAGGCTCTTTAAGGTTCTTATTCAGGACAGGTGCTAGAGGTTTTTGCGCCCTAGGCGCATGGCCATTTCGCCACCCCGCGCGCCGCTCCCGCAGCTCCGGTGGAGCTGCAGCAGCCATTTCTGTGGAGGGTCCGTTGGTCCGTGGCTCTGGTGGAGCTGCCGCAGCCGTGCCTGCGGGAGGTCCACCGGAGCCGCGCGGGACCAGCGGACCGTCCACAGGCATGACTGTGACAGGTCCACCGGAGCTGCCTCTGGCCCCACCCCCAGCAAAATGCCACCCCCCGAAAATCCTGGCACCCTAGGCGATTGCCTAGTTCGCCTCAATGGACGTGCCGGCCCTGCTCTTATTATTGGCAGAATGTGAGCTGATGGCTTGATGAACTGCTAGGTCTGACAGTTAATACGTTATCTAACACCACACATCCCTCCAGCACAGACCAGGCCCCTGCATTCAGCATCCTGTGCTGGGTTAACACATTCTAAAAGTGTAATGTCCCATGGAGACAAGGCTTGAAAGGGTCTGAACCCAGCTAGACTCAGCTACACATGATTGCCAGACTGAGAGCAATTTGGGGCCAGGGATGGTCTCTCACAGTCTGTATGTGCAGCAACCAACACAATGGGGCTCTTATCTCAGACAGGGCAGTGGGGATCTGACCTCATTTTGTGATCTGCGCAGCACTCAGCGCAATGGGGGCAGCAATCTCAGCTGGGGCCTCTAGGTGCTACTGAACTATACATAGCAACAATAACCAGGGAGGCACCTTCCATTTAGATCTCTGAGCCAAATGACCGCCTCCCTCCCCTCCACACACACAGTTCTGGGTTGGCAGCCCCTACTTCGAGCAGGCCCTTTTGAAGAGGCACCAAACCACCCCTGCGCCTCATCACACTCTCCAGGGAAAGGCCACAAGGAACCCCAGATGACCACACGAAGCAGTGAGGGGATAATGGTCTGAGCGATGACTCACACCCACCATCGGTGTTTGTCTAGCGCTGGGAGGTGGAAACAGGCCATGGCAGAGGGGACATGATCCCTGGGGCAGGAGTATGAGCAGCCCTAAGAATGAAGGAAAGGGGGTAATAACCTGGAAGGACCTACCTTAAGGATTCAGCATGTCCCAGGTGATACCATGCAGTGAGCCAGGGGTCCCAGCCCCACACAAAATGCCCATGGAACTGAACTGACGTGTTGGGGCAGAGGGGGAAATGGATCCCGGAGTTGTGTGTGAACTCTGAGCAGGGGAAAGTGAAAGCACCAGGGCACCTGTTAAACATTAACCAGGGCGAGGCAATATCTTTTATTGGACCAAAGTCGTTGATGAAAGAGACGAGTTTCTGAGTATTCAAACACTGCAACCAACACATTAACCTGGCAGAGGTATGATCTGGCCAGGACCCAGGGCAGGTGTTCGGTTACCTGCGGAGACAGGGGGAGCATCTGAGCTCCTCCAAATATCTCCGTCTAGCTGGTCTACAAAGCTGAGTCCATTCCAGTGATGAAATGTGCTCAGCCACCATCCCAGGACAATCCACTTCTACATCAATTATACCCTGCAAAGTTGATCTCCAAAACTGTTCTGCTTTGTACTCCTGACAGATTTCCCTTGTGGACCTCAGCTGCTTGCAGACATATGTTAATGTCTATTCACAAGACTTTCTTTCTGTCCCACGTTTCTTTGGCCTTTTGCCCTGATTCCCCCATTGCTTAGCCACACTGATTCCAGCTCCCCACCTGCTTAGAGGTCATTTCTGGATGCTCTTTCCCAACTGCCTTCTGTTCGTCACAATCCGTCAGTGGACCTCTCAGCAGGGACAGCAGACCCCTCAGGAGCCCAGAATAGGGAGCGGGAGCAGTCGGGGAAGAAGTGGCTGAAGCTGGGTGTGGAGAACAGGGTGGAAGAGACTAAGCAGGAGGGGGAAGTCCTGTGGTAGGTGTCCTTTGGGGGTGGGAGGAATTCACCTCTCTGCAGAAGATCCCACACAAGGTCCAGACCCCAATTATGTCTCTTTTATGCCCAGAAGGTGAATTACCCCCTGGGGGAGCTGGGTCCTTCTCACCAGGGACTGGATACCAGGGTGGAGGGAAAAGGTTCAGGATCATCCAACATCCCAGGCTCCCAATCACCTACTGACCTTTCACTCTGACCCAACTGTGCCTTCAGCTGGGGCTCAGTCTCAAGTAAACTTGCACAACCCTCTGTTGTCCATACAAGGGGTGAAAGACAGTGTCACCTATACCCTAGGGGCATGAGCTCTTGCTAGTACCTGGGGCTGTGAAGAGCACAGAGAAGGTACTAACGCTCAGTGGAAGAGCTGGGCCTAGATCATAGGGTCTCCCAGCTTGTAGCTGAGAGTCACTCTCAGGCTTCAGAATGCCGTGTGGAGAGTCCATGCCCACATACAACTATGATGCCACTGGGACAGGCTGCAAATACCCATAATGTGCCTGACACTTCGCAGGTCTGATGGAGCCAAGATAAGCCCCTTTGGGGGGGTTTCCATTCGAAGAACAGTCATGTCTCATTTGACTGGTGTAGGGGGCTGGGCTCAGCCATTGCAGCTGCGTTTCTCACACACTCAGTGTCACCTGGAGGCACTGACAGGCTCAGATTCTCCTTGTCCCCATTGCACAGGCTAGGCGAGCAGCAGTGGACAGGAGTCAGACCCACAGCTCACAGAGACACTCTTGGGCCAGACCCCGGGGGATCCAAGCCCTGCTCTGTCCCCCCAGCTCTCTCCTCTCTGCATAGCACTTACCCCAGGTGAGACCCAGCTCTCTGCAGTGAAACCCGGCCTGTGCTGAGGGGCCAGGGCCAGGGCCAGGCAGCACTTAACTCCCCTGAACCCTCAGCACTGGGCATGAGCAGGGCCGAAGCCTGGTGCTGCCCCAGGCACAGGGCAGCTGGGGAATGTCACCCATGCACACAGCCTATCACACAACCCACTCTGCCCACCAGGCGAGCCATGGGCTGTATGAAGGGAGCAGAGGTCTCCCGCACATTCAGGTCCTCAAGGGTGCTCCACAGACAAGAGCATCTGATTGCGGGGCAGGGAAATTCTGGCTCAGGGCTTCCTGGGGCATTTTCACCCCCATGGAGCTTCCATCTCAGTGCCAGGTGCGAGGGATCAATGACATGTTGGTTTGTTAAAAGGACAGTGACGTCTTCACTGACTCTGCAGTGGGGAAACTCAGTGTGAAACTCAGAGCAAGAGAGAGAGTCCAAGGACCAGCTCCTCAGCTGGTGTAACCTGGCAGAGCCCTCTAGACCCCAACGGAGGGATGCCAATTTACACCTGCTAGGGATCTGACTTAGTGATTCCAGTAGAGTGATGCTGATTTACACCCACTGGGGATCTGGACCCAGTGGCTGGTAGAACCGCTCTGTCTGTCGCTAGGAGGCACGTCCCTGCGGAGGCTACAGGCGTCTCTCCCACACGGTGCGATTCTCTTTGCTCTTGTACCACTGGCAGCGTGAGCAGTAGAGTAGGAGGGGAGAAGCCGGCCCCGCACAGGTAATGGGCTATTGCTCTGTCACACCCTCATTATCATAGCCCGGCTCTGTACCTCCAGCTCTGACCTCAGGGCACAAAGTCTGGGTCGAATTCACTCTGGGGCAGGTAACTCCTCAGCCTGCAGCACAGTCACCCCCAGCTCTGCCGGTGCGATTCCTCCAGGGCAGAGGGGCAGCACAGGCCCTGGTATCATTTATGTCCCAAGTCCACCCTCTCCTGAGCACACAACTGGTACCAAGGCCTCGTGCTGCCCTCTGCCCCGGGTGGGGTCATCCCCACGGTGAACTGCCAGCCACATTGGAGAGGGGCAACTGGGTCTGGGCTGCTGCATCTGTTGCTGGCTCTTGTGAGGCCTTTGCACAGAGTCCTGGTGCAGCCTGAGTAAACCTGGACCGATACCTGCTCCTCTGACCCCTCAGGGCTGTGTTGCGGCAAAGGCAGGAACCTCAATCACTTAGGCCTCCCTTCGGCGGAATGTTTCCCTCTGTAGCATGATCCCACCTTAGATCTAGGCCTCTGGGAGCTCACATGAGGTCCCTCTTCACTGCAGCTGCTCTGTGTCTAATGCTGGCACTGCAGTCCCGCATGCTGCTCTGCAGATGACTGTCACAGCGTACCTTTCCACATTACAGAGGCAGCCACATCCCTCGCCATCTGGGCCGCATGCTGCACCTTGGTGTCTGCACCCATCATCACCTTCATGCTGGAGAAATGGGGCCTGCCCGAGCCCACAGGGCTGGAGGGGACTTCTAAGGACACCAGCAGCAGCATGCAGGACAGAGGGGCTGGGAACTCCATTGACAGGCAAGGTAACATCTGTCAGTCTGCCCAGTGTGCCGGGGTACTGGGGTAACTAATGTGACTGTGATTTTTGCCCAAATTGTTCACTCACCCCGGTCCTCCGATGTCGGTGTTTTTGGATCTCTGCCCAGAGGCTCCAAAGGGGAGGTGGATGAACTTACCGAGTCTCTCACACAGCTCTTGGCAGTCTGGGGAGAGGAGAAAAGGAGACCATCATGGGTTCTGCACAAGTTATTCAATGTGGGACTGTTCCAAACTGGGTGCATTTACACAGCAGCTGGGAGTGAGCGTCCCTGTTTGGGCAGCAGAAAACGTGTTAGGTATGCTCAGGTTAGTGTGCTAAATGTAGCAGGGTAGCTGGGGGTAGCACATGCAGCGGCTTGTGCTAGCCAATGCAGGATGAATCCACTCAGAGCCCCGGGTACTCAGGAGGCTACCCTGAGCCGCTGCCCTTGCAATTCCAGATGCACTGCTATCGTTAGTGCAGTAGCTCAAGCAGACCTAGTGTGTGTCTGGCTCTGGCTACCCCTGCTAGGCAACTCGCTCCCAGCTGCAGTATAGATGTACCCAATGAGCCAAGGGTCTCAGAACTGACAGCACATGTAAGACAAAACTGTTGTTAATGGACAACAGACAAGGTCCCTGATCAGCCCCTACACAGAGCCTACAAATTGCCCCTGGGGCAGCACCCTAAGTGATGACACTGCAAGGAATGAGGGAAGGGAGCATCACACCAGAACCTGTATCACATAGAGAGACCTGCCTAGCTACAGCCTGTCGCCTGGCCTCAGACCTCCTATTTCTGGGCCATGTCGAATCCCTTTGTGGTGCTTATCTGCAAAAGTGTGTATCTCTCGGGTCAGTGGTTGGCAGGGTTAGCTGTGAAGGATCAGTGGGGCTGTGTGGCCCTGGATTTACTGTCCACCCCTAGAGATGTGGGTTAAGGTCCTGTCCTGGCTTCTAGTGGAACAATCTGAGAGGTGGAGCCATCAGAGTGAACCTCACCGATCCCATACAGAACATAGTAGGGTTTGGAGGTTCTATTCAGTCAAGGACAAGGCTAGGAGGGAGGAAAACAGGACAAGACTGAGAAGCTGAGGGATGGATAACAGGGAAGCTGTGGGTGGGGCTGACAGGTGCCAGAAGAGCTTGGGCTGGGGGAGGAAGCTCAGGACTGGGATACAGGGAGCTTCAGGTAGTGGTGGTATTTGTCCCATGGGGATCCCCTGTACAGATCTATTCTGGGGCCTCTGCCAGTGACCTGGCATGTACAGTGTGTGTGAGGTCACACTGTGCAGAAGACGCCATTCAGCGCTCTGGGCAGTACTGAGCAAGACAGAGCAGCTGACACCCTGCAGGTGAGATCTGGCTTTCAGGGGGCCCCTCGCTCCCTTGGGGTTTTCTGCAAATGTACGACCTGCAGGTGCCTAATGTCACTACTAGCTGCAGGTCAGAACTGAGGGGCACTGGCATTGCTGTGTGCATGAGGGGAGCCAGCATTGGGATTTTGCTGTTCAGAATTGAGATAAATCCACAGCATTGCATGGAGGAAGTTTGCACAATTCCTGACTGAGTCCCACCATTCCCTGTGCACTAAATTCACTCTGTTGTTAAGGATGATACCGAAATGTGAGCTGCAAACACTGCAGGGTCTGTATTTTTCCCGGGCAGGGAGAGATGGTCTATCTCCTTACAGTGTGAAAGCTCAGACAGGCTTCATCTAGGGGTTTAACAAGTACAGTACCTGATTCAAAGGCCTTCTCATTGTGTGAAATGGGAAAGTGAAAAGTATTTGTCACAGAGATGTGCTGTGAAGCTGTGTGCCCCACATCGACTGGTGTTATTTAGAGCCACACCCCAGCCCCAGGGCAGGAGCCAGTAGCTTTGATGGGGGTGGCAGTTAGTAATACTCACCAACACACAGCAGACCTGGGATTTGCAAAGCATCTAACGTTGATGGAAAATGTGGGTCTGGATCCTGATACAGCTCTGACATTCTCAGCCCTTCTGTGTAAGGGGAATTCCTCTTCTGTGTTACTAACAGCCCTTTAGAGCATAACTAAGAGGTGGATGCATAGGCACTGACTTCCCCTATAGCCAAGGGGTGCTTGACAGCCCCCTCCAGCCCAGGCCCCTCCCCCACTTCACCTCTTCCCCCAAGCCCATGCCCCCACCATGCCTCTTCCTGCACCTGCGCCACCCCTTCCTCCAAGCCCCTGTCCCCATGCCCCAATCCAGCCTCTGCCTTGCCTCTTTCCACTGCTACTCCTCCCTCTTGGAGCCTCTGGCCAACTGTGAAACAGTTGATTGCAGCAAACAAGAGGTGCTGTGGGAATGAGGGGGCAGAGAGGGGAGGTTGGCAGCTTGTGGGTGGGGACCACGCGCTATTTTTTCTCCCTGGTTGCTCCAGTCCCGGAGCACCCACAGAGTCAGCGCCTAGGGGTGGATGTGCAGATGGTTGGAGCATGGAAACGTGAGCGTGAGTCGGGTCTCTTGCCGATCTCCACATTTGGGAACTGATCCACAAGAGCCTGCACTCCTCTGGCCTCTGGCTTCTGGCCTCTCCTGCTCCATCAGAACAATGTGATCGGCACTGGATTGTCACAGGCCAGGTGACACTTGTCTGTCTATCCAGACATGAGAGCAGATAACCCGGTGTCTGCTGCAGCTCACAGTGCCACAGTGGGGCTGGGGTAATTAGTGTGACTCAGATTATGGCCTGAAATGTTCTGTGATGTGACTGCGCACTGACTAGTCCTGCATTTCAGCAAGTGGAGCATTAATGACATCTGTCCCGCTGCAGAGTGATGGTAGTGTATGACGGTGTCTCTTCTCTCTGGGGCAGTGGATGCTTTCAGATAAAACACAATAATGTTACATTTCTGCTAAGCAGCATAAAGCCAGAAAATGCCCATCTGACAGCACTGCTGTACGTACATCAGGAGCAGTTCTAATGGGCATCTAGGCTGGGAAACACCAAGGGCCCCACTTCCTACATCAACCCCTGTGAGGCAGGCAGCTCAGATTTCCCCCTCCCCAGCCTTGGTCTGGCCCTTTTCTGCCCCTGAGTTAGGACAGCTGGGCTTTGCCGTGACTGGGCAAAGGAACCCTTCTCCCTCACTCCATGCCAGCCCCCACACTGAGGTAGTGCCAGGTTCTCCCTGCAATGGACTGACAGTTGGGCTCCTCCCCATCCCCCCTCATGGGACAGTTGCCCTCCCCATCCCCCCTAGAGTGCCAGCTGGCCCCCCCATCTCTCCCAGGTGGCAGTTGCCCGTTCCCCCCTTGACGGTCCCGTTGCTGACTCCCCAGGCCCCTCCCCCAACAGGTGTTTCCCAAGTCGCTGCAGGCGGCTTCGGCCCATCCCCCGAGCTTGCCGCACCCAGG
The DNA here is from genome assembly GCF_007399415.2 of Gopherus evgoodei. Classification (NCBI taxonomy): domain Eukaryota; kingdom Metazoa; phylum Chordata; order Testudines; family Testudinidae; genus Gopherus; species Gopherus evgoodei. The sequence goes on along the minus strand of NW_022060027.1, from coordinate 1,012,662 downwards.
GCTGGAGGGTTCGGCCCATCCCAACAGCGCCCTGCCAGGCTCCATGAAGTCTTCAGCCCATAAAGCAAAGGCCCACGTAGCCCCTAACTGTTTGCTCCCCTAGTGACATCACCGTGCCCTGAAATGCAAACACTGGGGTTACGCTGGCATTGCTCAGCCATGGCCAGACGTCCCAGTGAGCGTGGGGAAGAGACGGGCTCTGCCTGCTGAGGTGCCAGTGCTGGAGAGGCACCAGGTAAAATTCCCACCTTTGTGAGTCAGCCTGGAGTCCAGCTGACCCAGGGACTGTGGGGGCCCAGGGTGTTAGGTGTGTCTGGTTTTTATCAGACAGACAAGGCGGATGCGGTCAAACCTTCTATTGGACCAACCTCTGCTGGTGAGAAAGACGCTTTTCAGCTACACGGCTCTACTGTCCTGGGACCTACATGGCTACAACCACACTGCAAACAACAATGTTTCTATGATAAGACATGCTGGGGAGTGAGGGCCTGAAGAGGTAGGAACCAGTGGCCACCACTGCCAAAGGAAAGACTGGTTAGTGACAAAGGTGGGATTCAAACCTGTCTAAGCAGAACACAAGAGATCATCCTTAGCTCCTCAGTCACCTCTTTATCTGCTGCTGGGGGGCCTCTCACATGAGCCTGTTATTTAGTCAGTCGAGACCAGGCACCCAAGTGAATGTAAAGAAGAAAATACAGGGCTGGCCTGCAGGTACCAAATCTCGGGCTACATTGTGCAAGATGGCTGAGCGGTTACGGCTGTGGCTTATTAATCTATTGTATGCCACACATGTGGGTTTGAATATTTTTGTTGTTGGCTATTCCTTCTTCTTTTAGTGGAGGCACCTACTTGTTTGTTCTCCCATTCTTCTTCCACACAAATTGGGTGCCAGAGCACTTCCTACATCAGCTAGGACTCAAACCCAGGTTATAAGAATGTGATTGATGTACAGAACCTCTGCATCACTGATCTGCTTCCAGACCTCCTCTACTGTCGTCTCTAGCCTGGATTGAGTGCCTAGTGTTGGCTGACCAAGGGGCAGCTAATGGCAAAGAGGCCATTTTGACTGATTAAGTGAACAAATAGGTAAGGTGCTCCATTGCTAATCTGTTGTGCTCTACATTTCTGGGTTCAGATCATACCAAGAGCAATTGGCAGAGGTTCTTCTTTTCATTCTGCACCTGGAGGAGGGCAAACATAGCACCTTCCTTTGGGAAAGGGGACAACAGGCCCCAGGAATAATAGACAAACCAACATAACTTTCGTATCTGGAAAGATGCTGGAACAAATGATTAAACTATTAGTTGGTAAACACCTGGACAAGAACTGGTTTAGTACTCAAAGTGCAGTTATAAATGGTATGTTGTCAGACTAGGAGGGCTTATGTAGTGGGAACCCACACAGTTCACCCCTTGGCTGGACCTGATGATTTCATGAGATCCCTTCCAGCCTAACATTTCTATGGTTCTATGGTTATTTACAGTCTCACAGTCCTCCAGGATAACGTGCATTAACCTGTAAGAGACATCTTTTTCTACCAGACAGGTTCTTGCTCAGCCAGAAGTTAGCACTCAATGCAGGGATCTCTGGCCTGGGCTGTGCAGACGCTCTGACTAGATGGTCCCAATGGTTCCTTCTGGCCTTTAAATGCACAACTATGAAAATAAACTACTCTGGAAACCTCAATCCCACATCACAGCTTGTGACACATCCCAGCCTTGCTGGGCTGCTAGCTTGGGGGTCAGGCTGGGAAAGATCACTATTGGGTGGGGGAAGAGGTATCTGCACAGGACGCTCTGCAGATCTTCAGAGTCTTGTTGGTTCATCCTGTGGTTCCCTCCCTGCACAGCTGCACAGAGCTGCCAGACTGTGTGTGCAGAGACTCACTGAGCAGGGGCCATATTCACAGCACAGACTTTCCTCCCCATTCCCTCTTCTGAGAAGCATCTGGTCCTGCTAGACCAGCAGTGTCTGGCTTCATCAATAATCCCTGCAAGGCTGGGGAGACAGGTCTAATTCTGTCCTGGAGTTTGGGCCAGGGGAAGGGAGGCAAGATGTAGCCCAGAAGAAATAGGGTCTGGGATTCTCTGTGAGATCAATGCAGCAGATTTTCCAGCTTGTGTCTCTGACACTTTCCCCTGATTCCTAGTCCATTCTCATCCAAGCACTTCCCCGCTTTGGCTGAAATAGACCAGGGTCATTGGCCTTCCATGCAGGTACCCAGTTGGTCATTGTCACCCAGGCTCTTAGGAGGGCTTGGGGAAAGTAGGATGCTTTAATGGCCAGAGCAGTGGTCTGGTGCTCAAGAACCCTGGGCTCAATCCTTGACACAGCTGTGGACTCCTATATGCTGTAGCCCATAGGATTATTTTGCCAGCTATTATATCCTACTAATACAGCCAGCAGAATCAATTAGTATGTTTCTTTTTCTGAAATTAATCCATTTTATTCTTATATTTTATCAGTGTTAATTCCTTGGAATTTAGGATGTGTTGAGGCATGTGTTTCCTTATAATAAGTTTTACTGAAATGCAAGAAGCATACTAGCCTGCAAAAAGTATAATCAGTTATGAATATGTCAGCATGAAAGCTGGCAACCTTTGGCACAGATAAGAATGGTCCCTGAACTTTGGGGAACCAAAAGGAGGAACTATCCACATCACATCACAGGTTGATCAAGCATCTACAACCAGCTGGTAACTGCAAGGTACACCACGACTTGGAGGTCATCAAGAGAGCCTAAATTGGCAGTTTTGGAGTGAGATAATTCTTATTAATATATTTAGAAAATAAGTGTCATAGTTCAGTGAAAGCAGCAAAGGGTCCTATGGCACCTTATAGACTAACAGACATTTTGGAGCATGAGCTTTCGTGAGTGAATACCCACTTCGTCAGATGCATGTAGTGGAAATTTCCAGGGGCAGGTATATATATGCAGGCAACTAGAGATAATGAGGTAGTTCAGTCAGGGAGGATGAGGTCTTGTTCTAGCAGTTGAGGTGTGAAAACTAAAGGAGGAGAAACTGGTTCTGTAATTGGCAAGCCATTCACAATCTTTGTTTAATCCTGAGTTGATGGTGTCAAATTTGCAGATGAACTGAAGCTCAGCAGTTTCTCTTTGAGATCTGGTCCTGAAGTGTTTTTGCTGCAGGATGGCCACCTTAAGGTCTGCTATAGTGTGGCCAGGGAGGTTGAAGTGTTCTCCTACAGGTTTTTGTATATTGCCATTCCTAATATCTGATTTGTGTCCATTTATCCTTTTCCATAGCGACTGTCCAATTTGGCCAATGTACATAGCAGAGGGGCATTCCTGGCATATGATGGTGTATATTACATTGGTGGATGTGCAGGTGAATGAACCAGTGATGGTGTGGCTGATCTGGTTAGGTCCTGTGATGGTGTCACTGGTGTAGATATGTGGGCAGAGTTGGCATCGAGGTTTGTTGCATGGATTGGTTCCTGAGCTAGAGTTATTATGGTGTGGTGTGCAGTTACTGGTGAGAATATGTTTCAGGTTGGCAGGTTGCCTGTGGGCGAGGACTGGCCTGCCACCCAAGGTCTGTGAAAGTGTGGGATCATTGTCCAGGATGGGTTGTAGGTCCCTGATGATGCGTTGGAGAGGTTTTAGCTGGGGACTGTATGTGATGGCCAGTGGAGTCCTGTTGGTCTCTTTCTTGGGTTTGTGGTTTGTGCATTGGCCTGTTAAACCTAGGGTTATAAGTCTAGGTTCTTCTAACTCCTGAAGCTTCAGTTTCTTGGAGTGCTTTTTCCAGTTCTCCTTCTAGAGACTATCTATCTATCTACCTTCTATTACGCTGTCAGCTCAGCTTGTGCAGTATAGTATAACTACTCAACATTCCTAACCACTGGGGAAGCCAGCACCATCAAGTAATCAAGAATGCCAGGAGTGAGGCTGGTCCTTCACCTCCTATTACCGGGTCCTCAAGGAAGGGTGTGGGTATGTTAGGTTAAGGTACTTATAACAGAAATGTTACCACCAGGAATTTTGGAATTCTTTTTACTGTTTTGCACCACCCTTGATTTAAAAACTGCCAATGATGGAGAATCCACCACTACCTGTGGTAAATATAATTATCCTCACTGTTAAAAATGAGGCCCAGACCCATCTATGTTTCCCATAACCCCAGAGGGCATTTCCCCCTGGGGGAGCTGGGTCCTTCCCACCAGGGACTGGAGATCAGGGTAGAGGCAAAAGGTTCAGGCTCATCCAACATCCCAGGCCCCCCAGTCACACAGTGACCTTTCACCCTCCCCCAGCTGTGCTTTCAGCCAGGCAGCTGTCTCAGTCCCCAGGCGCTGGGATGGGGAGCGTTTCCTTCATGATGTTTTTAGACTCAAACAAGCAAACCAGGCCCATTCGACTCTCAATCTTCCAACCTTAAACAGAGATGCTGCGGTCGAGGTGGGGAAGGGAGGTGGCATGGGGCAGGAAATGGAGAGCAGTGACGAATATCAGACCCGAGGAGGAGGCAGAGCAGGTCAGAGAGAGGCTGCAGCATTTCTACTGCCTGAGTCCTACAGACTCCTGGAGGCCTGGGAGCAGGGAGACCGGCTGCCTGGAGCATCTAGCTTGGGGGAGCAGACAGGGGCAGATCAGACCAGAGACAGCAGCTAAAGATCACCTTCTGCTGAAATCAGACAGGGTAGAGTGTGCACTTGGGAGTGGGGAGTGATTGCAGATTGTCCCCTCCTGAACCTGGCAGGGACAGATGCAGCTGGATTGTTTCCATCTTGACTGGTTCCCCCCACTGCCCTGATGATCCTGTCTCTGTGTCTCTTCCTGCCTGGTGAGTATGCAGCAATCCTGTGCTAATTTGTAGCAGGTTGGGAGAAAAGAGAACCAAGAGCAGCCTCGGGGCCCAGACTGTTGGCAAATCCTCTTTAGTGGGAGAGAAATGGGAGCCAGTGTAAACACTGAGTGTGAGAGTTACTGGGCCAGATCCTCAGCCGCTATGAATGGGTATCATTGCACTGGAGTCAATGGGGGCACATCCCTAGCTGGTACAAATCAGTGTAGCTCCATAAGTGCCAATGTCTGTTTACACCAGCTGAGGACCTGGCCCTATGGAGAGCTAAAAGGAAAGGTGGTTCTCAGCTCAGCAAAGGTATGTGTGCGCGAGGAACCTGCCGTGCCCCAGGTCTAATGTCCTGCCTGGTTTGCTTCTTCCACAACACACAAATCCAGAATTTATTTCCATGTCTATTAAAGGCAGTTTTTGTCCCTGAAGAGGGACCTTAGAAAAGAAGGAGATTTTATCTCCAGCACTAACCACAGGACACCTCTCTGTTCCCAGCGCTGAGTCCCATCAGCCAGGAGACCTGCTCAGCTCCCGGTAAGTTTATCTATCTGTCTGTGCCCAGAAACACTCACCACTCTATCTCATGCCAGAATGGGTTTGCATCGATAGAAAAGGCTTCCAACTATGGAAGATTATTATTAATTATTATTATTACTGTGGCTACCAGAGGCCCCTCTCAGGCATCAAGGTCCCATCATGCCAGGTTCTGCACTCCCCTATGTGATGCTCTGGACTCTTCCCCCGAAGAGCTGACAGTGTCAGATTTGACATTTTCCCCCTGGTACCCAGCAGTGCTGAAATAAGAGCCTGCCCCAGAGACATTGCACATGGAGGGGTGTCAATGCTACGGAGCGAATTGCACAGGGCAGATCACTATCCTGGGCTATCCTGACTGTCACTCGCACAGAGCCGTGCATCTCACATGGTGTCCATACCCCTCTCAGCACAGTCCCTGCTACCCCATTCCTGCTCTCAGTTACATTAGCAGTCATGCCTTCCCAGAGTTCTCTGGCATGGTTCCAGGGAATTGTGCGCGATTGCACAGTGACCTCGCAGGTGAACAAGGGGTTGTGGGAAGAGAGGCCAAACTCTCCAGACTCCCACAATTCTCGTGTTGAACACCCTAGGCTCCCGGGGCTATATCCTATAATTCCTCCACAGCCTTGGACCACCTACCACCTGCAATCTGCTTCCATGGCAACCAAATTCCTTTGGCAAACTGCTCCCTGGGCTCCCCCCGGAAACACGCACCACTGACAGCCCTATTGACGGTTTTCATCCATTCCCCTTCCAGGAGCTCTCCCTGCCCCAATCTTCTACCTGAAACAGACATTCCCCCGGGACGGGGACTCCGTGCTGCTCCAGTGCTCTGTGTTCTCCCGGGCCCCAGCCACCCGCATCGTCTTCTGCAAAGGGACTTGGAGGAGAAGATCACCTACAGTTATCTCCATGCAGTGTCCAGGGGGAGCTCTGGGAATTACTCCTGCGAGTACGAGATCAAGGAGAGCAACAACTTGGTGAATAGATCCCAGCTCAGCCCTGCCAATACCTCAGTGTCACTGGTTACGGGGGTGATCAGCAGAGTAAGTACAATTGTCTGTGCAATGATAGAGAGAGAACTCACAGACAGATAGCTGTGCAACAGTGGTGATGGGCAGAAGAAATAGTTGTTATTCTCTATATGTACCAGCCTCTATATGGAGACAGCAGTGGGAGGCTGGCTGGCTCTGGGAGCAGATACTGGTTATAGAGTTAGAGGCAGCGTAGCCAAATATATAAATCTGGCACATTCTCTGTGAAAGGCAGTGAGACAAAGTGGATGAGACTGGGGTTTCCGCAGGGGCATGATCTCTCAGCTAGTACTAGGGGCTGTGTTGTTCACAGAGAAGTTACTAACACTCAGTGGAAAAGCTGGGCCTAGAGCACAGGATCTCCTGTCTTGCAGCTGAGTGCCACCCTCAGGCTCCAGGAAACTTTGTGAGGAGTCTATGACCCCCCTGACAATTCTGCATAGGGTGACAGGGCTGCCAAATGCCCATGAAGTGTGTGACACTTGGCAGGTCTGATGGAGCCAGAGGAAGCTTCTTTGTGAGTTTTCCATTTGGGGAACAGTCGTGTCCCATTTGACTGGTGTAGGGGGCTGGGCTCAGCCATTGCAGCCGCGTTTCTCACACACTGAGTGTCACCTGGAGGCACTGACAGGCTCAGATTCTCCTTGTCCCCATTGCGCAGGCCAGGCAGGCAGCAGTGGAGAGGAGTCAGACCCACAGCTCATGAAGACGCTCTTGGGCCAGACTCCAGGGATATGAGCCCGGCTCTGTTCCCCCAGCTCTCTCCTCGCTGCATAGAGACGTTGGGCCAAACTCACCCCTGGGGTAACTTCTCTGCCTGCAGCACTTACACCAGGGGAGACTCAGCTCTCTGCAGTGAAACCCGGCCTGCGCAGAGGGGCCAGGTCCAGGGCCAGGCAGCACTTAACTCCCCTGAACCCTCAGCACTGGGCGTGAGCAGGGCCTAGGCCTGGTGCTGCCCCAGGCACAGGGGTGGCTGGGAATGTTTCCCGTGCACACAGCCTATCACACAACCCGCTCTGCCCACCAGGCGAGCCCCAGGCTGTCTGCAGGGTGCAGGGGTCTCCTGCACATTCAGGCTCCCAAGGGTGCTCCACAGACAAGTGCGTCTGATTGAAGGGCAAGGAAATCCAGGCTCAGGGCTTCCTGGGGCATTTTCACCCCCATGGGGCTTCCATCTCAGTGCCAGGTGCCAGGGATCAATGAAATGATAGTTTGTTAAATGGACAGTGATGTCCTCGCTGAGTCTGCAGTGGGGAAACTCAAAGTGAAACTCAGAGCAAGAGAGAGAGTCCAGGGACCAGCTCTTCAGCTGGTGTAAACTGGCAGAGCCTTATGGACTCCAGTGGAGGGACATCAATTTACACCTGCCGGGGATGTGGCCTAGTGACTCCAGTAGAGTGATGCTGATTTACACCCACTGGGGATCTGGCCCCAGTGGCTGGTAGAACTGCTGTGTCTGTCACTGGGAGGCGCATCCCTGTGGAGGCTGCAGGCGTCTCTCTCACACGGTGCAATTCTCTTTACCCTTGTCCCACAGGCAGTGCGAGCAGCAGCAGAGGGGGGGAGGAGCCGACCCGCACAGGTAACGGGCTATTGCTCTGTCACACCCTCATTATCAGAGCCCGGTTCTATGCCCCCAGCTCTGGCCTCAGGGCATAAAGTCTGGATCAAATTCACCCTGGGGCAGGTAACTCCTCAGCCTGCACCGCAGTCACCCCCGGCTCTGCCGGTGCAATTCCTCCAGGGAAAAGGGGCAGCACAGCCCCACGGCATCACTTATGTCCCACTTGCACCTTCTCCTGAGGACACAGCTGGTGCCAAGGCCTCGTGCTGCCCCACTGCCCAGGGCGGGCTCACCCACGTGATGAACTGCCAGCCACACTGGAGAGGGTATCATAACCTTATTCCCAGATTTGGACCTTAGCGTCCAAAATATGGGGGTTAGCATGAAAACCTCCAAGCTTAGTTACCAGCTTGGACCTGGTACTTGCTGCCACCACCCAAAAAATTAGAGTGTTTTGGGGCACTCTGGTCCCCCTGAAAAACCTTCCCTGGGGACCCCAAGACCCAAATCCCTTGAGTCTCACAACAAAGGGAAATAATCCTTTTTCCCTTCCCCCCTCCAGATGCTCCTGGAGAGATACACAGACACAAGCTCTGTGAATCCAAACAGAGTAACTTGCCCTCTCCGTTTCCAATCCTGGAAACAAAAAGTACTTTCCTATTTCCCCAGAGGGAATGCAAAATCAGGCTAGCCAATACAACCCACACACAGCTCTCCCCCCTGATTTCTTCCTCCCACCAATTCCCTGGTGAGTACAGACTCAATTTCCCTGAAGTAAAGAAAAACTCCAACAGGTCTTAAAAGAAAGCTTTATATAAAAAGAAAGAAAAAATACAAATGATCTCTCTGTATTAAGATAACACAATACAGGGCAATTTCTTAAAAGAATATTGAATAAACAGCCTTATTCAAAAAGAATACAAATCAAAGCACTCCAGCACTTATATTCATGCAAATACCAAAGAAAAGAAACCATATAACTTACTATCTGATCTCTTTGTCCTTACACTTAGAAACAGAAGATTAGAAAACAGAACTACTTCTCCAAAGCTCAGAGACAGCAGGCAGACTGAGACAAAGACCCCCAGACACACAATTCCCTCCACCCAAAGTTGAAAAAATCCGGTTTCCTGATTGGTCCTCTGGTCAGGTGCTTTAGGTGAAAGAGACATTAACCCTTAGCTATCTGTTTATGACACGCCCCCCAAATTGCAGACAGTGGGGAAGCTCACTGGCGGCGATTTCCTTCTAGAACTTGAAAATAAACAGATTAATACAACACATGCACCTTTACATATACCCCTAAGTATATAACTAACAGACTTCTACATTTTAAGAACACTTTTTAACTACTGGATTCTGGGAAACTCTCACGGGAGAGAGCATCAGCAACTTTGTTAGAAGCTCCTGTGATGTGTTGAATTTCAAAATCAAAATCTTGGAGAGCTAAACTCCAACGAAGAAGTTTCTTGTTGTTCCCCTTGGCAGTATGAAGCCACTTTAGTGCAGCATGGTCAGTTTGTAGTTTGAACCGCCGTCCCCAAACATATGGGCGTAGCTTTTCCAGGGCGTACCAATGGCATAGCATTCCTTTTCACTGACTGACCAGTGACTTTCCCTCTCAGACAGTTTCTTGCTGAGAAACACGACAGGATGGAAGTTGTGATCTGTTGCTTCTTGCATGAGCACTGCTCCTATACCACGCTCAGATGCATCCGTGGTTACTAGGAATGGCTTGTCAAAGTCCGGGGCCCTGAGCACAGGGTCAGACATGAGCGTTGCCTTAAGCTGGGTAAAGGCCTTTTGACACTCATTAGTCCACTTAACGGCATTTGGCTGGGTCTTTTTGGTCAGGTCGGTCAATGGGGCAGCGATTTGGCTGTAGTGTGGTACAAATCGCCTGTAGTATCCGGCCAAGCCTAAGAAGGATTGGACCTGTTTCTTTGACCTTGGGACAGGCCACTTTTGGATAGCATCCACCTTGGCCTGTAGGGGGATTATGGTTCCTCGACCCACCTGGTGCCCCAGGTAAGTCACTCTGTTTTGGCCTATTTGACACTTTTTGGCCTTAACAGTTAGTCCTGCCTGCCTGATGCGCTCAAAGACCTTTTCCAGGTGGAGTAGGTGTTCGGGCCAGGAGTCTGAAAAAATGGCCACATCATCGAGGTAGGCAACTGCAAATTCTCCCAGTCCAGCTAGTAGACCATCTACCAGCCTCTGGAAGGTGGCGGGTGCATTTCGAAGGCCGAAAGGAAGGACATTGAATTCATACACCCCCGCATGGGTGACGAATGCTGACCTCTCCTTGGCAGGTTCATCTAGCGGTACTTGCCAGTACCCCTTGGTTAAGTCTATCGTAGAGATGAACTGGGCACGTCCCAACTTCTCCAATAGCTCATCGGTGTGTGGCATTGGATAGTTGTCCGGACGAGTTACAGCATTTAGCTTACGGTAGTCCACGCAAAAGCGTATTTCCCCATCTGGTTTGGGTACCAGAACCACTGGAGATGCCCATGCACTGGTAGATGAGCGGATTATACCCATCTGTAGCATGTTCTGGATCTCCCGTTCTATAGCAGCTTGGGCATGAGGAGACAACCGGTAGGGTGGGGTTCTGATTGGGTGAGCATTACCTGTATCAATGGAGTGGTATGCCCGTTCAGTCCGTCCTGGGGTGGCTGAGAACAATGGGGCGAAGCTAGTGCACAGCTCCTTGATTTGTCGCCGCTGCAGACGTTCCAGGGTGGTTGAGAGGTTCACCTCTTCCACGCCACCGTCTTTTTTCCCGTCGTAGTAGACACCGTCAGGCCACTCAGCATCATCTCCCTGGACTGTAAACTGACAAATCTGTAAGTCTCTGGAATAGAAAGGCTTGAGAGAATTAACATGGTACACTTTAGGCTTTAGTGGGGAATTGGGAAATGCTATGAGGTAGTTTACATTTCCCAGGCGCTCTTGGACTGTGAATGGCCCTTCCCATGATGCTTCCATCTTATGGGCCTGTTGCGCCTTCAAGACCATAACCTGGTCTCCTACCTTGAAGGAACGTTCTCTGGCATGTCGGTCATACCAGGCCTTTTGCTCTTTTTGAGCATCCTTTAGGTTCTCTCTAGCAAGGGCTAAAGAGTGTTGGAGGGTGCTTTGTAGGTCGCTTACAAAGTCCAGAATGTTAGTTCCTGGAGAAGGCGTAAACCCCTCCCATTGCTGCTTCACCAACTGTAATGGCCCCTTAACCTCGTGACCATACACAAGTTCAAATGGTGAAAACCCTAAACTGGGATGTGGTACAGCCCTGTAGGCAAACAGCAACTGCTGCAACACTAGGTCCCAATTATTGGAGAATTCGTTGATGAATTTTCGTATCATGGCCCCCAAAGTTCCATTGAACCTTTCCACCAGGCCATTGGTTTGATGGTGGTACGGGGTGGCAACCAAGTGATTCACCCCATGAGTTTCCCACAGTTTTTCCATGGTCCCTGCCAGGAAATTAGACCCTGAATCTGTAAGGATGACAGAGGGCCAACCTACCCTGGCAAAGATGTCTGTTAGGGCCAGGCACACAGTGTTAGCTCTGGTGTTGCCTAGAGCTACTGCTTCTGGCCATCGGGTAGCAAAGTCCACTAAAGTCAGTACGTACTGCTTTCCTCTGGGCGTCTTTTTTGGGAAAGGGCCCAGAATATCCACAGCTACTCGCTGAAATGGGACCTCAATTATGGGGAGTGGCTGGAGAGGGGCCTTGACCTGGTCTTGAGGCTTACCCACTCTTTGGCATACCTCACAAGACCGGACATACTTGGCAACATCCTTGCCCATCCCCTCCCAGTGGAAGGACTTCCCCAACCGGTCCTTGGTTCTGTTCACCCCAGCATGGCCACTGGGATGATCATGGGCTAAGCTTAAGAGCTTCCCCCGGTACTTAGTTGGAACCACCAACTGTTTTTGCGGCTGCCATTCTTCCCGGTGTCCACCAGAAAGAATTTCCTTGTATAAAGTCCTTGGTCTATAACAAACCGGGATCGATTAGAAGAGCTGAGAGGCGGTGGGGTGCTCCGTGCCGCCGCCCACGCTTTCTGAAGGCTGTCATCTGCTTCCTGCTCAGCCTGGAACTGTTCCCTTGAGGCTGGGGTCACCAGTTCTTCCTCAGACTGTGGACTTGGGCTTGGTCCCTCTGGAAGCGATGTAGGTGATGGGGTTGTTTCCGTTGCTGGTGAACCGCTCTCCTCTGGTGCACCTGAGGGTATTTTAGGCTCTGGCTGAGCCTTTTGGGTATGGCTGTGTTTTGCTTCTGCCAGTTCTGGCTCGCTGGCGCCCTCTGGCGTTGAGTTTGAAGATGTGGTTGCACTTGCTGGTGCTGGTTGCTGTTCCAGTTCCGGGCCTGGGACTGGAGATGCTGTGGCTGTTTCAGTGGTAGGCATGGAATCCGGGTCCACTACCTCTGTCTGGGTCTCTGGTAACACAGACGGGGCCTCTGTGGACGGCTCAGGAACAGGAATGGGTCTGGAAGCTTGCCTGGTTTGGCTATGGGTAACCATTCCCACTCTCTTGGCCCGCCTCACCTGGTTGGCCAAGTCTTCCCCCAGTAGCATGGGGATAGGATAATTGTCATAGACGGCAAAAGTCCACATTCCTGACCAGCCTTTGTACTGGACAGGCAGTTGAGCTGTAGGCAAGTCTACAGCTTGTGACATGAAGGGGTAAATTGTAACTTTGGCCTTTGGGTTGATGAATTTGGGGTCAACGAAGGATTGGTGGATAGCTGACACTTGTGCCCCCGTGTCTCTCCACGCAGTAACCTTCTTTCCGCCCACTCTCAAATTTTCCCTTCGCTCCAAGGGTATTTGAGAGGCATCTGGGCCTGGGGATCTTTGGTGTGATGGAGGTGTAATGAATTGCACTCGCATGGTGTTCTTGGGACAGTTGGCCTTGATATGTCCTGGTTCATTACACTTAAAGCATCTTCCATCTGATGGGTCACTGGGCCGAGGTGAGTTACTGGAGACTGGTGAGGTTGAAGGGTAGGGTATCTGTGGCTTTACTTGGGTGGTATGTGGGGTCTTTGGCTGTCCTCGGTTGTAGGGTTTATGGTCTGTGTGCCCCCTGGGGTAATCATTCCCCTTGACAGTAGCTTTCTTGCTTTCTGCCAATTCCATCCATTTGGCTCCAATCTCCCCCGCCTCAGCGATATCCTTGGGATTTCCATCTTGTATGTACCGTGTGATGTCTTCAGGAACACCATCGAAGAACTGCTCCATTTGTATGAGGAGGTTCAGTTCTTCCAAGGTTTGAATGTTGTTTCCTGTTAGCCAGGCCTCATAGTTTTTTGCAATGTAGTAGGCGTGTTTGGGAAATGACACCTCTGGTTTCCACTTTTGGGTTCTGAAACGCCGACAGGCATGATCTGGGGTTATCCCCATCCTGTATCTGGCCTTGGTTTGAAAAAGTTTATAGTCATTCATTTGCGGCTTAGGCATTTCAGCTGCCACCTCTGCTAAAGGTCCACTGAGTTGTGGCCTTAATTCTACCATGTACTGGTCTTTGGGGATGCTGTACCCAAGACAGGCTCTTTCAAAATTTTCCAAGAAGGCCTCGGTGTCATCACCTGCCTTGTAGGTGGGAAATTTCCTGTGCTGTGGAGCAATAATTGGCGCCGGGTTGTTAGGGTTGGCTGGCACATGCAGCCCAGCTTTTGCCAAGTCCAGTTCATGTTTTCTCTGTTTTTCCTTCTCTTCATTCTCTTTTTGTTGTTTTTCCATTTCTTTTTGTTGTTTTTCCATTTCTCGGCGGTGGGCCAACTCATCTTCTGCTTGTTTCCTTCGGTAGGCTACCTCTTCTTCTTCTAGTTTTCTTTTGTGTGCTGCCTCTTGGGCTGCCTGTTCTCTTTGGAAGGCTGCCAGTTTCATGCTTTCTTCCTTTTCTTTCAGCTCCAGTTGTCGCCTGTGTTCAGCTTCTTTGAATTGCTCTTCGGCGTCAATTTTTGCCTTAGAAGTCATGGTTCCTGTTTTCTTGTGTTGGGGTGCCCTCCGGTGTTTATCTTCTGAACTGCAGGCTCTGTTCCCTCCTGGAGTCTGCCTAGCAACAGTGCTTTTTTCCCTTTCTCTCTCTAGCTAATGTTCAATGAAGGGAAACCAGAAAAACCACTTTATTTGCATGCATATAAGTGCTGGTACTTGCCTCCTAATGGGAGGGCTATTGCATGACAAAAGACCCTCAACAGTCTCTTAATGGCTTCTCGCTTAACATGCAAACCACAAACTGCTAGAGAGAGCAGAAAAAAAAATTCTCTCTGGTTCCCTTAAAACCAAACTGTTTCTCTCTGCTAAAAAGCCCTTAGCAGAGAAAAGAAAAATATAATATTCCTACTGGCTTCTGGATTCTGTCTAGATCCCACCACTGCTACACCATATCATAACCTTATTCCCAGATTTGGACCTTAGCGTCCAAAATATGGGGGTTAGCATGAAAACCTCCAAGCTTAGTTACCAGTTTGGACCTGGTACTTGCTGCCACCACCCAAAAAATTAGAGTGTTTTGGGGCACTCTGGTCCCCCTGAAAAACCTTCCCTGGGGACCCCAAGACCCAAATCCCTTGAGTCTCACAACAAAGGGAAATAATCCTTTTTCCCTTCCCCCCTCCAGATGCTCCTGGAGAGATACACAGACACAAGCTCTGTGAATCCAAACAGAGTAACTTGCCCTCTCCGTTTCCAATCCTGGAAACAAAAAGTACTTTCCTATTTCCCCAGAGGGAATGCAAAATCAGGCTAGCCAATACAACCCAAACACAGCTCTCCCCCCTGATTTCTTCCTCCCACCAATTCCCTGGTGAGTACAGACTCAATTTCCCTGAAGTAAAGAAAAACTCCAACAGGTCTTAAAAGAAAGCTTTATATAAAAAGAAAGAAAAAATACAAATGATCTCTCTGTATTAAGATAACACAATACAGGGCAATTTCTTAAAAGAATATTGAATAAACAGCCTTATTCAAAAAGAATACAAATCAAAGCACTCCAGCACTTATATTCATGCAAATACCAAAGAAAAGAAACCATATAACTTACTATCTGATCTCTTTGTCCTTACACTTAGAAACAGAAGATTAGAAAACAGAACTACTTCTCCAAAGCTCAGAGACAGCAGGCAGACTGAGACAAAGACCCCCAGACACACAATTCCCTCCACCCAAAGTTGAAAAAATCCAGTTTCCTGATTGGTCCTCTGGTCAGGTGCTTTAGGTGAAAGAGACATTAACCCTTAGCTATCTGTTTATGACAGAGGGGCAACAGGGTCTGGGCTGCTGCATCTGTCGCTGGCTCTTGTGAGGCCTTTGCACAGAGCCCCGGTGCAGCCTGAGTAAACCTGGGCCGTTACCTGCTCCTCTGACCCCTCAGGGCTGTGTTGGGGCAAAGGCAGGAACCTCAATCACTTAAGTCTCCCATCAGGGGGAATGTTTCCCTCTGCAGCATGATCCCACCTTAGATCTAGGCCTCTGGGAGTTCACATGGAATTCCTGCTACACAGCAGCTGCTCTGTGACTAGTGCTGGCACTGCAGTCCCACATGCTGCTTTGCAGTTGGCTGTCACCGCGTACCTTTCCGTGTTGCAGGGCCAGCCATGTCCCTCATCATCTGGGCCACCCGCTGCACCCTGGTACTGTTCCTCCTGGTGTCTGCACCCATCATCACCTTCATGCTAGAGAAATGGGGCCTGCCCAATCCCACGGGGCTGGAGGGGACTCCTAAGGACACCAGCAGCATCATGCAGTAGAGAGGGGCTGGGAACCCCAATTACCAGCTGTGAGCAGAGAAGACAAGTGCCAAGTTCTGAGAAGGGTGTTGGGGAGACACCACAGGTCAGTGCTGCACAATAGTCTCCTGCGGTTACAGTCTCTGCCCAGGTAACTTCTACATCCTCCTTCAGTCCCTTCTTCTCTTCTCCTGTCAGGATCTCTGTCAGTCACTCTGCCTTGCAGCCCTCTGCTCACTCCCAGCCAGGCCAGGGCCACACTGAGCTCTGTCAGAGCTTAGACCTGCCATGAACTGTTCCAGTCAGACAGCCCAGCCCAGCACCTTCCTTCTGTACAAATAATCTCATCTTCAAAACATCTGCAAATGTAGGGGTAATGGATGGGCTCCTGGTTAAGCCATGAGGCTGGGACTTTTGGGAGACTAGGGTTCAAGTCCCAGCACTGTCACTAATTCCTTGGGTCTGTCATTTAATTTTTCCAGACCTCAGCTCCTCATCTGTGAAATGGGGATAATAATTCTGTCTTGTCTAAGAGGAGAATTTTCAAAGCCTCTAAGAGATTTAGGAGCACAAGTGTGTGACTTTGCTCTGTGCCCACTGCCTTGTGCTCCTAAATCCCTTAGGTACTTCTGATAGCCCCCTCCCCCCCGCTTAGATTGGGAACTCTTCTGGGCGGCCACTGTCTCTCACTAAGGGCTTGTCTGCAGCAGGACTATACTGGTGTAATTAAACCACTACAGTCATCCTGGGATAATTCCCCACAAGGACATGCTTATTTCAGAATCAGAGAGCCTTGGCAGGGTTAGTTTACACCACTTTCAAAGTCACATAAATGTGACACTCTGTACCTCAAAGTGGCACCCTAGAACCCCCGTATCCATCACTGTCATATAATCATTGTATGTTTTCTACAAAGTCTGCCTTGTGAGGTATCATTTTAAAAGGCTTGATTTGTTGAACATTAATATCCTGTTGGATTGTAAATGCTATTGCTGTATATGAAGTGATGAGGTATTGCTCTATGTGCTACTGAACTATGTTATGAGGTTGGGAGATGCCCAAAGCCAGGAGCCTGTCAGTAGAAACAAAGGAGCAGCCACAAATGGCCAGACAGGAATTAATGGCTCATCAAGACTCAGTCCACTATCCCAGAGACTTCTCGGAGAAGGCGCATACACCAAGGGGGCGAACTAACCCAGGTCACAGCAAGGATCTTTCTAGCAGCTGGAAGAAAGTATAAAGGAGGGAGAGTGACATCATCACTTCTCTTCTGTCTTACCCCCACCTCAATACCTGGAAGAACATCTGGGAGACAAAGACTTTGAACTGGGGATGATTGGTCCTGGGCTGGAGCAGGGTCCAATGTGTTATTGATGAACTGTAACCTGCTTGTACCATCTGGTAGGGTGAGAGACCGTTTGATTCAAATCCTGCTTAGTCTATTTAAGTCAGAATTTAGACTGTGAATTTATTTTTATGTCTTAGGTAACCAACTTTGATCTCTATGCCTACTACTTAGAATCACTTAAAATCTATCTTTCTGGAGTTAATAAATCTGTTTTAGATTTTCCCTAAACCAGTGTGGTTTTGGTTGAAGCGCTTGGGAAATCTCAGCTCAGATTACAAAGGTTGGTGTATGTCCACTTTCCAGTAAAGAAGTGGACAACTTGTTAATAGTTTACACTGTCCAACAGAACCTTGAGCGATGTAAGATGATATATTGCTGGGGTGTAGGGCTGGGAGCTGGTGGGAGCTGGCTGAAGCCTCACTACTGATGGTTCATGAGTGGCTGGGAGATCATTCATGTAACTCAGCTGGGTGTGTCACTGCCTGTGGATGGCTGGGTAAGTGCAGTGCCTGCCGGACCCTTGTAACTTGACAGTAGCATCACAGTGTGAGGGACAGCCCATGTTGGTGGGTTTAGAAGGCTCAGCAGTCCCACAGTCCAAGTTGCACCCTGGGGCCCTGTTACAATAAGCTAAACTGGACAAAGCCCCTCATACACTGGAATAAGAGTGTCTCCATGGGGAGTTATCCCGAGATAGCTGTAGTAGGTTAGTTAGACCAGTATAGTTCTGTTGGCCATTTTCCCCCCTGCAGACCAACCCTTAGTGTCTGCACAGCACCCAGCACAAAGGGGCCCTGACCTTGGCTGGGGTCTCTGGAGGGTCCTGTTATATAAATAATAATGACAAAATGCAGTCAGGGCTCAGTGGCCCAGTGCTGGACAAGGAAGCAAGGAACGAGGTCTCTGTTTCTGCTTTGATATTCCGTACCCTAGCTGGGTATTCTTCTCTCTCAGTGGAGCCTTGGGATTCAGATGTCAGACTGGGAGTGTAACCCATGTGCCTAACAGAGAGATCTCTGTAAAAGATTTACAGAGAAGGGGGAAGAGGAATATGTTGGGTCTGAGGCATTATTGCTAGGCAGATGTGCAGTTAGCATTGCACACCCACAAGTTATGAAATTGCATGTAGCAATTTGGGACATGCTCAGTAGACTCCCTGTAGCTGGACACAATCTCCATTTAAGCAAGTAGCCAGGGCAGCTGCTTTACAGAAAACCATGTGACCTGCATGGGCTGGGAGACGCTCAGCCACAGGAGCAAAACGCAAGTTATTTAGCTCTAAATTATTTTGCAGCAGATTAGTGGTATTGTTGATTTTCCAACAGAGAAACACAAGCAGTGTTAATTATTAAACACAGGGCTTTGGAGAAGACTCTGAATCTGAAGTGCGGAGCAGCTCTGGAGCAGTGGAGCTGCAGGTTTTTGCCTGGAGCTGGAGCGGAGCCAGAGCAAACCTCCAATGCCCTGATTAAAAAGAGGGGGAGGGAGAGAAAACTAACTTATTTCATTTTAATTGTATACCTTAAATGTAACTTAATTTTAGTCAAATTCTCTTAACAAGTCTGGTTCACCAACTCTCATCTTATTCAAATGTAATATTAAAGAAAAATAATCTATATTTTGCTGTTCTTAGAGGGTTTTTTTCACTTATATACTTAATACTACTGAATTAGTGAATTAGGTAACTAAGTAATTCCACAGTCCTGCAGAGGACAAAAAGTCTGCATGAATTCCAGCTAAAAACCTCTGTAAAAAAAGAGAAAAATATATTTTTGTAACGCTTTTCACTGAACTATATAAAATTAATAAATAAAGACTAATTAAAACACAGGCAAAAGCAATCTAAGCTTTTAGAACTCTATATTACTTCTCACAGTTTGTGAAAACAAACCTGTTTATTTTTTTCTGTTATTTTGATTTATATTTATATGTAGCTAAAATATTATATAAATTATAGTCTTGCTATTTAGTAAAAATTAAGCTGCTATTATTATAATTATAAACATTTATACAATTAATTCCTAAAACATTAATATAATTCCATTCATTCTTTGTAGCTTAGTTGTAAAAGGCTAACCTTATATAAATCTTTGCTGAAAATCCTCAAAAATCTAAATTTTGGCTCTGCATGTTCTCTTACTCCACTTTTGCTATTTTTTCCATGTATTTCCCTTCCCAGACCTGAAAAATTCTATGTAAACTCATAAGCTTCTCTCTGCACAGAAATTGGTTCAATAAAAGATATTATCTCACTCACCCTGCCTATTTTTTCCGGATACACATTAATGCTGCCATCTACTGACCAAAGCTATAATTGCAACTGTGCAAGTTTGTTTTTTTTTACTCTGCACCAAGGTTTCATGAACTTCTCCATCCTATGGAGCTGAGCTGAGCTGATTGCACCAGACACTGTCTAGCAGACACCTCCCCTGCCATTAGCACCTACATAACATGCCTGTGGCCACCCACACAACGGCTTCTCCTGAAATTCAGCATTAGGAAATGGCTGGTTTCTCAAGAGGAACATTTCGCTCTTCCTCTCGCTGATTCTGTTCCCCTAAGTCCCAACAGCACCCTGACAGCCGTCACCCAGCAGGGAATCTCACACCAGCATCAGCTAAAAACAAACACCAGAGAGCCAGGGCTTCAACCCTCCAGCATCAGCCAGAAATGAAACTTCAGTGTGGGCTGGGAGGCTCAGGGCACTGGGATATGGAGCTTTCTCCCTATACGGGATTCAGGCTCCAATCCAGCCCCATGCTGGGGGAACTGGCTGGCCCAATGGAGCTGGGAATGAGACATGGGGCCTTTCCCCTTTTTGGCACTGATACAACATATTAAACATGCTAAATTGGAAATAAAACCCCTGTCAGGGTTCCTTCCCCACTCTGAACTCTAGGGTACAGATGTGGGGACCCGCATGAAGCCCCCTAAGCTTATTTCTACCAGCTTAGGTTAAAACCTGGTACACTGCCACCGCCAAGTGATTTAACAAGAAACAGGGAAGGGACCACTTGGAGTTCCTCTTCCCCCCAAGTATCCCCCCAAGCTCTTACACCCCTTTTCCTGGGGAGGCTTGAGAATAATATCCTCACCAATTGGTTATAAAGTGATCAAAGACCCAAATCCCTGGGTCTTTGGACAATGGAAAAATCAGTCCGGTTCTTAAAAGAAGGAGTTTATTTAAAAGAAAAGGTAAAATCATCTCTGTAAAATCAGGATGGAAAATAACTTTATAGGGTAATCAGATTAAAAGAGCCCAGAGGAAACCCCTCTAGCCTTAGTTCAAAGTTACAACAAAAAAGGGATAAACCTCCCTCTAGCAAAGGAAAAATTCGCAAGTTCAGAAAACAAAGATAAACCTAACATGCTGTTACTTACAAGTTTGAAATATGAGAGACTTGTTCAGAAAGATTTGCAGAGCCTGGATTGATATCTGGTCCCTCTTAGTCCCAAGAGTGAACACCACCAAAACAAACAGCACAAACAAAAGCCTCCCCCTCCATTCAAGATTTGAAAGTATCTTGTCCCTTTATTGGTCCTTTGGGTCAGGTGCCAGCCAGGTTACCTGAGCTTCTTAACTCTTTACGAGTAAAAGGATTTTGGTGCCTCTGGCCAGGAGGGATTTTATAGTATTGTACACAGGAGGGTTCTTACCCTTCCCTTTATAGATATGACACCCCCAAGGTACAAATTGTCCAGCTGGGCCCCAAAAGCTAACAATAATGGTTCCAGATCCTTATTCACAATAACCCTGAATAGCTAGGAGCACATAGCAGCAGGTTTATAACACACAGCATCAGGATTATACAGTGTTGCCAATATGTGAAATTTTATATGAGATTTGCAATATTTTATTTTTTTTTCTTAAACCCCAGCTCCTGGAGTCATGGAATCGATTAAATGAGAATCTCAGCTTTCATTTTGAAATAAAAGCAATCTCCTCACCCTTAGGTCTACAAAAATAAGCTAGAAAATATGAACCTACTGCTGTTATACATGGGGACACTCAGGAAAGGTAATCCCAATGAACTTTTAAAGTGGATTAATTAAATCACATTAAACCCCTATGTGGCTGCTCTTATTCAGAATTTAAGTGGACTTAATTTGATTTAGCTCTATCCAAGTGCCCCAATCACCCTCAGCCCCTGGAAATGGTTCAGGCATAAAAACTGGGCATTTTAGTCTGAGTCTTCCCAATGCTGGGGCTCCCTGCTGCATGTCTCCCTCTTCCCGACTGTCATCTGCCATTTTCCTTCCCTGCTAGCAGCTGATGCCAGGGCTGCTGTCCCCAGTGTTGCAGGACTGCGTGTCTCCTTCTTGGTGGGGTGGCCAAAGCAGATAGAGTGCCTGGAATTATGACACAGGCACGAGGTCACTAACAGGTTTCTCTTGCTGGACGAGGGGAAGGAGGCAGTTCTCCTCCTGCTGTTGGTGCCCCTGACTCCAAAAATACTTTCACTTTTCCCAGGTAGAAGGGGGCGCCCTCTCCTCTGCCCGTCCTCTCAGGCTTACTTTCTTGGTGGAGGGGGCCGTTCTCTCAGGAAGCAGCAACACCCTTTAATGGCTGTCTGTGAATGTGCCCCATACACAAATCCAGGCAGCAAAGTAATTCAGGTGCAGTATTTTGGTGATTTATATCATAATTACAGATCATCATAATTTTTAACTACAAAGCTTGTGCTGAAGTGGGCTCCTCATTGTGTGAATCCCACAAAGCCAGACCACTATTATTATTTGCATTGTAGCAGCGCCTAGGACTCTAGTCACAGACTAGGACCCCATTGTGTCAGGCGCTGTACAAACCCAGAACATGAAGACAGTCACCCCGACATAGATCAGCAACATGGCTTGAACCCATAAGTGTCAGACACACAGCTCAGGTCCTTGGTATCTGAACCACATGAAGCTTCTTTTTAGATCAGCTCCTGGAGGACGGGGCAAACAGGTTACACAAGTGCTCCCTTGTCAGCTGTAGAATATGGTTTATCAAGAAATGTGGCTTTTACTCGAGCTCTGGGAGAGGGGTGTAGCTTATGTTGAACAGAAATATGAGAACCACGCCTGTGTTACTCACTTTGAAAGGTGGTTGGTGCAGTAAATGACCAGAATGGGTCATCTTAGAGATCTGGATCCTGGGTCTCTCTCTCGCTATCATTTTTTATCCATTTTTGCCATGCCACATTTTTTATCATCAAATTAAAATTCGTCAGTTTCAGGTTCACACACAAATTTAACAATGCCTTTTTAAAGTGCTTTTTATATGCCATGCATTGACCTAAAATAGGTACTCTTGGAAATCCTGTTATAGAAGAAATGATAATATACAAATGTGGACTATATCTGTGATTGGATATTTCTGCTAGAGGAATCTGACATTATCTGATTAGAGTATAACCATGCAAATCATTGTTGCTACCACTGTTATATAATTTGTTACGTGCCTGGATGCTCTGCAGGGACGAGGCCCAAACACACAGGTGAGTTAATTGGCTTTAATAAAGGTTAAGTGACACACCTGCAACGGGGACTCCACGCGTTGCTGCCACTGGCTTGGGGAGTCCAACGTCCGAACAGCTCGGTCAGGTGCGAAGTCCAAAGCGCAAGCTCCAACCCTTAGCAATTATAGCATCATGCTAATATTATGCAAAGCAGCCTTTACATATGCAATAGGGGACTTTCCAGCAGCAATGGCCGCCTCCCCTGGCCTCAGGCCAGGGACTTTCTGCAGTTCCCCAAAACACGGGGCTTCCCACACAAGGCAGTTTTAACCGGTTAGAAGCAGCGGCTGCTAGCAACTTCTGTCCACTAATAACCTCTTCTTGAGAAAGCGCAAGCCCTAGCTAAACCGTAACAATATCTTCCGGGGTCCCCTACATAATTGCAACAAATCATATACAAAGTGTGATGCATGGCCAGAAACGGTTAAGCATTCTGCAGGCTAAATGACCCAGAATCAATCTGTAGAGACATGTTACAAAACTATGTGAATGGAAATTAAGGCCAATCCATGGTAGACAGGTTAGAACTTTGAAGTGCAAACCTGTATTGTTAGAGAATTTGAGGTGATGCTAATTGTATGTGGATGCTTATATCTTGTCAGATGTTAATCATGTAAACAGATAGTTCCTGTCTGTCGCTATAGCTATTGATTCAGAGATCAAAAGGAAATATTAACATTTAAATGAACTTTAAATATAGTAATATCACGGTATTCA
This sequence comes from Gopherus evgoodei, assembly GCF_007399415.2. Lineage (NCBI taxonomy): Eukaryota > Metazoa > Chordata > Testudines > Testudinidae > Gopherus > Gopherus evgoodei. Next base: position 989,394 of record NW_022060027.1, on the reverse strand, counting down.
TCTCTTTTGGAAATGTATAGCAAATCCCCTGAGAATGGTGGGAAAGGGGCAATTGCCTTATGTTAATCCATATAGCTAATTAATTACTGGTCATGCTTAGGAAATAGGTCTATTTCAAAGTATCCACGGTTATCTATTGTTTGCATAAGGACTCTGAGCTGTCAAGAAAGGTCTGGAATTGTGTAAGAATGTCTAGGGTTCTGATCCAGTCATCTCAAACTTTCTTGATGCTTCATGCAGGGGAAGCTTAAGCCACAAGGCTGAGATCTTCAGTCCTAACCTGGATTCACCCTGAATATGAACACTGGACTATGAACTAATTCTGAAAGAACCTTTGCAATTACAGCGCTCACCGTCTCTGCTATGAATCTGAATCTCAAGAACTGTACTCATGTCTGTATGAATACTGATATTTTAACCAATACTCTCTCTCTTTTCTTTTTTCACTAAATTTTAGTTTAGCTAATAAGAATGGGCTGTAAGCATGTATTTGGGTAAGATCTGGAATATTCATTAACCTGGGAGGTAATGCATCCGATCCTTTGGGATTGGTAGAACTTTTTATAAGATTAATAAAATTTGTCAATAGCCCTCATCATATTTGACTTGGGTGTCTGCGTGGAGGCCTAAGGGTGGGTTACTTTAAGGGTGGGTTACTTATTTAAAAAGGGCTCTAGAGGTGATCCCAGCAATTACAGACTGGTAAGTCTAATGTCGGTACTGGGCAAGTTAGTCGAAACAATAGTTAAGAATAAAATTGTCAGACACATATTAAAACATAAACTGTTGAGCAATAGTCAACATGGTTTCTGTAAAGGGAAATTGTGTCTTACTAATCTATTAGTGTTCATTGAAGAGGTCAACAAACATTTGGACAAGGGGAATCCAGTAGATATAGTGTACTTAGATTTCCAGAAAGCCTTTGACAAGGTCCTTCACCGCAGGTTCTTATGTAAATTAAGCTGTCATGGGATAAAAGGGAAGGTCCTTTAATGGATTGAGAACTGGTTAAAAGACAGGGAACAAAGGGTAGGAATTAATCATAAATTCTCAGAATTGTGAGGAGTAACTAGTGGTGTTCCCCAAGGGTCAGTCCTCAGACCAATCCTATTCAACTTATTCATAAATGATCTGGAGAAAGGGGTAAACAGTGAGGTGGCAAAGTTTGCAGACAATACTAAATTTCTCAAGCTAGTTAAGACCAAAGCAGACTGTGAAGAACTTCAAAAAGATCTCACAAAACAAAATGATTGGGCAACAAAATGGCAAATGAAATTTAATGTGGATAAATGTAAAGTAATGCACGTTGGAAAAAATAACCTCACCTATACATACAATATGCTGGGGGCTAATTTAGCTACAATGAGTCAGGAACAAGATCTTGAAGTCATCATGGATAGTTCTCTGAAGATGTCCACGCAGCGTGCAGAGGCGGTCAAAAAAGCAAACAGGACGTTAGGAATCATTAAAAAGGGGATAGAGAATAAGACTGAGAATATATTATTGCCCTTATATAAATCGATGGTACGCCCACATCTTGAATACTATGTACAGATGTGGTCTCCTCACCTTCAAAAAGATATACTGGCACTAGAAAAGATTCAGAAAAGGGCAACTAAAATGAATAGGGGTTTGGAGAGGGTCCAATATGAGGAAAGATTAAAGAGGCTAGGACTCTTCAGCTTGGAAAAGGGGAGACTAAGGGGGGATATGATAGAGGTATACAAAATCATGAGTGATGTGGAGAAAGTGGATAAGGAAAAGTTATTGACTTATTCCCATAATACAAGAACTAGGGGTCGCCAAATGAAATTAATAGGCAGCATGTCTAAAACAAAAAAAGGAAGTTCTTCACGCAGCACACAGTCAGCTTGTGGAACTCCTTACCTGAGGAGGTTGTGAAGGCTAGGACTATAACAGTGTTTAAAAGAGAACTGGATAAATTCATGGTGGTTAAGTCCATAAATGGCTATTAGCCAGGATGGGTAAAGAATGGTGTCCCTAGCATCTGTTTGTCAGAGGATGGAGATGGATGGCAGGAGAGAGATCACTTGATCATTGCCTGGTAGGTTCACTCCCTCTGGGGCACCTGGCATTGGCCACTGCCGGTAGACAGATATTGGGCTAGATGGACCTTTGGTCTGACCGGGTATGGCCGTTCTTATGTTCTTATGTTCTAAATGTCTTTAACACAACCCTAGCTATGGTGTAACTATGGCTGCACTCTAATCCAGACAGATTCCAGCCCCCATGTATGTCTTTCATCCATGACCAAGGCTGCCCAGGGGGCTCCAGCCTCTTCCCAGTGAAGGGGCTGAGGGGGGCTAGATAGAAACTTGAGGAGATGCACTGTACATCTTGTGGACACACAGAACTAATTATTTTTTTTAACAATAAAGGTGTGTGGAATTTGTGTGGCCTGAGCCGCCCAGATCTGAAGACAGAGCAAAGAGCAGTGGCTGCTGGCAGGGCACCCCACTCTCAAGACAGCACCCCCGCCAGCAGCAGAAGAGAAGTAAAGGTGGCAATACCATTCAGTGCCATCCTTACTTCTGTGTAATGTTGATCTTTGTGCTGGGAAGGGTGGCTACAAGGGGGCTAAGGCAAATTTTGGAGTGGCTATAACCCCTTCAAGCTCCCTCCCACACTAGTGCCAACCCTGAGGGTGTCAGTTCCAAGCACTGACAAAACATGAGATGTCTTACTGCAGAGGGCGGGAAGAAGGATCTTGGGGCTAACGCCCAGGGCTTGGTGGATTACTGGGTTCTATTTCCAGCTGTATCACTGACTCATCATGTCAGCTTTGGTAAATCCTCTCCTGTCTGGGAGCCTCAGTTTCTCCTTCTAAAACCAGGGCAAGTAACAGTTGTGTGCTTCATACAGGTGTTATCAACCAGTGCAAATCTGAAAGCAGACATGGAAATGACAACCAACTAGTGTGTGCACAGACCCAGTGTCTGACCCTACAACAAGAAAGCAGCATATGTAGCCCCAGCACCTAAAAGACAACCACAAACTATACAAGCTGATGTACAGAAGAAGTGCAAAAAAAATTTTAAACCAGAGCTGACACTGCCAAACACCCAAGAGAGAAATGATTTAAAAATCCAGTGTGCTCACCTCAGTGCCTCTTCTCCTGCTCGTTGCATCCTCCAGGATCTGGATCACTGCTCTCTGGGATTCCCTGACATCTCGGGTGCAAGAGCTTTGGCTTCTGCTCCAGGGCACAGACACAGGGATAGGGCGCAGCCTCCTTTCCTCCAGCAGCACATTCAGGGTGTGTCTGCCACTGTGACTGCCCCCACTCCCCTCAGCCACATGTCACAGTGGAGAGAGGGGAGCCTTGATATGAGGGAGATCCTGGCTATGGGTTGCTTCAGCTGCTCACTCACCCTGCTCTAGGAGAAATAGATCTTTAGGGGGGAAGGCCCCAAAGCCACACGCTTGCCCTTATCCCAGTGGTGAGGTTTATACAAAAAACCCAACCCCTCGAAGGGATGACTTTAGTGGAGACAAGGAATTTCTGCCTCTGGGGAGGAATGGTGTCCCTAGCCTCTGTTTGTCAGAACCTGGGAATCGGCATCAAGGGATGGATCACTTGATGATTACCTGTTCTGTTCATTCCCTCTGGGGCACCTGGCAATGGCTGCTGTTGGAAGACAGGACACTGGGCTGAATGGACCTTTGGTCTGACCCAGTATTGCCATTCTTATGTTCTTATGCTCTGGGGCAAAGTTGGGCAAACAAAGCAGAGAAATACAGGGAGGTCTCCATGCAACAGTGAAGTCACCGTCCCTGCCCCATAGAACAGCCTCAGCCCACATGGGGGTTTCACTCTGAGCAGGGTGGCAATTTCCACATGGAGATAACTGAGGGTTCTCATTCCACTGTTGTTATTAAAAACACACTCAGCATTCATGAGCAACCCTACAATAACAATCCAGTACGACTCCAGCCCCAGCACTCACAAACAACCCGACAATAATAAATCAGTGTGATCGCATCCACAGCACTCTCAAGCAGCCCTACAATAACAAACTAGTGTGACAACAGCTCCAGAATTCACAAACAATCCTACAATAACAAGCCATTGGGAGCGGTCCCCAGAGCTCACAAAAAGACCCTATGATAACAAAACAGTATGCACCCAGCCCTAACATATGAGTAGCCTCAGTACCTATGGACAACGCTACAATAACAATCTCACATTGAAAGTGTCGCAGGGGTCATGGATGCTCTAATGAAAATAGATCAAAATGCAACCCCAGTAACTCAGCAACAACCTTACAACAACGAACCAGTTTATGTACTCAAATAGAGCTGGGTGGAAATTTCTGCATGAATACTTTACTTGCTGAAAAATGCAGTTTGGGCCAATCCAAAACTATTCCCAAATTTGACCCAATTAGTTTTAGTTGGGCAAAGGATATTAATATATTTTTAAAGCCAGCTTCAGAAGTGTGTGTATGACTGCTTAATAGCAACTAATAATTTGCTATGCTTTGGAACAAAGAGCATGAGGAATGACTCTCCAGCCTAGTGATTAAGGCACTCAGGAGCTAAGAGATGCTGACTCAAAACTTCTTTCTCCTTGTTCAGAGGAGGGATTTGAATCCATAGCTCCTATCACCCAGCTGAGCCCCTCAGTCTCCAGCCTATAGAGTCAGTCTCACTTGCTGATACTTTGGCCCAAATAATATTTAAGTAGTTATGCAAAGTGGAACAGCCTCCACCTGAGAGCAGCACATTCCAGAGTTCAAGACTCTGCTCCAATAAGGGGTTGCAAATGTGGGTCTCCCACATCCCAGGCAAGGGCCCTCACCTCTGGGCAGAGGTTGGGAGGGGCAGGCACTTTTAGGAAGCTGCCTTGAATTAAACGTTTTCTACAACCCAAAACAGACTTTCCAGATTTCCTGACTAATTCCAAACATGTTTGGAACCGATTCAAATACCTGCTCTGAGCTTCTGCTGGACCAAAACATCAATTATTCACCCAGCCACAACTGACCTTTCAATAATACACAGACACAGGCATCTTGCAGAAGCCTGTAAATGCAGCACCACCATCTGCAGAAAAACACTCATCAATAATGGATAAAACCCTTGATACTGAGTCTGGAGTGGCCGCTTGGCTCCAGGATGTGCCCTGCAGCATCAGGGTGGGGCTCACGTCTTCTGAAGGCAGCATGGGGGGTAGGCTCTGCCATATAACTCCCAGTGGATTCCCCTGACCTCTGTCACTTGGGGCCCCCAGCATATCCCATGTGACATAAGAGATCACCCGCTACAAATGCCCTCCCTGTCAGTGGGTCCCTGCCCCATGATAGGGGGAACTGCGAAAGATGGGGGCTTTGATTATATCTTCAGGAGCAGGGTTATGTGTTTTGGGAGGGAGATCCACAGGTGCCCGGGGACCAAAAGGGCGGCTCACTTCAGCACTATTAGGGCTCTCCCATCCCACACTCCCATTTCTATCCTTCTCCTCTGCCCTCCCCTCATTCTCACCTCATCCCTTTCTATCCCCTGTTCTCCTCCTCCATCTCCACTCCCTTTCCTTCTCTTCTCCCTCCCCATTTCTACCCCCCTTCCCTCTGCCCAATCCCTGTCCCCTCTCTCCATCCCACTGTCTCCCAGTTATCTGAGGGCTTTTCCTGACCCCCCACCACCACCACACAGCTATTGCGATTCTCCCTCAGGAGAGTTGGGCTCCCCCCTCCCTCTCCCTCTTCTGCCATCTCCCAAAGTGACAGTTGGACTCCTTCCACCCCCCAGGTGGCAGTTGGCCGTTCCCCCGCTTGATGGTCCCGTCGCTGACTCTGCTCGCCAGGACCCTCCCCCAACAGGAGTTTCCCAAGTCGCTGCAGGTGGCTCCAGTCCATCCCCCGAGCTCGCGGCACCCAGGGCTGGAGGGTTAGGCCCGTCCCAGCAAGACCCCGCCAAGCTACAGCAAGTCTCCAGCCCACAGAGCAAAGGGCCATGTAGCCCCTGACTGTTTGCTTCCCTAGTGATGTCACCACACCCTGAAATGCAAACACGGGGATTACGCTGGCATTGCTCAGCCACGGCCAGACGTCCAAATGAGTGTGGGGAAAAGACGGGCTCTGCCTGCTGAGGCGCCAGCGCTGAAGAGGCACAATGCAAAATTCCCAGCTTTATGAGCCAGCTTGGAGTCCATCTGGCCCAGGGACTGTGGGGTCCCCAGTTTGTTGGGTGTGTCTGATTTTTAATAGCCAGACAAGGTGGGTGAGGTCAAACATTCTATTGCACCAACTTCTGCTGGTGAAAGAGATGCTTTTGAGCTACACAGCTCTGCTATCCTGGGACCTACAGGGCTACAACCATTTTTTTCCTGTTATGCTGGGGTAGTGAGAGCCTAAAGCTGGGGTTCTGGAATCGGGGGAGGCAGAGGAGGACAAGGGGCCATGGTCCTCCTACGTTTGCGAGTGGATGGGCCTGGCCAGCCCAATTTTTGCAGCTTTTACCATGGTCCCACTGTGGCTCTTCAGCCCCCAAGTCCTCCTGCCCCCAGGTCAAGCCAGAAGCTGGACTGGGTTGGGGTAAGAGCTGCGTGGGCATCTGTGAGGAATCACGGACCCTCCATCTGCCCTAGGTGGGGGAACTGGGGATGGGGACAGAGGCCGGGGACTACTCTCGGGCCCCTCACTGCGGGCAGGTGAAGCAGCCAGAGGCCAGGCCTCGGGGGAAAGAGAGGGGCAGGGACAGGGCCACGGAGGGGGTGAGATCTCATGGGCTTCCCATCTTTTACGAAGACTCCATCACCCTGGCCTGAAGAGGAAGGAGCTAGTGCTCACCACTGCCAAAGGAAAGGCTGGCTAGCAACAACGGTGGGATTCAACCACCCCCCATGCCTAGTACAAACATTCAATCTTAATTCCTTGGCTGCCTCGTTCCCATTGGAGCATCTTTCACACAGTGTCATTTAGCCACCCAAGAGCAGGCGGCCATGTGAACGTAGAGAAGAAAAAATAGGGCTGGCCTGGAGGCAGGGGGTTCTAGGCACCAGCAAAGCAAGGGCTGCTTGGGGCAGCCTATTTGCAGGGGCGGCATCAGAGCTGAGGACGAACAGGGGGCCCTGGAGCTGTAGTTCCTTGGTTAGCTCCCTGCCTATAGAGCCAGCCCTGGAGCAGGGAAGAACTACATTTCCCAGCATTCCCTCCTTGGTCACTACCAACTGGAAATGAAGGAGGGGGATCTCATGCGGCAGCGTGCTCTGAGTGTAGTGAATGCTAGGGAGATTATATTTTAACATTCAAAAACCAGGACACTCCAGGGGGAGGGAAGCCCCACCCTACCACCATCCACTCCGTCTGACTGCCCCCCACAGAAACCCCAACCCATCCAACCCCCCCCCGCTCCCTGTCCCCTGATCACCCCCTCCCAGGACCCCTGCCCCTACCTGCTCCCCAGGACCCCATCCCCTGTCTAAGCACCACTGGTCCTTGACCCTTGATTGTCCCCTATTGGGACCCCTGCCCTTAGCTGCCCCCCAGGACTCCACCCCCTATCTAAGCTCTGTTGGTCCTTGCCCCCTGATTGCCTCCTCCCAGGACCCCCCCCCAACTTCATCCCAGGACCCCACCCCCTACCTGTCCCATGACAAACCCCTGGGACTCCCATGCCTATCCAACCACTGCCTATCCCCTGACTGCCCCCTCGAACTTCCGCCCCATTCAACCCCCCCTGCTCATTGTCCCTTGACTACCCCCCCCGGAACCCTTTACCCCTTCTCCAACCCCCCAGCCCCCTTACCGTGCCACTCAGACCAGCGTGTCTGGCTCCATGCAGCTCCAGACACCTTGCTGCATACATGCTACCATGCTCCCCCACAGAGCCCAATGCCCGACCCCCTCACACACACACACAAACACAAACCCAGCACCTGCCTTCCAGATTTGAACACCTCAAAATTCAGGAGTGCTCAAGCTCGGTTTGGGCAGCTGTTCATTTCTCCCAAATCAAATATACTGATCCACTCTAACTTGCTGTAGAAAAAATAGGATAAAATTGAGCAAGAAATGCTTCCTAGTGGTTATTAGGAGTGGAATTGCTATTTTCAACAGCCATTGCCTTTTTTGGTTTGTTTTTTGTTTGTTTAAAAGGAAGACAGTGATATTGCATTGGCAAATTCCTCATAGAAAGAAAGAGTGGAACAAAAGAGTATTAAAGGCACCTCAACTTTTCCTCATTTATGTAGGACAGTCTTATAATATGCATCCAGATATCCTCCAATCACACAAGCTGAAAATTGTTCCACTTACTGCAGCTCTGTAACCATATGGGAACCAATCCTGTCTGTGTTCTGTGCACATCCAAAATTCCTGCTGAATGACCTGCCCTGAGAGTGAGTTACCAGTGACCCAGGGCTGCGACGGAGGGAGGGTGCAGGTGGGGTGGGGAGAGCCCAGGGCTGGGGCAGTAGGGGGACACGAGGGGGAGCCCAGGGCTGGGACGGGGGGCAGCCAAAATTTTTTTTGCTTAAGGCAGAAAAAAACCTAGAGCCGGCCCTGCCTGGAGGGATACGAAGCTCATAACCACATCACCCAAGATGGCTGAGTGAGGAAGGCAATAGAGTAATAATCTGTTGTGCGCTATGCACATGTTCGAATTCCCCTTTTGTTGTTGGCCACCCCTTCTTTTGCTGGAGACAGCTACTGGCTCGCTTTTCTGTGCCTCTTCACCAAGCTAAGCCTCACAGTTGTCAAAAGAAGAAAACTCCCCACAAATTGAATGTCATAGCACTTCCTACACCAGGTAGGACTTAAACTCAGTTTACAAGAAGAAAACTCTTTCATGATCCCTCTACACCGCTGGTTTGTTTGCAGGCCTTTCCTGCTGTGTCTTCTCTACCCTGTCTTAGGTACCTGACCTTGGCCAATCAAGGCACAGCTGGTGGCAATTGAGTAGCTAAGGCACTGGATTGCTAATCCATTGTGCTCTATCCGCCTGGGTTCAAAGGGTATCAAAAGCAATTAGCCAATGTGCTTGTTTTTCCCCCCTGCACCTCCAGAGGCCTGGAGGATGGAAATCATAGCACCTATCTTTAAAAAAGGAAGCAGGAACCAGTGAGTTATAGACAAGTCAATCTAACTTCCATACCTGGGAAGATACTGGAACAAATTATCAAACAATCAGGTAGTGAACACCTAGATGATAACAGGGTTATAAGGAATAGCCAGCATGAATTTTTCAATAATAAATCATGACAAACCAACCTACCTTCTTTCTTTGACATGGTTACTGGCCTAGTGGATGGGGGGAAGCAATAGAAAGGATATATCTTGATTTTAGCAAGACTTCTGAATCAATCCCATGTGACATTCTTAGAAGCAAACTAGGGAAATGTGATGAAGATGAAATTACTATCCATTGAGTGCAGTTATCAATAGTTCACTGTCAAACTGGGAGCGTGTATCTAGATGGATCCCACACACTGTAGTCCTGGGTCTGGTACTATTCAATATTTCCATTAGTGACTTGAATAATGGAGTGGAGAGTATACTTATAAAATCTGCAGATGAGACTGAGCAGGGAAGGGTTGCAAACTCCTTGGAGGACCAGACTAGAATTTAAAATGACCTTGACAAATTGGAAAATTGGTCTGAAATCAAATGAGATGAAATTCAAGAAAGACAAGTACAAAGTACGTCACTTAGGAAGGAAAAATCAAATGCACAACTCCAGAGAAAGTCCCCCGTGTCCTTGCTGCACGGCCCTTACAGTTGTCTCTGATTTGGGGAAGTTCTGTGATGCAGCTGAGCATTGATGAGTCCTGCATTTCAGCAAGTGGAGTATTAATGACATCTGTCCCGCTGCAGAGTGATGGTCATGTATGTCGGTGTCTCTTCTCTCTGGGGCGGTGGATGCTTTAAAATAAAATCACAGTAATGTTACTTTTCTGCTAAGCCAGCTTAAAGCCAGGGAAATGAAGCCAGAAAATGTCCATCTGACAGCACTGCTGTACTTACATGAGAAGCAGTTCTAATGGGCATGTAGGCTGGGAAAAACCAACGGCCTCACTTCCTACATCAACCCCCCCTCTGCACTCTTGGTCTGGCCCTTTTCTGCCCACCCAGTTAGAGCAGATGGACTTTTCCTTTACATCTGCCAGCTGGGCAGAGGAGCCCTTCTCCCTTTCTCCATGCCAGCTGACACCCTAGAAATAGTGCCAGGTTCTACTTCTGATCGAGTGTTCTTAGCTGAAATTCTTCTTTGTACTGTTATTAATGGTGATATTTATAATGGTTCTATGAACTGTTTCTTATCCGGGAGACTGGCTGGCTCCCAACAAGTGTGTGATTAATTTATGGGCACTTGCAGCACATTGTTGAATTGTTGTCTGTGATAAGCACCTTCCATTCAGACTAAGTATGGTAATCATTAAATGCCCTTTTGTTTAGTTCCTGCTGAAGCAATGGGAAACCACCCCACAAGAACAAGACCACAGGCAAGTCTGATAGTGGCATGGCCATGTAGTCCAATGGAGTTCTTAGTGGTCTGATAACAAATGCAGGGGCTTTTGGGCAGAGTGCTGGCTGGAAAGAGGCTTGGAACCAGGCACACAAAAAGTGCCGCCTGTAGTTTGATTCCTGTTATGTCCAGGGAAACAGCACTCTGTTGAGTCTTTGTAAATATGTGGGGTTGAATCAACCAACCTACCTGACTTTCTCAACTGAACAACCCACAAGACTCTAAATATTGGCCAGTTGCATAGGTCAAAAGGGGGACAAATACATATGTAAGCAGAGTCAGGATGAGCTCTACCCTGACATCTGGTGGTGAATTATGGGAAGTGTGGAAAGAATTTCAGGAAATGTGAAATCTCAGGTATTTGCATGGGCACACCCATCATAGCCCAAGGCAGTCTGGGATGGATATTTTGACAGCTCTGGGATCCCCTATTTCTTTGTTATTGGGGCAGGATAAATAAAGTGTTGCCACCTGATTATGTGAATGAGGAACTATGAGACTGCTTTATGACAGAGATGTCTCAATATAAATTAAGTGACAGTTGCTAGACAAGGGACATGGGTTCCAAAACTCAGTGAATTGAGAGAGGTTGGAGATATATGTGTGTGTGTGTGCGCGGGCGGGCCTGTTTGGGCCTGGAACATCAATTGCACAGTCTCCTCTCTCCACTGTTAAAAAGTAGAGTTAATTTTGATTCTATTAGGAGTCCATCTAGAGACTGCTGAGCTGAATTCAGGTTGGGCCAATGGTGTACCAGCACTAGGGCTCCCCTACTAAGAGTTGAAATCACTGGGTGCTGTGTTAGTGGGGGTAGCCTGAAGACCTATGGCTAAGTGGTTAGCCTGAGTGGAGCAGTTTGTAGCATGTTGGAGCAGCCCATGGAACAGTGAGTGGAGTGGAGTGGAGCAGTTTGCAGGGATGGCTGGAGTGGCTCATGGGTTGGCTGGAGGAGCGGCACAGCTGGTGTAGTGGAGCTGGTCATGGTGAAGGCTGCAGCAGAACTCCACGGAGAGATGGAGAAGTTGGCCCTGGCCCACGTAAGGTGCCCCTTAACACCCTGTTGGGGCTTCCCCTCCCACCATTTCCACCCAGGCTCGGGGTGGGGGGGGGTGGTAAAACACTGCAGATAAACTTTTGAACTCTGGGTGGCACTGACCAGAGACTTTTGGGTTGTTGGACTTTGGGGTGACTGGACTTAAGGCCCTACAGGGGAAAGGACATTGTCAGATGTACTTGGAGGTGGGTTTTCTATGGTTTGTGTTATAATCCTGTTTGTGGTATTTCTCCAATGTGATGCCACATTGTTTGCCTCCTTTATTAAAAAGATTTTGCTACACTCAGACTCCGTGCTTGCAAGTGGGGAAGTATTGCCTCCTAGAGGCCCCGGGGGGCGGGGGTAGTATATAAGTCTCCCAGGCCACTGGGTGGGGACTCAAGCCGATTATGCATTGTGTTATTGAAATGGAACCCCTGGATGCTGAACCTGGTCCTTGTTGCTGCCAACTCAGAGGGGCAGAAGGGTTACATTTTTGGGGGCTCGTCCAGGATCCCTGGGTCAGTACCACTCGCAAGCACCTGTTGAGTGTTCCACTGTATTGGGAAATAATTATGTTTATATTTTGAGGAAATTACTGTTTGTCTAATAATTAATATGTTGGGTTTGTTGGGCCCAGTCCTGCAGCCTCTAGCTCAGGGGCGGCAGCCGCAGCCTATGACTGGGCAAAAGCACTGGGGCATATATTGGAAAAGATGGTGTTGGCCTATGCTACGTCAAACTCTTGTCGTAAGTTAAGGTTATTTGCTGGGGAAGAGGAGTCTGAACCCTGGTTGGAGCATACCACTGAAATGCTGCGGGAGTGGTCCGTACCCGATGTAGAAAAGTGAAGATGTCTAATAGAGAGCCTTAGTGGCCCAGCATTAGATGTAATTCATGCCCTAAAGCTCATTGACCCTGGGGTCAGTGTGAAGGACTGCCTAGAGGCCCTTGATAATACCTTTGGGAGCGTAGAGGGCCCTGAAGACAGTTACTATACATTTTGTAATTCCCGACAGCAAAGGGGTGAGAAAATTTCAGCCTATATACAGAGGCTGGAGAGACTGCTTCAGAGAGCTCTTATGAGGGGAGCAGTGACTGCTGAGCAGATGGATCAGACCAGACTGGCTCAAGTTGTAAGAGGGCCTCAGTATCAGAACCCGATCCTACTTCATCTCCAACTAAGAGAACGGCAGGAACATCCCCCAAGTTACTCCCAGCTGATAAAGGAGGTCAGAGAAGAGGAAGAAAGGCAGGCTGCCAGCGAATGTTGGGAAGCCCAAACATTGGAACCAGCCAGCACAACACCACCGCAAATGGCCAGTGTACTGATGGTGAGCACCACAGAGGAACTTGCCCAACAAATGCAGGTCCTGACGGAACGGATAGCTGAGCTGCAAAGCATCATTGACCGAGCTAAGATTTCCAGGAATAAGGATCCTCAGAGTGTGATGATGGAGAAGTCAGTATCTAGAGCCACCGTACCACCCCGGCGAAGGGGGAAAGGACAATTCTTTTGCTACCGGTGTGGTCAGGATGGACACAGTGCTGCTAACTGCCATAAGGAAGAGAACCCCTCCTTAGTGTATGAAAAGCTGAGGATTAGTTGGGAGAGATCCAGTAGCTGCCAGAAGGTCCAGGGACGGAGACCACCTAGGTCTACAGGATTTGAAGATTCCCCCAGAAGAGACCATCCAGCTGGGATCCCTGCAGGACTGATAGGGCCTCGAGCAGAGGTCATGGTGAGGATTGAAGGGGCGGAGTGTAAAGCCGTGCTTGACACTGGATCTCAAGTGACTATTATATTTCAGTCATTCTACCAACAGATGCTTAGGCACCTGCCCATACAGCCACTGACTGGCATTGGTCTGTGTGGCCTCAGCATGGATGAATACCCCTATCAAGGGTATGTCATAGTGCACCTGGAATTCCCAGAGGAGGTTGCTGGGGTAAGGCAAGAGGTAGACACAGCTGCCTTAATATGCCCTGACCCGAAAGGGACCTCTGATGTGTCTGTGCTGATAGGCGCCAACTCCAGTCTCTTCAAGGTGCTTGCGGATTACTGCTGATGATGGGCTGGGGACCAGTACCTGAGTACCCTGATGATCCATACACTTTGTGCTGAAGCCTATAGGAAGATTGAGAGCACTAAAAAGGAGACATCTGAACTACCGATTGGGGCACTGAAGTACATGGGTACAACCCCCTTAGTAGTGCCTGCAAGGATGGAGCAAGAAGTACTTGTCATGAGTACCAGGCTGAAAGGCAGTAAAGGGGCATTAGCAATGATAGAGCAGCCGGTTGAAGGAGAGCTCCCGGAAGGAGTGCTGGTCCCCAGTGGAGTCATAGCCCTACCTGCTGAAGCCCAGGAAAAGGTGACTATACTGATTACTAATGAAACAAGTAGAGATGTTGCTGTGAGGCAAGGACAAAAGATAGCAGACCTCTTCGAGCCTGACTCAATTATAAAACCACAGTGTGAGACTTAAGTTCCGACAATAGACCCAGCAAAGTTTGACTTTGGAGATTCACCATTGTCTGAGGAGTGGAAAGATTGTCTAAGAAGGAAACTTTGTGAAAGATCCAAGGTGTTCTCATTGCAGGAGTGGGATGTGGGATGTGCAAAAGGAGTAGAGCACAACATCAGACTACATGACTCTCGACCTTTCCGAGAGAGATCTAGGAGGCTTGCTCTCTCCGAGATGGAAGATGTGCGACAACATCTTCAAGAGCTGGCTGCAAATTGCATCATTACAGAGTCCCACAGCTCATACGCCTCACCCATTGTGGTGGTCCAAAAAAAGAATGGGAAAATCCGGATGTTTATTGACTACCGCATCCTAAACCGCCGTACTGTGGTTGACCAGTACACAATGCCTCGAGTCCAAGAGGCCTTAGACTGTTTGCTGGGAAGCCAGTGGTTCTCTCTGTTGGATCTTCGGAGTGGATACTACCAGATCCCTCTGGGTGAAGAAGATAAAGAGAAGACAGCCTTCATCTGCCCATTAGGGTTTTATCAGTTCGAACGCATGCCCCAAGGGATTTCTGGAGCACCTGCCACACTTCAAAGTCTTATGGAGAAAGTTGTGGGAGACATGAATTTACTGCAAATGTTAGTTTATTTGGATGACCTGATTGTGTTTGGAAGAACTTTGGAGGCGCATGAAGAAAGACTTCTTAAAGTGCTTGATAGGTTGGAGGATTATGGTTTGAAGCTTTCAATTGACAAATGCCAGGTCTACAGGACCTCAGTGAGGTATGTGGGTCACATTGTGTTCCAAGAGGGTGTGAGTACTGATTTTGATAAAATAGAGGCACTCACTACATGGCCACGTCCGAACAACTACAGAGAACTCAAGACCTTCCTTGGGTTTATTGGCTACTACCGCAGATTTGTGAAAAACTATGCTACAATTGTAAAACCCCTCAATGATCTTACCAGGGGATATCAGTCCAGCAAGAACAAATCTAAGACCAAGAATAAAGGGCTTTCCGTGAAGAGACACTATGGCCTCTTCGAACCCTTTGGGCCATGGTGGGATGAGAAATGTGAAAGGACGTTTTGAGAAATCATTACTTGCCTAACTCATGCCCCAGTCCTAGTCTTTGCTGACCCAAGCAAGCCATTTATCCTGCATACTGATGCCAGTTTGGAGGGTCTGGGAGCAGTACTGTACCAGGAGGTGGAAGGCAAGCGTAAACCTGTAACCTTTGCCAGCCGAGGACTGTCTGATAGTGAAACCCGCTATCCCACCCACAAGCTGGAGTTCTTGGCCTTGAAAGGACCATCACTGAGAAGTTTTGAGACTACTTGTATGGGGCTCAGTTCCAGGTATGGACAGACAACAACCCATTGACTTATGTGTTAACAAGTGCTAAACTGGATGCTACAGGGCAAAGATGGGTGGCCGCTTTGGCTAGCTATGACTTCAGCATTCAATACCGATCAGGGAGAAGCAATGTAGATGCAGATGCATTGTCCAGGTGTCCACAGGCAACAGGAGTTGCTGTGATACCCACGGATGGAGTGAGAGCTATTTGCAGTGTGAGTCGCCGAGAGCCAGAGGCCCATGAGAGCCTTCATGGATGTGCTGCTGAAACTTTGGGCCTACCCCCTGAATGCGTGCCTTCTGCTTCAGTGAACTATATTGCTTTGGACCAATCTCCCTTGCCCATGCTCAATGCGGCTGACTGGCAGGAAGCCCAGCTGCAAGATATTGACATTCATGATACACTACTTGCCAAAAGGGAAGGGCGAGGCCCAGCTGCGGTTGTCCCACCTACCCCAGAGGGCAAACTACTATTGAGAGAATGGACCAAACTAAAACTGATTCAGGGAGTGCTACACCGCGTGACCACAGACCCTCGACAAAAGCAATGGAATCAACTAGTGCTGCCGAAAGAGTACAGAGCCCTGGCCATGAGGGCCCTGCATGATGACTTTGGACATTTAGGGATGGAGAAGACCCTGGAACTTATCCGCAGAAAGTTCTATTGGCCCCGGATGGCTGAAGATGTTCACAGGAAATGTGAGACCTGCGCTCGATGTGTTCAAAGGAAAACTCTGCCCATGAGGGCTGCATATCTGAAGAACATCACCAGCAACAAACCTCTGGAGCTGGTTTACATTGATTTCTTGTCTTTAGAAGTGGACAAGAGGAATATTGGGAACATTCCAGTAGTGACTGACCATTATACGCGATATGCGCAGGCATATCCCACACGTGATCAGAGGGCCACCACTGTCGCTCGAGTACTGTGGGAAAAATATTTCTCAGTTTATTCCCGGCCTGGATACACTCGGATCAGGGATGAGACTTTGAGAGTCACCTTCTGAAGGAGGTGCTGAGGATAGCAGGAATTAAAAAGTCGAGGACAACGCCTTATCACCTGCAAGGTGACCCTCAGCCAGAGATGTTCAACCGAACCCTATTAGATATGTTAGGTACTTTGCAGCCAGAGCAGAAGGCAACCTGGAGCCAACATGTTGCATTTCTGGTGCACACCTACAACTCCACAAAGAACGATGCTATGGGAGTCACCCCATATCTCTTGATGTTTGGGTGAGAACCAAGATTACCCATAGATCTGTGCTTTGGTGTATCAGAGGATGGCGATAGCTATGAAACCCATCAGCAATATGTATCCCGACTATGAGAAAAGCTGTGGGATGCTTATCACTTAGCTACACCTGCAGCTCAGAAGAACGAAGACCGCAACAAACATCGATATGATGCTAGGATGCATCTGCAAGAGCTCCAGCCAGGGGACAGAGTCCTGCTGCAAAATTTGAGTATTGCTGGCAAACACAAGATAGCTGACAGATGGAAGGCAATACCTTACTTGGTGATGGAAAAGCTAGGAGACCTGCCAGTCTACAAGATCAAACTTGAAGAGGGTCCAGGGCAGACCAAAACCATGCATAGAAACCTTTTGCTCCCTGTGGGGGAATTGGTAGGCAGCCCTTATGAGATGGGCCACAACAGGGCAACTGGGCAGAACAAAGGTGCTGTACCAAAGCTGCCCTCCAACGTGGACAGCCGGCCTCCTGCAGCTAACTTACTCCTACTCAGCACATCTGACAGTGAGTCTGAGGAGGAAGACACAACCATGGTGTATTCTGGGATGAAGACAAGATTTCAGTCTCGATCATCTGAATCAAAAGAGAGTACCTCCTCTTCCACCCTAAACCCTATGGCAGAAGTATTTAGGCCCATTCCTGTCACTCCTGAGCCACTGGTGGAACCCCCGTGTGATGACATACACAGGTTACTGGACAGTGGTGACATACAGATGGAGGATATCCTGAGCACCTTTGACCCTCCACTGTTAGAACTAGAAATGCAGGGGCCTATGCTAGTATCTGAGGGGACCTCACAGGAAATCTCCCCATCTGTCACTCAAGAGCATGTCCCCGCTACCACAGCAATAGAGATTCTCAATATACAAGACAGGGTAATAAGACCAGTGAAACAGTTAACTTATGATGCACCCAGAGTGACTAGTGAGAAGCCAATACATTTAGCACACAGGTTTGTGGAAGTTAAAGTAGACTATCTGAGACCCTTTGGAGGGGACTAGTGAGTTGGTATAGTAGGGAATGTGATTTGTCAGGACAACAAATTCTCAGCTGAGGGAGAATGTAAGCAGAGTCAGGATGAGCTCTACCCTGACATCTTGTTGAATTATGGGGAGTGTGGAAAGGAATTTCAGGTATTTGCATTGGCACACCCACCCCACCTAGCACAGCCCATGGCAGCTTGGGATGGTTATTTTGACAGCTCTGGGATCCCCAATTTCTTTGTTATTGGGGCAGGAGAAATAAAGTGTTGTCACCCTAATTATGTGAATGAGGAACTATGAGACTGCTTTATGACAGAGAGTCTCACCTTTAGTTAAGTAGCACTCGCTAGATGCCAAATGCCAGTGAATTGAGAAAGGTTGGGGCTGGTGTGTGTAGCTGATAGTATGGGGGTGTTTTTGAGGGCCTGGAACATCAGTTGCATGTTTTCCTTTCTCCACTGTTAAAGAGTAGAGTTAATTTTTGATTCTATTAGGAGTCCATCTAGAGACTGCTGAGCTGAATTCAGGTTGGGCCAATGGTGCACCAGCACTAGGGCTCCCCTACTAAAAGCTGACATCACTGAGTGCCGTGTTAACTAGATGGGGGGAGCCTAAAGACCTATTGCTAAGCAGCTGGCAGAGCAGAGCAGTTTGCAGCATGTTGGAGCAGCCCATGGAACAGTGAGCAGAGCGGAGTGGTTTGCAGGGACGGCTGGAGGACTGGCACAGTTGGTGTAGTGGAGCTGGTTGTAGTGAAGGCTGCAGCAGAACTCCACGGAGAGGCAGAGCAGTTGGCCCTGGCCCACGTAAGGTGCCCTTTAACACCCTATGGGGGCTTCTCCTCCACCCAGGCTGTGGGGGGGCATAAAACTCTGCAGATAAACTTTTGAACTCTGGGGTGGCACTGACCAGAGACTTTCGGGTTGTTGGACTTTGGGGTGATAGGACTTAAGACCCTATGGGGGAAAGGATATTGCCAGATGTACTTGGAGGTGGGTTTTTTCCTTATGGTTTGTGTTTTAATCCTGTTTGTGGTATTTCTCCAATGTGATGCCACATTGTTTGCCTCCTTTATTAAAAAGATTTTGCTACACTCAGACTCTGTGCTTGTGAGTGGGGAAGTATTGCCTCCTAGAGGTGCCCCGTGGGGGTGGTATGTAATTGTCTCAGGTCACTGGGTGGGGGACTCAAGCCGGTTATGCATTGTGTTATTGAAATGGAACCCCTGGATACTGAACCTGGCCCTTGTTGCTGCCAACTCAGAGGGGCAGAAGGGTTATACATAAAATTTTGATAGGGTTCAAGCAACTTCTGAATTCACATGAAATGAGTCATAAATATCTCTGTAAGTAGTACCCTGTCCTACAGTCATTTACTAAAAGCTCTAAGAGATATACTAACCAGTTTGTTAGTTTAAGAGCAGCCAGTGTAATACTAGGAAAATCTCTGGAAAGTGAATGAGACTCCATCTCTCTGAGATCCAAGTTGTTTGCCCCAAGCTTTGAGAACAAAATTTCTCTAGTGATGAGACATGACAATGAAACTTTTATCTTGGCAGAGCTGGTTTTGTAGAAGGGGGGGGGATATGCAAATCAGGGTAATAACAGGATGCTAACTTTAACCTTAACTCCAAGGACACCAGTGATCCCTTCCTGATAGCAGCGCACAACTCCTCCCTTTGTGACATTGCTTTAGATGCTCAATATAATTTTACATATTAAAATAATAATAAAAGGACAGAACTTCAGTGGCCCAAGCTCCTCCCATGCAGTATAAGAGGAGATGGAATAAAAATCCAACGTTGTTTTTCATTGCCAATGTCAACAAGTCTGAATACACTCTTCCCTCACAGCTAGTGATGAGCTGGAGAAGGGAAAAGGCTTCAGGATCACACTGTATTTACATGAACAGATCTGCTCTATCAAGGTATGAGCAGACAGAGTTGTGTTGTCAAAGTGACCAACTTTGACTGGTGTTGGGTTATAAGTGAAGGGCAGCAGAACTGTGCTTAGCCTGTCCTGACTGATGGTGTCACCCTCAACTGAACTGAACTTAAGCCAGACTCCAGTGAAGAGCAAGAGGGGGTGAAGAGAGAGATTCCTGCCTGGTGGCCTCTGCTTAATAGAATCCTAGGCATGGTTTGACCTGTGCCTCCCCACTGTTCAAAGTCAGAGCTAATCAGGGTTCCATAAGGAGCCTGTTTGTTTTGTCTAGTGATTCCCTAGAGCTGAAATTATGGGTTGTAGATCAGTGTTTCTGTCCAGCCTGCTTCAGCAGTGAAGTTCCTCTGCTAAGAATCATTGAGAGTTGGATGGAAAGTCAGGAGACCAGCCCACAGAGGTCACAGTAGTGAAGCAGGTGGCACCAGACGGGGGTGAAGTGCATTGGTGATATCTCATGAGATGGCTGGTGGAGCAGAGTGGCCCCAAAACAAGTTCCTAGATAGCAGAGGAAGCAAGGTACTTTTCCCCTCCCCTGACCAAGGTGAGAGATGAACTCCTGCAGATGCACCCCTGAACTCGGGGTCTCCACTGACCAAGGACAAGAAGAGTGAATGGGGTGCGGTGGAGGGAGAAGGGAGGGACATGTTAAAGGAACTTTTGGTTGTTGGACTCAAGAACCAGAGGCAAAAGGTCACTGCCCAATGTACTCTGGGTGGGTGTCTGGCATTTTGCCAAGTTAATGTTGGGTGACTTCCCTCCTTTTATTAAAAGTTTCTTTTCTACACTCAGACTCTGTGCTTGCAAGAGGGGAAGTTTTGTCTCTCAGGCGTGCAGGGGTGGTGTGTAATTTTCCCATGTATCTACATGGGGGGCTGTCATAAACAGATAGCTAAGGGTTAATGTCTCTTTCACCTGAAGCACCTGACCAGAGGACCAATCAGGAAACCGGATTTTTTCAACTTTGGGTGGAGGGAATTTTGTGTCTGAGGTCTTTGTTTTCTGTCTGCCTGCTTTCTCTGAGCTTTGGAGAAGTAGTTTCTGCTTTCTAATCTTCTGTTTCTAAGTGTAAGGACAAAGAGATCAGATAGTAAGTTATATGGTTTCTTTTCTTTGGTATTTGCATGAATATAAGTGCTGGAGTGCTTTGATTTGTATTCTTTTTGAATAAGGCTGTTTATTCATATTTCTTTTAAGCAATTAACCCTGTATTTGTCACCTTAATACAGAGAGACCATTTGTATGTATTTTTCTTTCTTTTTTATATAAAGCTTTCTTTTTAAAACCTGTTGAAGTTTTTTTTTTTACTGGAAAATTTCAGGGAAATTGAGTCTGTACTCACTAGGGAATTGGTGGGAGGAAGAAATCAGGGGGAGATCTGTGTGTGTTGGATTTGCTAGCCTGATTTTGCATTCCCTCTGGGTGAAGAGGAAAGTGCTTTTGTTTCCAGGACTGGGAACGGAGAAGGGGAGTCACTCTGTTTGGATTCACAGAACTTGTGTCTGTGTATCTCTCCAGGAGCACCTGGAGGGGGGAAGGGAAAAAGTATTATTTCCCTTTGTTGTGAGACTCAAGGGATTTGGGTCTTGGGGTCCCCAGGGAAGGTTTTTCAGGGGGACCAGAGTGCCCCAAAACACTCTAATTTTTTGGGTGGTGGCAGCAAGTACCAGGTCCAAGCTGGTAACTAAGCTTGGAGGTTTTCATGCTAACCCCCATATTTTGGACGCTAAGGTCCAAATCTGGGACTAAAGGTATGATAGGGGCTCAAGCTAGTTCTGTGTTGTAGTGTTGAAGAGGAACCCCTAGATATTGAACCTGGACCTGGTTGCTGCTGACTCCACCTGGCTGAAGGGTTACAACAATACCGGCTGGAGTATTGATAAATAATTATCGTAAGAAAGCAATTGGGGGAAGGAAGCTCTGTGTTTGCAGCTTTCGCTGCCACTAACATGATACCCAGGGTGTGAGCACCACCATACAGCCGCTGCTAGCAGTGTGAGACCGTGCATGCCCCACTGACATCCCATACAAACCCATTGGGGGAAATCCTGCCCTCACTGAAATCAATGGGAAACTTCCAGGATTTTACCCCGTCTGTCTTCCTTCCCCTTTGGGAGGCTCATAGTGGAGAGGGTTACCAGAGAGTGGTGCTGGAGCTTCGCTAATAGGATCCATCTCACTGGAGCCGATTCCCACGTGGTTAACGTTGTGGAGGAACAGCCAATTCCCAGAGAATTTGGGAACTTTGAAATATTGAACATCTCTGCCTTGGTTGTTTGTCTTGTTGCAGAGGCTTGTGGGGGAAAGTCCCTCTAGCTGGATAGATTTTCAGGCTGTGGGCAATCCTCCCCTCTTGCTCTGATGTGGAGTTTGAGAAGGATGTTTTCCTCTTTCTGAAATGCGTGTCGGGGGAGGGGGGTCAGGGCCTGAGTGGCCGGGCTAACAGCAGATGTGGGAAGCGGCTATCTGCTCCTGGGGCCTGGGTGGAGATCTGTGGCTTCAGCAGAGAGACCAGGGTAACAAACACAACCTGAAGCTTGGGAATCCTGAGTAAATACATGGTCCAGTCACACAGATCTCTGCTGAGCTGGAACAGGCAAATGAATCGCTCCTTTCTATTACTTCACTTTGTCATTAATGAAAGTTGAGACTCACCCTGGAGCTTCCCACCCAATTCACGGAGGCATCTGGGGAGAGAATGACAGTTACCTATGGTCACTTGGGTGTAAATGCCCTTAAGGGAAGGCACTTCACTGAGCACAAACTATAACCTCCCGGCTCCCACGTCTCCCCCAGCCAGGGCAGGGCTCCCCCATGGGCAGCACTGAGCACAATGGAACCTGATCCTGAGCAGGGTCGCTAGAGGATACCAGAACAGAAAGATTTAATGCGGCTGTTGAAGATATTCAGTGGGAACTGTCTGTCTATGTTTCCACAGAGCTATTTTGTCACAAACAGAATCAGCTTATGGCAGAAAATTTCAATATCTTCTCAAAAAACTGAAATATTTTGACCAACCCCAGAAATATTGTGATTAAAAATAAAATCATGGTGCTGCATGGGACTTGTAGTTCAATGGCCATGTGCAGCGAAGGTGATAAGTACGGGGGGCATAAAGGGTCAAGTGCCTCCCCAAGTGCCCCCCAAGATTGGGGAGGGAGAGGGGCTCTGTCCTTCTCCCGCTGCGCCTGCCCCCGGGCACGCTCATCCCTGTCTCTGGCAGCTGGGCCCGGGCAGGGAGTGGAAGGGGTGGGACCAAGCACTTCTCATGCTGGCTGCTCCAGGTCACTGCTCTGTGCGGCGTGATGGCTGCCTGCAAGAGCCTGGCTGGGGAGGTGGTGGCAGCGCCCTCGCCCCTCCTGCCCACACACACCTGGGCCCAGCTGCCGGGGATCGGGGCTGAGTGAGTCCCTCTACCTCCCAGCCTGTTTCTGGATCGCTCGTCCCCAGTCCCTGGCAGCTGGGCCCAGGCGGAGGGTGGCCCGCCGCCTCCCAGCCAGGCTCTGTCAGGCAGCTGCTGCATTGCAAAGAGTCAGCAACCTGGAGAGGCCAGCTTGAGCTGTGCAAAAAGTGGCTCCCTCCCGCTCCCCGCCCAGGCCCGGCTGCCAGGGAGATCAGCCAAACATGCCAGGGAGGAGGTACAACGGGAGAAAGACAGAGCTCTGCGGGTAACATGGGGAAGGGAGAACGTGGTGGCCCCGGGCTGGGCACAGGGCGTGGAAGTCACTGGGCAGAGGAGATACGTGAGGGGGTCACGTGTCCTCCCCTTTAGATTGTGCCCCCCCAACATAGGGAGGCCCGAGTTGTCTGTGCTTGTGCTGATATTCTCCTCCACAGGCAGGGCTGCGTGGCTGGATTTCATCTCCCATGATGCACCGCAGCCAGGGACTCCCATGAGGTACTGCCTAGCGTCACCATGAGGGGAGAAAATGGTGCATCCTGGGAGAAACAGAGAGCCCGGCTCAAAGAGGAGACCAGGAGCAGGAAGCCCCTGAACTACAGCTCTTGCACCAACTTGAATTGAAATATTTTCTTTTTCAGTCGAAATATTTCAATTTTTGATATTTCACTGAAAAGTTGAAATTTGCCACAGAAATTATGAGAAAAACTAAAGAAAAATCATTTTTATCTAAATGTTCCACAGAAGAACCCTATTTTCTAACCAGGGCAAGGATTTAGTGATTCGCTGGGTTAATTTATAATTAAGTAGAACAGAGCACAGCAGGTTGTGCGTGACTGTGCTTCTCAGGGGGCTAAATTTCCCTCTGGGATGTGACACTCCTCAGGGCTTCTAAACACCTTGCACATTTATGGGTTTTTAAACAAGAAATTTCTCCATTTATACTTCCAGCCTCACATACCCTGAGATAAGAGTATCCCCCATGTACGTATTTCGGCCTTCAGCCTTGGGCCTCACAATACAGCAACAGGTGGACACCAATTGCCAGACAAAGCACTGTCTGTTGGGACTTATTGCTGTGTTGTCACATTCTGGTCTACATTTGCACAGAGCAGGAAGGACTGGTCAGCACTGGGCAGAGCCAGCTCCCAGGGAAGGAGGTGGGACACTTTCCAGTGGGAACTTTCCCCAGGATGTGCCCTTTCCATGAAGGACGGGAAGTGGTAACAGTTTGGCTCAGTCCCCTAAACCATGGCAATGCAGGACTAGGGATTACAGGAGAAGGGTGGGACAAAGGAACCTCAGGGACTCAGATGCATGAGCCCTGGGAGCCTGAGAACTTTTTCTCCTCATTCACTTTAATCATAGGCATTTTGTTGTTGTAACTCTTGGCCAGACAGTCTGATCTGGGAGCTGTTTATCCCCCACCAATAACACATTTACCCCCAACCCCCACATTTTTCCCTCATGCGCATGTGACCTCAGTAACCCCAATACTCTACAAAACCTCTTACATTCAATATGATCTTCAGGAGTGTTGCTATTGCCACGCTGGGCTTGTTCTCTGTGGGGAGTAACAAGGACAGGGGGTATCAGTGATGCCGTGTGTTTTCTCTCTGTTTTCAAAGATCCAGCTAGGACCGTACATCTCCATTCAGCTCACATTCAGTTTCTTTGCATATATTTCACCCAAATAAAACTGGATTTTTGGCCCACATCTGCTCACAATGTGTCAGTCCTGGAAATCTGAACATTCATCATTAAAGCAGAACTGTAAAGTCTTTGCACACTGTGGAAATTCAGCTTCACATCCCCAGCCTCTTTACTCCTTGCCCTGCCTGCGAACCAGCTCCCACATCCCAGGGGGGCAGGGTGGGTGTTTGGGGGCAGAGGCTGGTCATATGGCAGGAGGAAGGAGGGAGGGAATGTTAGGGGAGAGGCAGGTGCTCAGAGACATACCAGTGGGAGAGGCGCAGGAGACAGGCAGGGAACATATGCAGCTGAGTGTTGGGGAGGGGCTCCCTGTACTGAGGGTCTGTGTGTCATATCCTTCCTGTTTCCTGCCCCCACTAGCTTTATTGGCAGAGTCGCTTCACTGGGAACCCAGGCTGGGCCGGACACTGGCAGATCCTAGAAACTTCCTCTAACCTCCCCATGTGCCTTTCCCTCTCTGTGTCCAGCTGTTCACCTCATGGACTCCCTGGCTGCTCCTCACCACCATGCCCATCTGGGCAGGGGCCATGTTGATTTACTGGAGTCCCTCTTGGGGTAATTTTCGGCTGATGAATCGGCTCCAAGCTCTGGGACCATGGGGCCACCATACGCCAGGCAGAGTTTAGAACAAGCATATGGGCCACGTGGCCCTCAAAAGGGCTGCAGCAGACTTTTCAGGCAGCAGAGGGGTAAAGGAGCAGAAGTCAGGGGGAACCCTGAGTAGCAGATGCTGGCTGCAGAACAATGGGGAGTGACCCTTAGACACGATCTGAGGGGTCCCTGCAGAGTCTCTGTGTATGGAGAGAGGAGAGGGATGCCCTGATGGTGTGGTGGGCAGACAGTGAGCCAGCAGCACTTAGCAGCTCCCTGGGGGCCCCAATGAGCTGGTCCCCTGGTCAGTGATGCAGAGGTGATCAGCTCAGAGCCCCTTCTACACAGCGCGTTGTTCACACGTATGGTACACTCTGAATCCTCACGGGTGTCCCTGATGCCCATCTCCCTCCACTGGCAGGGGAGCACTACGGCCACCCCACGCACAGACCTGCACTGAAACCATGGACACTGTGAGGGAACCCACTGTGGGTGTTTTGGGGAAAGTCTGTTTGTGGACATGCCGAACCTGGCACTAAATGAGCTGCAGCCAATGGAGCTAACGTTAGCTGTTACCCACTGCAGCTGGATGGACTGGAGACCCTCGGTTCCCAGTCAACGCATGATCTGGTGCCCCAGAAGAAAAGACCCAGTGTGATGTTATTGACATGAATTTTGACTATATAGATTATTGTTTCAACCAAGGTCCTATACTTGCACCAAAGTTAAGTAAGGTGTCTACAGAAAGGTTACACAGAGTCCTGTGTCACCTAGAATATAGAATATCAGGGTTGGAAGGGACCTCTGGAGGTCATCTAGTCCAACCCCCTGCTCAGACCAGGGCCAATTCCCAACTAAATCATCCCAGCCAGGGATTTGTCAAGCCTGACCTTAAAAACCTCATGATGGCATATATTACATTGGTGGACATGCAGGTGAATGAACAGGTGATGTTGTGGCTGATTTGGTCACGTTAACACCACCCTATACCAAAAGCCCACTGACCGCTATGCCGACCTTCATGCCTCCAGCTTCCATCCCAGACACACCACAAGATCCATTGTCTGCAGCCAAGCGCTGAGGTACAACTGCATTTGCTCCAACCCCTCAGACAAAGACCAACACCTACAAGATCTTCACCAAGCATTCTCAAAACTACAATACCCGCACAAGGAAATAAGGAAACAGATCAACAGAGCCAGACGTGTACCCAGAAGCCTCCTACTGCAAGACAAGCCCAAGAAAGAAACCAACAGAACTCCACTGGCCATCACCTACAGTCCTCAGCTAAAACCTCTGCAATACATGATCAGTGATCTACAACCGGTCCTGGACAATGATCCCTCACTTTCACAGGTCTTGGGAGGCAGACCAGTCCTCATCCACAGACAACCAACCAACCTTAAGCATATTCTCACCAGCAACCACACACTGCACCATAGTAACTCTAATTAACCAATTCATGCAACAAATCCCGATGCCAACTCTGCCCACATATCTACACCAGCGACATCATCACAGGACCTAACCAGATCAGCTACAACATCACTGGCTCATCCACCTGCACGTCCACCAATATGCCATCATGTGCCAGCAATGCCCATCTGCTATGTACATCGGCGAAACTGGACAGTCCCTATGTAAAAGGATAAATGGACATAAGTCAGATATTAGGAATGGCAGTATACAAAAACCTGTAGGAGAACACTTCAGTCTCCCTGGACACACAATAGCAGATCTTAAGGTAGCCATCCTGCAACAAAGAAACTTCAGGACCAGACTTCAAAGAGAAACTGCTGAGCTTCAGTTCATTTGCAAATTTGACACCATCAGCTCAGGATTAAACAAAGACTGTGAATGGCTTGCCAATTACAAAAGCAGTTTCTCCTCCCTTGGTGTTCACACCTCAGCTTCTAGAAGAGGGCCTCATCTTCCCTG